>NC_090444.1:1833183879-1833507533 GCF_031143425.1 Pleurodeles waltl | reverse complement strand
CTAACAGGGCCCCACAAGGATTTTCACTGTCTGCATTGCAGGCAGTGAAAATCGAGACGGGTGCAACTGCACCCGTCGCACCCCTGCAACTCCGCCGGCTCCATTCGGAGCCGGCTTCATTGTTGCAGGGCCTTTCCCGCTGGGCCGGCGGGCGATCTTTTGGCGGTCGCCTGCCGGCCCAGCAGGAAAGTCGAAATGACCCCCGCGGTCTTTTGACCGCGGAGCGGTCTTTCGACGGGGTTACTTTGGCGGGCGGCATCCGCTGCCCGCCAAAGTTAGAATGACCCCCACAATTATTAAGAATATGCTCTCTCAGGATTAAGTTATACAGGCTTTCATAGTCAGAAACTTTACTGCCATGTAACCACCCCTCCAAGGCCTTCACTGAATGGTCAACAAAGTCTACCCAGTCTTGTGAAGACTCCTTTTTGGTTTCTCTGAACGTCATCCTGTACTGTTCAGTGGTTAAGCCATAACCATCAAGGAGTGCACTCTTAAGAACTGTAAAATTATTGGCATCACTTTCCTTTACAGTAAGGAGCCTATCCCTACCCTTTCCACTGAAAGATAGCCATAGGATAGCAACCCACTGCCTTTGAGGGACCTCCTGTTCAACACAGGCCCTCTCAAGTGCAGCAAACCACTTGTTAATGTCATCCCCCTCCTTCTAAGGGGGAACTATCTTGTGCAGATTCCTAGAATCATGCTCTCTTGCAGGATGACTATTGGGAATACTGCTGCTGCCACCATGGGGTTCACACCCCAATTTCTGTCTTTCTCTTTCTATCTCCAAGGACTGCCTATCTAAATCCAGCTGTTGCTTCTTGATCTTCAGCCTGGATTGTTCCACTCTCAATCTATTGAGCTCCCTTTCTAACACTCTGTCATCAGGGTGGGTGGCTGAGGCATGTCTTGAAACAGAAGTATGGTGAGAATGAACAGAAGGAGACCTGGCCCTAACAGATGGCACTCTAACAACCTGGCTAACAGAAGTAACACTCCTATGATGAGAAGGAACACTCTTACTGTGCTGTGAAATCACATCAGTCCCAGTTATGCTAGGTGGTCTGCTAATGGGCAGGTTGAGAAGACTCCCTCCCAAATCTTTTGCTAGGGGTGCCCCAGGATCAGATTGGGAACCATCAGCTAATTTCTCACCAGAAGTGCCACCTAAGGTCTTATCTTGTTCAATGAGCATATTAACTAACAGTTGTCTTGAGTTAGTCTTCCCTACCCCTAAACCTCTATCTATGCAGAGACTCCTTGCTTCCTTCCAGCTAAGGTTGTCATAAGCTATGTTGGACAGATCAAGAGTTTGGCCTGTACCAGACATTTTAGACAGTGTTTAAGGGATAGAAAAAGTGAGAAAAAAAAAGTTTTCAGAACTTTTTAAAAGACAGAAAAAAACTTTTTAAACTTTTTAAGAACTTTTTGAAAGTTTAGAGGTACTTTTCAGCACTTAGTAAAGAAGTGAGAGAAGAAAAGCAAAACTTTTGGTTAGGTGTACATACACTGAACTTGTTTTGTATATTTTTCTCTTTCAAGTATGCCGACATAAAGTTGCCACCCCTGTCTGATACAACCTCTTTTGGGAAACCCACCCAGGAAAATATTCCCAGGAGGGCTTTTGCCACTGCAGGTGCTGTAGTGGTCCTTAGAGGAATTGCTTCAGGATATCTTGTGGCAAGGTCCACAACCACCAAGATAAACCTATTGCCTGAAGCAGTAGGAGGGTCAAGGGGGCCAACTATGTCAACCCCTACCCTTTCAAAGGGAACCACAGGTAGTGGAATAAGGGGTGCCTTTGGTGTGCCACCAGTCTTGTCACTGGATTGGCAGGTCACATAAGACTTACAAAAACACTTTGTGTCCTCGGACATCCTAGGCCAGTGAAACAGGGGGACAAGCCTTTCCCATGTTTTGATCTGACCCACATGCCCAGCCAAAGGAATGTCATGTGCCAGAGTTAGGAGGAACTCTCTGTACTGCAGGGGAATGACCAATCTCCTGGCTGCTCCAGGTTTTGGGTCCCTTGCCCCTGTGTACAAGAGGTTGTCCTCCCAGTAAACTCTATGTGAGTCACTGATATCCCCATTTTGCTGCTTGACAGCTTGCTGTCTGACACCCTCTAATGTGGGACAGGATTGCTGTGCCACACTCAGCTCTTCCCTGGCAGGCCCCCCTCCACCCAAAAGCTCAGCAGTGTTTGCTGCCAGCTCCTCTGGTGAAGGTTCAGCACAGGGAGGAAATTCTTCTTCCTCAGAAAGAGAATCATCTGTAGAGGGAGGGATAGTGGGTAGGGATTTACCCTTGCTACCCCTAGCTTTAGGGAGCACTTGGTCCATTGTTCCAGGATCCAAGTCACCCTGTCCTTTTTGCTTTTTGGCCTGAGCCCTTGTCAAAGCAAAAATATGCCCTGGAATGCCCAGCATTGCTGCATGAGCCTCCAACTCCACTTCTGCCCAAGCTGATGTCTCTAAATCATTTCCTAGTAGACAGTCTACAGGTAAATCTGAGGCAACCACAACTTTCTTTGGACCAGTAAAACCCCCACCCCCCCAGTTGAGATTCAGAACAGCCATGGGGTGGCTAAGAGTGTTGTTATGAGCGTCTATCACTTGGTACTGGTGACCAAGTAGGTGTTGTTTAGGGTGTACCAGTTTCTCTATTACCATGGTAACACTGGCACCTGTGTCCCTGTAGGCCTGAATCTCAACACCATTTATTAGGGGAAGTTGTTTGTACTTATCCATATTAAGGGGACAAGCAACCAAGGTGGCCAAATCAATGGCACCTTCAGAGACTAACACAGCCTCTGTGGTCTCCCTAACAAGACCAACCCAACTAAATTACCAAAAGTGAGCCCAGCTACTCCCTTGGATTGGCTATTAGTAGGTTTGCTCCCACCACCACTGCTATTACTAGGGGCACTAGAGTTTGCAGTAGGGGTTGTGGTAGTGGGAGGTTTGGTGTTTTTCTTTGGACAACTGCCATCGGTTGTCCAATGGCCTTTGACTTTACACAAATAACACCAAGGCTTTTTATCTTGATTTGAAGAGGATTTCGGGAGTGGGCAGATGCCCAGGAAATGCCAGCTGTGGGTGCAAAGAAGCTGCCACCGGATGGTAGAAGCTGTGGATTCTGCAAGAAAGAAGAGGACTAGGAACTTCCCCTTTGGAGGATGGATGTCCCACGTCGTGAAGAAGCTTGCAGAGGTGTTTCCGTGCAGAAAGACCGCAAACAAGCCTTGCTAGCTGCAAGGGTCGCGGTTAGAGTCTGTGTAAGAATTGTCAGAGCTCCCTATGGGTGGCAAAAGAAATGCTGTAGCCCATAGGGATCTCCTGGAACCCCAAACCCCTGGGTACCTCAGTACCATATACTAGGGAATTATAAGGGCGCTTATAGTCCCAGCGACCCTCTACAAGCTCACACAGGTTTGGGGTCCACTCGTGGTTCGCATTCCACTTTTGGAGTTTATGGTTTGTGTTGCCCCTATACCTATGTGCTCCTATTGCAATCTATTGTAACTTTACACTGCTTGCATTACTTTTCTTGCTATAACCTGCATAATTTTAGTTTGTGTACATATATCTTGTGTATATTTCTCATCCTCATACTGAGGGTACTCACTGAGATACTTTGGCATATTGTCATAAAAATAAAGTACCTTTATTTTTAGTATGTCTGTGTATTGTGTTTTCTTATGATATTGTGCATATGACACCAGTGGTATAGTAGGAGCTTTACATGTATCCTAGTTCAGCCTAAGCTGCTCTGCTAAGCTACCTTCTATCAGCCTAAAGCTGCTAGACACCTCTTCTATACTAATAAGGGATAACTGGACCTGGTGCAGAGTGTAAGTACCCCTTGGTACCACTACAAACCAGGCCAGCCTCCTACATTGGTTGTGCAGCGGTGGGATAAGTACTTGCAACTACTTACCACTTTGTCATTTTGTACTTTTCATAAGAGAAAAATATACAAAACAAGTTCAGTGTATGTACACCTAACCAAAAAGTTTTGCTTTTCTTCTCTTACTCCTTTGCTAAGTGCTGAAAAGTACCTCTAAAACTTTCAAAAAGTTCTTAAAAGTTGAAAAAGTTTTTTTTCTGTTCCTTAAAAAGTTCTGAAACTGTTTCTTTCTTTTTCTGTCCCTTAAACCTTTTTCTATCATGTCTGGTACAGGTCAAACTCTGGATCTGACCAGCACTACTTGTGACCACCTTAGCTGGAAAAGTGCAAGGAGTCTCTGTATTGATAGAGGTTTAGGGGTAGGGAAGAATCCCTCTAGAGTATAGTTAGTTAATATGCTCATTGAAAATTATAAGACCATAGCTGGCACATCTGGTGAGAGATTAGCTGATGGTTCACACTCTGATTCTGGGGCACCCCCAGTAAAAGTATTAGGAGGGAACCTTCCCAACCTGATCCTTAGCAGGCCACCTAGCAGGGCTGGTACTGATGTGAGTTCACATCACAGTAGGGAAATTACTCCTTTAGGCCAGGTTGTTAGAGTGCCATCTGTTAGGGACAGGTCTCCCTCTGTTCATTCACACCATTCTTCTGTGTCAAGGCATGCCCAACCCACCCACCCTGAAGACGGCGTGTTAGAAAGGGAACTCAATAGATTGAGAGTGGAAGAGTCCAGGCTGAAGCTTAAAAAGCAACAGCTGGATCTAGACAGGGAAGCATTTGACTTAGAAAAAGAAAGACAGAGGTTGGGGTTTGGACCCCATGGTGGCAGCAGCAGTATTACAGATAATAATCCTGTAAAAGAGCATGATTCTAGGAATCTGCACAAGATAGTTCCCCCTTGCAAGGAGGGGGATGACATTAACAAGTGGTTTGCTGCACTTGAGAGGGCCTGTGTTGTACAGGGGGTCCCTCAAAGGCAGTGGGCTGCTATCCTATGGCTATCTTTCAGTGGAAAGGGTAGGGATAGGCTCCTTACTGTTAAGGAAAGTGATGCCAATAATTTTCCAGTTCTTAAGAATGCACTCCTAGATGGTTTTGGCTTAACCACTGAACAGTACAGGATCAAGTTCAGAGAAACCAAAAAGGAGTCTTCACAAGACTGGGTAGACTTTGTTAACCATTCAGTGAAGGCCTTGGAGGGGTGGTTACATGGCAGTAAAGTTTCTGACTATGAAAGCCTGTATAACTTAACCCTGAGAGAGCATATTCTTAACAATTGTGTGTCTGACTTGTTGCACCAATACCTAGTGGACTCAGATCTGACCTCTCCCCAGGAATTGGGAAAGAAGGCAGACAAATGGGTCAGAACAAGAGTGAACAGAAAATTTCATACAGGGGGTGACAAGGATGGCAATAAGAAGGATGGTAAGTCTTCAGACAAAGGTGGGGACAAATCTAACAAGCATTTGCAATGCAATGGGTCTCGCATTTGCTTCAGTTACAGCTATTGGTGTTGTAAATTCCTAACTCTTACATTTTACAACTGAAAAACAGACAAACGTTTATGCAAATGGCTCTTCTCGATGCAGTGCGCTTTCTATTAAAAATATATTCACTATCTGGATGTGCCTACAGAACTGTAAATTGCAAGACCTACTAAGTGCAAACTGTCCGATGTGCCCTAATATTCTCATCAAATGGCGCTGTACTCTCAAATCTAAATAAAAACTGTGTATTCATTCTTAGAATCAGACAGGGGTAGCCCCGCTAGCAGAAAAGGAACTAATTGCATTTAGTGCCCTCTTCACGTTCTGCAAGGGGACCGCACCTTTTCATGTTACAGCACTGGCGGTGGCAGTGAAACGATACACATGCCATATCTGTGGATAGAGCGCAAACCATTGCAGACACTATAAAGTCATGGGTAACTAAAGTATGTGCACTTGAAAAGCCATCTGCGGGAGCATTAAAAGCACAAAGCCCAGCTTGTAGAGAACGGCATAGCAACTGATTGTGTGTATTGAGAGAGAGGCGATATTTTCCTTTTGGCGCTCCCTGGCTTAATTTCAGTGTATTTTCCCCAGAACATCTTTCGTTTGTCACCGGGTCTAATGAGCACATAAAGAAACTAAATATTGCTTTGCCCTCCGGGCAGAGGTCTTCCACGTAGTGCGGGTTCCGCTTAAGAGGGAGCAGCATTTACCAGAGATGCCAGGTTGCTGCCTTATGTCGCCACTGGTACACGGGTAACTGCAAGGTGGTGCCCTTCACGGCAGACGCAGTCAACAAACAATAATGCCATTCAATGGGAAACTGCAGTGAAACGCAAAATGGCTCCAAACCAATCACCCTGCAAACAATGTAAGAGACGACCACACTTGTCGAGACAGACTTGCATGTTCTAGTGTGAATATCCTTAACGCCATGCTTGTGATCCTGCACTTTACTCTCAAAAACAGGATCGCACACCAAGAGACGAGAGATGAAAAGATCACAGTAAATAAGTCAATGAAGCAGAGAAGTATAAAGGAGGCTTCACAGCTCATAGAGACAAACCACCGTAAGAAAGTTACATTCAAGTGCAGGTTACAAGCGTAGTCCCTGACGCCCTAAAAAGCCGGTTAGTTTTGTATGGCCAACGGGTCTCGCGTTTGCTCATGTTAGAGCTGATCGCGTTGTAAACTCCTAACCCGACTTTTCACCTTTCGGGCAAAAGTGCATTTATGTACATAACCCGAGAAAGTGAAATTAACTATGTAAAACACTCGACTTCTGCCAAGCGAGATCGTGCTCCTAAATTAGAGAAAAAGAAGTCCACAAGCCCGATGGAAAACAGCGAGCCTTGCATGTTTTCTGTACTTGGTCGCTGCGCTGGAGGAGGGCTAGCCACCAGAAAAGGCATGGCATATGCGTGCCTTCGACTAATGAAAGCAAGCAGATTTTATTAGGGAAGCCCACGAACCAATAAAAAACACTGACGTGAAGTTGACAGGGCTCCGAGCCCTTTTCTAAGTACAATAGCGTCTCGCTGCGATACGCATGCGCATGCAACGCAGGCTCGACCCTAAAAATGAGGCCCACAAAAACACTCGGGTGGGGGTGGTGGGCCCAAACCCTCTTCTAATCAAGTAAAGAAACCATGGTGCTATTTATGTAAAATAAAAGACCATTGGGCAACCGATCCCAGTTGTCCAAAGAAAAGCACCAAGCCTCCCACTACTACAAGCCCTACTGCTACACCTAGTGCCCCTAGTAATAGCAGTGGTGGTGGGAGCAAACCTACTAATAGCCAATCCAAGGGAGTAGCTGGGCTAACTTTTGGTAATTTAGTTGGGGTTGGTCTTGTTAGGGAGACCACAGAGGCTGTGTTAGTCTCTGAGGGGGCCATGGGGGCTACACCAGAGGAGCTTGAAGCAGACACTGCTGAGCTTTTGGGTGGAGGGGGGCCTGCCAGGGAGGAGCTGAGTGTGGCACAGCAGACCTGTCCCACACTAGAGGGTCTAAGACAGCAAGCTGTCAAACAGCAAAATGGGGATGACAGTGACTCTCACAGAGTTTACTGGAAGGACAACCTCTTGTATACTGAGGCAAGGGACCCTAAACCTGGAGCAGCCAGGAGATTGGTCATTCCCTTGCAATACAGAGAGTTCCTCCTAACTCTAGCCCACGACATTCCCTTGGCTAGACATTTAGGACAAATGAAAACTTGGGACAGGCTTGTTCCCTTGTTTCATTGGCCTAGAATGTCAGAGGACACAAAGGAATTTTGTAAGTCCTGTGTCACCTGTCAAGCCAGTGGCAAAACAGGTGGCACCCCAAAGGCACCCCTTATTCCACTGCCTGTGGTTGGGGTTCCCTTTGAAAGGGTAGGGGTTGACATAGTTGGCCCCCTTGACCCTCCTACTGCTTCAGGCAATAGGTTTATCTTGGTGGTAGTGGACCATGCCACCAGATATCCTGAAGCAATTCCTCTAAGGACCACTACAGCTCCTGCAGTGGCAAAGGCCCTCCTGGGAATCTTTTCCAGGGTGGGCTTCCCAAAAGAGGTGGTATCAGACAGGGGTATCAACTTCATGTCTGCTTACTTAAAGGCCATGTGGAAGGAATGTGGTGTGACATACAAGTTCACCACACCCTATCATCCACAAACAAATGGACTGGTTGAGAGGTTTAATAAAACTCTCAAAGGAATGATAATGGGACTCCCTGAAAAACTCAGGAGGAGATGGGATGTCCTGTTACCTTGCCTCCTTTTTGCTTACAGGGAGGTACCCCAAAAAGGAGTGGGCTTCAGCCCCTTTGAACTTCTATTTGGACACCCTGTAAGAGGTCCTCTAACACTTGTAAAGGAGGGTTGGGAACAACCTTTAAAAGCTCCTAAGCAAGACATAGTGGACTATGTACTTGGCCTAAGATCCAGAATGGCTGAGCACATGAAAAAGGCCAGCAAAAACCTTCAGGCCAGCCAAGAGCTCCAAAAGCAATGGCATGACCAGAAGGCTGTTCTGATTCAGTACCAACCAGGGCAGAAAGTGTGGGTCTTGGAGCCTGTGGCCCCAAGAGCACTCCAAGACAAATGGAGTGGACCCCACATTATTGTTGAAAAGAAGGGAGAAGTCACCTACTTGGTTGACTTAGGCACTGCCAGGACTCCCCTTAGGGAGCTCCATGTCAATCGCCTGAAACCCTACTATGACAGGGCTGATTTCACCCTGCTCATGGCAACAGATGAAGGACAGGAAGAAGAGAGTGACCCTCTCCCTAATCTCTTCTCTTCCACGGAACAAGATGCTCTAGTGGAAGGTGTAGTTTTAGCAAATTGTCTTACTGCTGAGCAGAAAGACCACTGCATAAATCTCCTGGGTCAGTTTTCTGAACTCTTTTCTACTGTGCCAGGCACCACTTCTTGGTGTGAGCACACTATAGATACTGGAGACAGCATGCCTGTCAAAAGTAAGACCTATAGGCAGCCTGACCATGTCAGGGACTGCATAAAACAAGAGGTGCAGAAAATGCTTGAACTGGGAGTGGTTGAGCACTCTGAAAGTCCATGGGCCTCTCCTGTGGTACTTGTACCAAAACCTCATTCCAAAGATGGGAAAAGGGAAATGAGATTTTGTGTGGATTACAGAGGTCTCAACCAGGTAACTAAAACTGATGCTCACCCTATTCCCCGGGCAGATGAGCTAATAGATACACTGGCATCTGCCAAGTATGTAAGCACCTTTGATTTGACTGCAGGGTATTGGCAGATCAAGTTATCAGAGGATGCTAAAGCACAAACTGCATTTTCTACCATTGGAGGGTGTAGGAAAGTACCATCTTGCCTGGCATGTTACCCCCATTTTTCACTGTATATATGTTGTTTTAGTTGTATGTGTCACTGGGACCCTGGTAACCCAGGGCCCCAGTGCTCATAAGTGTGCCTGAATGTGTTACCTGTGTAGTGACTAACTGTCTCACTGAGGCTCTGCTAATCAGAACCTCAGTGGTTATGCTCTCTCATTTCTTTCCAAATTGTCACTAACAGGCTAGTGACCATTTTTACCAATTTACATTGGCTTACTGGAACACCCTTATAACTCCCTAGTATATGGTACTGAGGTACCCAGGGTATTGGGGTTCCAGGAGATCCCTATGGGCTGCAGCATTTCTTTTGCCACCCATAGGGAGCTCTGACAATTCTTACACAGGCCTGCCACTGCAGCCTGAGTGAAATAACGTCCACTTTATTTCACAGCCATTTTACACTGCACTTAAGTAACTTATAAGTCACCTATATGTCTAACCTTTACCTGGTAAAGGTTAGGTGCAAAGTTACTTAGTGTGTGGGCACCCTGGCACTAGCCAAGTTGCCCCCACATTGTTCAGAGCCAATTCACTGAACTTTGTGAGTGCGGGGACACCATTACAGGCGTGCACTACATATAGGTCACTACCTATATGTAGCTTCACAATGGTAACTCCGAAAATGGCCATGTAACATGTCTATGATCATGGAATTGCCCCCTCTATGCCATCCTGGCATAGTTGGCACAATTCCATGATCCCAGTGGTCTGTAGCACAGACCCTGGTACTGCCAAACTGCCCTTCCTGGGGTTTCACTGCAGCTGCTGCTGCTGCCAACCCCTCAGACAGGCATCTGCCCTCCTGGGGTCCAGCCAGGCCTGGCCCAGGATGGCAGAACAAAGAACTTCCTCTGAGAGAGGGTGTGACACCCTCTCCCTTTGGAAAATGGTGTGAAGGCAGGGGAGGAGTAGCCTCCCCCAGCCTCTGGAAATGCTTTGTTGGGCACAGAGGTGCCCAATTCTGCATAAGCCAGTCTACACCGGTTCAGGGGACCCCTTAGCCCTGCTCTGGCGCGAAACTGGACAAAGGAAAGGGGAGTGACCACTCCCCTGACCTGCACCTCCCCTGGGAGGTGTCCAGAGCTCCTCCAGTGTGCTCCAGACCTCTGCCATCTTGGAAACAGAGGTGCTGCTGGCACACTGGACTGCTCTGAGTGGCCAGTGCCACCAGGTGACGTCAGAGACTCCTTGTGATAGGCTCCTTCAGGTGTTGCTAGCCTATCCTCTCTCCTAGGTAGCCAAACCCTCTTTTCTGGCTATTTAGGGTCTCTGTCTCTGGGGAAACTTTAGATAACGAATGCAAGAGCTCATCCGAGTTCCTCTGCATCTCTCTCTTCACCTTCTGATAAGGAATCGACTGCTGACCGCGCTGGAAGCCTGCAAACCTGCAACATAGTAGCAAAGACGACTACTGCAACTCTGTAACGCTGATCCTGCCGCCTTCTCGACTGTTTTCCTGCTTGTGCATGCTGTGGGGGTAGTCTGCCTCCTCTCTGCACCAGAAGCTCCGAAGAAATCTCCCGTGGGTCGATGGAATCTTCCCCCTGCAACCGCAGGCACCAAAAAGCTGCATTACCGGTCCCTTGGGTCTCCTCTCACCACGACGAGCGAGGTCCCTCGAATCCAGCAACTCTGTCCAAGTGACCCCCACAGTCCAGTGACTCTTCAGTCCAAGTTTGGTGGAGGTAAGTCCTTACCTCACCTCGCTGGGCTGCATTGCTGGGAACCGCGACTTTGCAGCTACTCCGGCCCCTGTGCACTTCCGGCGGAAATCCTTTGTGCACAGCCAAGCCTGGGTCCACGGCACTCTAACCTGCATTGCACGACTTTCTAAGTTGGTCTCCGGCGACGTGGGACTCCTTTGTGCAACTTCGGCGAGCACCGTTTCACGCATCCTTGTAGTGCCTGTTTCTGGCACTTCCCTGGGTGCTACCTGCTTCAGTGAGGGCTCTTTGTCTTGCTCGATGTCCCCTCTTTCTTCAGGTCTAATTTGCGACCTCCTGGTCCCTCCTGGGCCCCAGCAGCATCCAAAAACGCCAAACGCACGATTTGCAACTAGCAAGGCTTGTTGGTGTCCTTTCAGCGGGAAAACACTTCTGCACGACTCTGCAAGGCAAGTGGGATCCGTCCACCAAAGGGGAAGTCTCTAGCCCTTTTCGTTCCTGCAGAAACCTCAGCTTCTTCTGTCCAGTAGAAGCTACTTTGCACCCGCAGCTGGCATTTCCTGGGCATCTGCCCATCTCCGACTTGCTTGTGACTTTTGGACTTGGTCCCCTTGTTCCACAGGTACCCTAGATTGGAAATACACAGTTGTTGCATTGCTGGTTTGTGTCTTTCCTGCATTATTCCTCTAACACGACTTCTTTGTCCTTAGGGGAACTTTAGTGCACTTTGCTCTCACTTTTCAGGGTCTTGGGGAGGGTTATTTTGCTAACTCTCACTATTTTCTAATAGTCCCAGCGACCCTCTACAAGGTCACATAGGTTTGGGGTCCATTCGTGGTTCGCATTCCACTTTTGGAGTATATGGTTTGTGTTGCCCCTATCCCTATGTTTCCCCATTGCATCCTATTGTAACTATACATTGTTTGCACTGTTTTCTAAGACAATACTGCATATTTTTGCTATTGTGTATATATATCTTGTGTATATTTCCTATCCTCTCACTGAGGGTACACTCCAAGATACTTTGGCATATTGTCATAAAAATAAAGTACCTTTATTTTTAGTATAACTGTGTATTGTGTTTTCTTATGATATTGTGCATATGACACTAAGTGGTACTGTAGTAGCTTCACACGTCTCCTAGTTCAGCCTAAGCTGCTCTGCTAAGCTACCATTATCTATCAGCCTAAGCTGCTAGACACCCTATACACTAATAAGGGATAACTGGGCCTGGTGCAAGGTGCAAGTACCCCTTGGTACTCACTACAAGCCAGTCCAGCCTCCTACAGAGGGCACTACCAATTCACAGTAATGCCCTTTGGTTTGAAAAATGCACCTGCCACTTTTCAGAGGTTGGTGAATACAGTCCTGCAAGGGTTGGAAGCTTTTAGTGCAGCATATCTAGATGATATAGCTGTCTTTAGCTCCACCTGGGATAATCACCTGGTCCACCTATGGAAAGTTTTGGAGGCCCTGCAAAAGGCAGGCCTCACTATCAAGGCTTCAAAGTGCCAGATAGGGCAGGGGAAAGTGGTTTATCTGGGACACCTTGTAGGTGGGGAACAGATTGCACCACTTCAGGGGAAAATCCAAACTACCATAGATTGGGTTCCCCCTACAACTCAGACCCAGGTGAGAGCCTTCTTAGGCCTCACTGGGTATTACAGGAGGTTCATAAAGAACTATGGCTCCATAGCAGCCCCTCTTAATGACCTCACTTCAAAGAAAATGCCTAAAAAGGTATTGTGGACAGCTAGCTGTCAGAAAGCTTTTGAGGAGCTAAAACAGGCAATGTGCTCTGCACCTGTCCTAAAAAGCCCATGTTACTCCAAGAAATTCATTGTTCAAACTAATGCATCTGAATTAGGGGTAGGGGAAGTCTTATCACAACTCCATTCTGAGGGCCAGGACCAACCTGTTGCTTTTATCAGCAGGAGGTTGACCCCTAGAGAAAAGCGTTGGTCTGCCATAGAGAGGGAGGCCTTTGCTGTGGTCTGGGCACTGAAGAAGTTGAGGCAATACCTGTTTGGCACTCACTTCATTGTTCAGACAGACCACAAACCTCTACTTTGGCTAAAACAAATGAAAGGTGAAAACCCTAAATTGTTGAGGTGGTCCATATCTCTACAGGGAATGGACTATACAGTGGAACATAGACCTGGGAGCACCCACTCCAATGCAGATGGACTCTCCAGATATTTCCACTTAGACAATGAAGACTCATCAGGTCATGGCTAGTCTTACTGTCCTTCGTTTGGGGGGGGTTGTGTAGGAAAGTACCATATTGCCTGGCTTGTTACCCCCATATTTCACTGTATATATGTTGTTTTAGTTGTATGTGTCACTGGGACCCTGCCAGCCAGGGCCCCAGTGCTCATAAGTGTGCCCTGTATGTGTTCCCTGTGTGATGACTAACTGCCTCACTGAGGGTCTGCTAACCAGAACCTCAGTGGTTATGCTCTTTCTTTGCTTTCCAAATTGTCACTAACAGGCTAGTGACCAATTTCACCAATTCACATTGGCATACTGGAACACCCTCATAATTCCCTAGTATATGGTAATGAGGTACCCAGGGTATTGGAGTTCCAGTAGACCCCTATGGGCTGCAGCATTTCTTTTGCCACCCATGGGGAGCTCTGACAATTCTTACACAGGCCTGCCACTGCAGCCTGAGTGAAATAACGTCCGCGTTATTTCACAGCCATTTACCACTGCACTTAAGTAACTTATAAGTCACCTATATGTCTAACCTTTACCTGGTAAAGGTTTGATGCTAAGTTACTTAGGCCCTCATTCTGACCTTGGCGGGCGGCGCCAAAGTCCCGCCGTCAGGTTACCGTTCCGCGGTCGAAAGACCGCGGCGGTAATTCTGACTTTCCCGCTGGGCTGGTGGAGTGGAAGCTGTGCGACGGGTGCAGTTACGGGGGCCCCTGCAACGCCGGATCTGGATGGCGGTAGGGGGGGTCGGAATCCCCGCGGCGGTGCAGCAAGCTGCGCCGCCGCGGAGGATTCAATGGGGCGGCGGTACACTGGCGGGACCCCGCCAGTGGTGCCGGTCCGGCCGCGGTCGGAATCCCCATTGGAGCACCGCCGGCCTGTCGGCGGTGCTCCCGCGGTCCTCCGCCCTGGCGGTCAAAGACCGCCAGGGTCCGAATGACCACCTTAGTGTGTGGGCACCCTGGCACTAGCCAAGGTGTCCCCATATCGTTCAGGGCAAATTCCCCGGACTTTGTGAGTGCGGGGACACCATTACACGTGTGCACTATACATAGGTCACTACCTATGTATAGCGTCACAATGGTAACTCCGAACATGGCCATGTAACATGTCTAAGATCATGGAATTGTCACCCCAATGCCATTCTGCCATTGCGGAGACAATTCCATGATCCTCCGAGTCTCTAGCACAGACCCAGGTACTGCCAAACTACCTTTCCCGGGGTTTCACTGCAGCTGCTGCCAACCCCTCAGACAGGTTTCTGCCCTCCTGGGGTCCAGCCAGGCTTGGCCCAGGAAGACAGAAAAAAGGACTTCCTCAGAGAGAGGGTGTTACACCTTCTCCCTTTGGAAAAAGGTGTCAGGGCTGGGGAGGAGTAGCCTCCCGCAGCCTCTGGAAATGCTTTGATGGGCACAGATGGTGTGAAGGAAAGTACCATCTTGCCTGGCATGTTACCCCCATTTTTCACTGTATATATGTTGTTTTAGTTGTATGTGTCACTGGGACCCTGCCAGCCAGGGCCCCAGTGCTCATAAGTGTGCCTGAATATGTTACCTGTGTTATGACTAACTGTCTCACTGAGGCTCTGCTATCCAGAACCTCAGTGGTTATGCTCTCTCATTTCTTTCCAAGTTGTCACTAACAGGCTAGTGACCAATTTCACCAATTCACATTGGCATACTGGAACACCCTTATAATTCCCTAGTATATGGTACTGAGGTACCCAGGGTATTGGGTTTCCAGGAGATCCCTATGGGCTGCAGCATTTCTTTTGCCACCCATAGGGAGCTCTGACAAATCCTACACAGGCCTGCCACTGCAGCCTGAGTGAAATAATGCACACATTATTTCACAGCCATTTTCACTGCACTTAAGTAACTTATAAGTCACCTATATGTCTAACCTTTACCTGGTAAAGGTTAGGTGCAAAGTTACTTAGTGTGTGGGCACCCTGGTACTAGCCAAGGTGCTCCCACATTGTTCAGGGCAAATTCCCCGGACTTTGTGAGTGCGGGGACACCATTACACACGTGCACTACACATAGGTCAATACCTATGTGTAGCTTAACAATGGTAACTCCGAATATGGCCATGTAACATGTCTAAGATCATGGAATTGCCCCCTCTATGCCATTCTGCATTGTTGGCACAATCCCATGATCCCACGGGTCTGTAGCTCAGACCCGGTGTAGGAGGCTGGACTGGCTTGTAGTGAGTACCAAGGGGTACTTGCACCTTGCACCAGGCCCAGTTATCCCTTATTAGTGTATAGGGTGTCTAGCAGCTTAGGCTGATAGATAATGGTAGCTTAGCAGAGCAGCTTAGGCTGAACTAGGAGACGTGTGAAGCTACCACAGTACCACTTAGTGTCATATGCACAATATCATAAGAAAACACAATACACAGTTATACTAAAAATAAAGGTACTTTATTTTTATGACAATATGCCAAAGTATCTTAGAATGTACCCTCAGTGAGAGGATAGGAAATATACACAAGATATATATACACAATAGCAAAAATATGCAGTATAGTCTTAGAAAACAGTGCAAACAATGTATAGTTACAATAGGATGCAATGGGGAAACATAGGGATAGGGGCAACACAAACCATATACTCCAAAAGTGGAATGCGAACCACGAATGGACCCCAAACCTATGTGACCTTGTAGAGGGTCGCTGGGACTATTAGAAAATAGTGAGAGTTAGAAAAATAACCCTCCCCAAGACCCTGAAAAGTGAGTGCAAAGTGCACCAAAGTTCCCCTAAGGACAAAATAGTTGTGTTAGAGGAATAATGCAGGAAAGACACAAACCAGCAATGCAACAACTGTGGATTTCCAATCTAGGGTACCTGTGGAACAAGGGGACCAAGTCCAAAAGTCACAAGCAAGTCGGAGAAGGGCAGATGCCCAGGAAATGCCAGCTGCGGGTGCAAAGAAGCTTCGACTGGACAGAAGAAGCTGAGGTTTCTGCAGGAACGAAAAGGGCTAGAGACTTCCCCTTTGGTGGACGGATCCCTCTTGCCTTGGAGAGTCGTGCAGAAGTGTTTTCCCGGCGGAAGGACGCCAACAAGCCTTGCTACACGCAAATCGTGCGTTTGGCGTTTTTGGACGCTGCTGGGGCCCAGGAGGGACCAGGAGGTCGCAAATTGGACCTGCAGAGAGAGGGGACGTCGAGCAAGACAAAGAGCCCTCACTGAAGCAGGTAGCGCCCGGAGAAGTGCCAGAAACAGGCACTACGAGGATGCGTGAAACGGTGCTCGCCGAAGTTGCACAAAGGAGTCCCACGTCGCCGGAGACCAACTTAGAAAGTCGTGCAATGCAGGTTAGAGTGCCGTGGACCCAGGCTTGGCTGTGCATGAAGGATTTCCGCCGGAAGTGCACAGGGGCCGGGGTAGCTGCAAAGTCGCGGTTCCCAACAATGCAGCCCAGCGAGGTGAGGCAAGGACTTACCTCCACCAAACTTGGGCTGAAGAGTTACTGGACTGTGGGGG
Organism: Pleurodeles waltl; assembly: GCF_031143425.1. Classification (NCBI taxonomy): domain Eukaryota; kingdom Metazoa; phylum Chordata; class Amphibia; order Caudata; family Salamandridae; genus Pleurodeles; species Pleurodeles waltl. The sequence goes on along the minus strand of NC_090444.1, from coordinate 1,833,490,893 downwards.
TCACTTGGACAGCGTCGCTGGATTCGAGGGACCTCGCTCGTCGTGCTGAGAGGAGACCCAAGGGACCGGTAATGCAGCTTTTTGGTGCCTGCGGTTGCAGGGGGAAGATTCCGTCGACCCACGGGAGATTTCTTCGGAGCTTCTGGTGCAGAGAGGAGGCAGACTACCCCCACAGCATGCACAAGCAGGAAAACAGTTGAGAAGGCGGCAGGATCAGCGTTACAGAGTTGCAGTAGTCGTCTTTGCTACTATGTTGCAGGTTTGCAGGCTTCCAGCGCGGTCAGCGGTCGATTCCTTAGCAGAAGGTGAAGAGAGAGATGCAGAGGAACTCGGCTGAGCTCATGCATTCGTTATCTAAAGTTTCCCCAGAGACAGAGACCCTAAATAGCCAGAAAAGAGGGTTTGGCTACCTAGGAGAGAGGAAAGGCTACTAACACCTGAAGGAGCCTATCAGCAGGAGTCTCTGACGTCACCTGGTGGCACTGGCCACTCAGAGCAGTCCAGTGTGCCAGCAGCACCTCTGTTTCCAAGATGGCAGAGGTCTGGAGCACACTGGAGGAGCTCTGGACACCTCCCATGGGAGGTGCAGGTCAGGGGAGTGGTCACTCCCCTTTCCTTTGTCCAGTTTCGCGCCAGAGCAGGGGCTAAGGGGTCCCTGAACCGGTGTAGACTGGCTTATGCAGAATTGGGCACATCTGTGCCCAACAAAGCATTTCCAGAGGCTGGGGGAGGCTACTCCTCCCCTGCCTTCACACCATTTTCCAAAGGGAGAGGGTGTCACACCCTCTCTCAGAGGAAGTTCTTTGTTCTGCCATCCTGGGCCAGGCCTGGCTGGACCCCAAGAGGGCAGCTGCCTGTCTGAGGGGTTGGCAGCAGCAGCAGCTGCAGTGAAACCCCAGGAAGGGCAGTCTGGCAGTACCAGGGTCTGTGCTACAGACCACTGGGATCATGGAATTGTACCAACAATGCCAGGATGGCATAGAGGGGGCAATTCCATGATCATAGACATGTTACATGGCCATATTCGGAGTTACCATGGTGAAGCTACATATAGGTAGTGACCTATATGTAGTGCACGCGTGTAATGGTGTCCCCGCACTCACAAAGTTCAGTGAATTGGCTCTGAACAATGTGGGGGCACCTTGGCTAGTGCCAGGGTGCCCTCACACTAAGTAACTTTGCACCTAACCTTTACCAGGTAAAGGTTAGACATATAGGTGACTTATAAGTTACTTAAGTGCAGTGTAAAATGGCTGTGAAATAACGTGGACGTTATTTCACTCAGGCTGCAGTGGCAGGCCTGTGTAAGAATTGTCAGAGCTCCCTATGGGTGGCAAAAGAAATGCTGCAGCCCATAGGGATCTCCTGGAACCCCAATACCCTGGGTACCTCAGTACCATATACTAGGGAATTATAAGGGTGTTCCAGTAAGCCAATGTAAATTGGTAAAAATGGTCACTAGCCTGTCAGTGACAATTTGGAAAGAAATGAGAGAGCATAACCACTGAGGTTCTGATTAGCAGAGCCTCAGTGAGACAGTTAGTCACTACACAGGTAACACATTCAGGCACACTTATGAGCACTGGGGCCCTGGGTTACCAGGGTCCCAGTGACACATACAACTAAAACAACATATATACAGTGAAAAATGGGGGTAACATGCCAGGCAAGATGGTACTTTCCTACACCCGGGTACTGCCAAACTGCCTTTTCAGGGGTTTCACTGCAGCTGCTGCTGCTGCCAACCCCTCAGACAGGTTTCTGCCCTCCTCGGGTCCAGCCAGGCTTGGCCCAGGAAGGCAGAACAAAGGACTTCCTCAGAGAGAGGGTGTTACACCCTCTCCCTTTGGAAAAAGGTGTTAAGGCAGGGGAGGAGTAGCCTCCCCCAGCCTCTGGAAATGCTTTCATGGGCACAGATGGTGCCCATTTCTGCATAAGCCAGTCTACACCTGTTCAGGGACCCCTCAGCCCTGCTCTGGCGCGAAACTGGACAAAGGGAAGGGGAGTGACCACTCCCCTGACCTGCACCTACCCTGGGAGGTGCCCAGAGCTCCTCCAGTGTGCTCCAGACCTCTGCCATCTTGGAAACAGAGGTGCTGGTGGCACACTAGACTGCTCTGAGTGGCCAGGGCCAGCAGGTGACGTCAGAGACTCCTTCTGATAGGCTCCTTCAGGTGTTACTAGCCTATCCTCTCTCCTAAGTAGCCAAACCCTCTTTTCTGGCTATTTAGGGTCTCTGCTTTGGGGAATTCCTTAGATAACGAATGCAAGAGCTCATCAGAGTTCCTCTGCATCTCTCTCTTCACCTTCTGCCAAGGAATCGACTGCTGACCGCGCTGGAAGCCTGCAAAACTGCAACAAAGTAGCGAAGACGACTACTACAACTCTGTAACGCTGATCCTGCCGCCTTCTCGACTGTTTTCCTGGTGGTGCATGCTGTGGGGGTAGTCTGCCTCCTCTCTGCACTAGAAGCTCCGAAGAAATCTCCCGTGGGCCGACGGAATCGTCCCCCTGCAACCGCAGGCACCAAAGAACTGCATTACCGGTACCCTGGGTCTCCTCTCAGCACGACGAGCGAGGTCCCTTGAATCCAGCAACTCTGTCCAACTGACTCCCACAGTCCAGTGACTCTTCAGTCCAAGTTTGGTGGAGGTAAGTCCTTGCCTCCCCATGCCAGACTGCATTGCTGCGAACCGCGTCTTTTGCAGCTACTCCGGCCTCTGTGCACTTCCGGCGGAAATCCTTTGTGCACAGCCAAGCCTGGCTCCACGGCACTCTAACCTGCATTGCACGACTTTCTAAGTTGTCCTCCGGCGGCGTGGGACTCCTTTGTGCAACTTCGGGTGAGCACCGCAATTGGCGACATCCTGGTCCCTCCTGGGCCACAGCAGCATCCAAAAACCCTAACCGCGACCCTTGCAGCTAGCAAGGCTTGTTTGCGGTCCTTCTGCGTGGGAACACCTCTGCAAGCTTCTTCACGACGTGGGACATCCATCCTCCAAAGGGGAAGTTCCTAGTCCTCTTCGTTCTTGCAGAATCCACAGCTTCTACCATCCAGTGGCAGCTTCTTTGCATCCTCAGCTGGTATTTCCTGGGCATCTGCCCAATCTCGACTTTGTCGCGACTCTTGGACTTGGTCCCCTTGTTTCACAGGTACTCTCGTCCAGAAATCCACCTTTGTTGCATTGCTGGTGTTGGTCTTCCTTGCAGAATTCCCCTATCACGACTTCTGTGCTCTCTGGGGAATATAGGTGCACTTTACACCTACTTTTCACGGTCTTGGGGTGGGTTATTTTTCTAACCCTCATTGTTTTCTTACAGTCCCAGCGACCCTCTACAAGCTCACATAGGCTTGGGGTCCATTCGTGGTTCGCATTCCACTTTTGGAGTATATGGTTTGTGTTGCCCCTATACCTATGTGCTCCCATTGCAATCTATTGTGACTATACATTGCTTGCATTACTTCCTTTTGCTATTACTGCATATTTTTGGTATTGTGTACATATATCTTGTGTATATTTGCTATCCTCATACTGGAGGTACTCACTGAGATACTTTTAGCATATTGTCATAAAAATAAAGTACCTTTTTTTGAGTATATCTGTGTATTGTGTTTTCTTATGATATTGTGCATATGACACCAGTGGTATAGTAGGAGCTTTGCATGTCTCCTAGTTCAGCCTAAGCTGCTCAGCTATAGCTACCTTCTATCAGCCTAAGCTGCTAGAAACACCTCTTCTACACTAATAAGGGATAACTGGACCTGGTACAGAGTGTAAGTACCCCCCATGGTACCCACTACAAACCAGGCCAGCCTCCTACAGGGAGTCACTATGGATTCATACCCCGTCACAAAACCTCTGTAGAATCCAGTCAAGCCAAGGAATGCCTTGACTTGAGCCTGGGTTTTTGGAGCTTCCCAGTTCAGAATTGTCTGGATCTTGGGCTGTAAGGGTTGAACTTGGCCTCCGCCCACAAGGTGGCCCAAGTATACAACTGTGCCCTGACCTATCTGGCATATGGATGCCTTGATAATGAGGTCTGCAGATTGCAAAACCTGCAAAACCTTCCCAAGGTAGACCAAGTGATCCTGCCAGGAGGAGATAAAGACAGCAATATCATCTAGATATGCTGCACTGAAGGTCTACAATCAAGCAAGGACTTGATTCAACAACCTTTGGAAGATGGCAGGTGCATTCTTTAAACCAAAGGGCATAACGATGAACTGATATTGCCTATCAGATGTGGAGAACGCTGTGTTTTCCTTTGCTCCAGGTGACATGCGAATTTGCCAGTACCCTGCAGTCAAAAGTACTGAGAACCTTTGCTGCCCCTAATTTGTCTATCAGATCAATAGTTCTGGGTATGGGGTGTGCATCTGTCTTGGTGACAGAGTTGAAACCTCTTTAAGTCCTGTGTTTTCCTTTCCACCCTGGGGATAAGGCTTGGGGACAAAGACCACTGGGCTAGCCCTGGGGCTGTCAGAGGGTTCGATAACACCTAAATCCTGCATCTTTTTTTACCTCAACCTTGATGCTCTCCATAAGTTGGTAAGGCTGCATATAGATCTTGATTTTGACAGGCGAGCTGTCTCTAGTGTCCACATCATGGGTACACCAGTGTGTCTGTCTAGAGGTTAAGGAGAAGAATTCTGCATACTGCTAAAAGACTTGCTTGCAGTCAGCCTGCTGTTAGGCAGAGAAGGTGTCTAAGTAGACAACTCCATTAATTGGCCCATCTTCAGGAGTGTAAGAGAGAAGGTCAGGGAGAGGTTCACTTTCTTGCTTCCTGATCCTCATCTATAAGCATTAGCCCTGTCACAGAAAAGTTTTAGGTGGCTCACATGGATCACCTGCTTGAGGGGTCCTGCTAGTGCCCAGGTCCACCAAGTAGGTAACCTCACTTTTCTTTTCAAGGATAGGGTAAGGGCCACTTCATCTGTCCTGGAGTGCCCTTGGAGCCACAGGTACCAGAACCCACACCTTCTGCCCTGGTTGGAACTCCACCAGTGCAGCCTTTTGGTCATATCACTGCTTCTGGAGCTGTTGGCTGGCCTCAAGGTTTTCGATATTTTCTCCGTGTAATCTGCCATCCTAGAATTTAGGCCTAGTGCATAGTCCACCACATCTTGCTTAGGTTCATGGAGAGGTCTCTCCCAAACTTCCTTTGAAGAGCGCTAACAGGATGGTCAAGCAGAAGCTCAAATGGGGTAAACCCTACTCCCTTCTGAGGCACTTCTCTGTAGGTGAAAAGCAGGCATGGCAAAAGGACATTCCATCTCTTTTTGAGCTTTTCGGAGAGTTCCATGATCATACCTTTCAATGTCTTGTTGAACCTTTCAGAAAATCTATTGGTTTGTGGGTGATATGGTGTGGTGAACTTGTAGGTCACCCGCACTCATTCCACATGTGTTTTAGGTAAGCTGACATGAAGTTGGCATCTCCTTAGGAAAACCTACCCTGGTAAATATACCAATTAGGGCCATGGCTACTGCAGGGGCTGTAGCAGACCTAGGGATAATTGCTTCAGGATAACTGGTAGCATGATTCAGTGGTTCAAGAGGACTCACTATGTCCATACCAGGCCTTTCAAAGGGAACCTCAACCACTTGTAGTTGGATTGAGGGAGGCTTTGGGTGGCCACCTGCCTTACCATTGGCTTGCAGGTGACACAGAAGTTGCCAAACTCTTTCACCTTTTGAGACATGTTGGGCAAGAAGAAATGGCTGCCTAGCCTATTCCAAGTTTGGCTTGGCCCAGAAGCCCAGCTAGGAAGATGCCATGGGCTAAGGTGAGGAGGAATTCCCTGAACTGCTGAGGCACTACCACTCTCCTAGTGGCACCAGGTTTGGGGTCTCTTGCCTCAGTGTACAAGTGTCCCTCTTCCCCATAGACCCCAGGGGAGTCAATGACATCTCCCTTCTCCTGTGCAGCAGCTTGCTGTCACAGGCCTTCAAGAGTAGGACAGGCCCTTTGTCATTGAGACAGCTGTTCCCTAGAGGTTGCCACTGAGCCCAAGAACTCAACCTGCTAAGGTTCAAGTTCCATGGTCTCAGTTCCCTCTTTAAGGGGGAGGGGGGGAACAAGTACTGTTCCGGAGAAGAGGGGTCCTGAGCTTTTTGTTGTTCAGAAGCCGGTCCACCAGCATTCTTGCCCTTACTGTTGGAAGGTTGGGCCAACATTCCAGGCTGCAACACTTCTTTTTCTTCTTTTTCACTCTGTACTGGGCTTTGTGCTCTGGTTTTCACACACCACCTTAGGGATTCTGAGCATGGCTGCATGAGTTTTCAGTTCCACCTCAGCCCATGCTGAGGACTCCAGGTCATTCCCTAGCAGACATTCACCTGGGATTACAGAAGAGACCACTACCTGTTTCAGGCCAGTAACACCTCCCCATTCTAAGTACAACATAGCCATGTTATGCACCTTAGTCACATTGTCAACACTTGTAGGAAAGCACCATCTTGCCTGGCATGTTACCCCCATTTTTACTTGTGTGTCAGTTTGTTTTTGCCTGTGTCACTGGGATCCTGCTAGCCAGGACCCCAGTGCTCATAGTTTGTGGCCTATATGTGTTCCCTGTGTGGTGCATAACTGTGTCACCGAGGCTTTGCTAACCAGAACCTCAGTGCTTATGCTCTCTCTGCTTTTAAAATTGTCACTGCAGGCTAGTGACCATTTTCACAAATTCTCATTGGCACACTGGAACACCATTATAATTCCCTAATATATGGTGCATAGGTACCCAGGATATTGGGGTTCCAGGAGATCCCTATGGGCTGCAGCACTTCTCTTGCCACCCATAGGGAGCTCAGACCAATATTGAACAGGACTGCCACTGCAGCCTGAGTGAAATAACCTCCACGTTATTTCACAGCCATTTTACACTGCACTTAAGTAACTTATAAGTCACCCATATGTCTAACCCTCACTTAGCGAAGGTTAGGTGCAAAGTTACTAAGTGTGAGGGCACCCTGGCACTAGCCAAGGTGCCGCCACATTGTTCAGGGCAATTTCCCCGGACTTTGTGAGTGCAGGGACACCATTACACGCGTGCACTACATATAGGTCAATACCTATATGTGGCTTCACAATGGTAACTCCGAATATGGCCATGTAACATGTCTAAGATCATGGAATTGTCCCCCCATGCCAAATCTGGTATTGGGGTGCCAATCCCATGCATCCCCAGGGCTCCAGCATGAACCCCGGGTACTGCCAAACTAGCTCTCTGGGGTTTTCTCTGCAGCTACCGCTGCTGCCAATCAACAGAAAGGCTTCTGCCCTCCTGGGGTCTCTGCAGCCCAGTCCCAGGAAGGCAGAAAAAAGGATTACCTCTGAGAGAGGGTGTTACACCCTCTCCCTTTGGAATTAGGTGTTAAGGGCTGGGGAGGAGTATCCTCCCCCAGCCTCTGGAAATGCTTTGAAGGGCACAGATGGTGCCCTCCTTGTATAAGCCAGTCTGCACCGGTTCAGGGATGCCCCTGCTCTGGCGCGAAACTGGACAAAGGAAAAGGGAGTGACCACTCCCCTGTCCATCACCACCTCAGTGTGTCCCAGACCTCTGCTGAATGCAGAGGTGTGAGGGCACAATGGAGGCCTCTGAGTGGCCAGTGCCAGCAGGTGACGTCAGAGACCCCTCCTGATAGGTGCTTACCTGGTTAGGTGGCCAATCCTCCTCTGAGAACTATTTAGGGTCGCTCCTGTGACTTTCTCCTCAGATAACGAATGCAAGAGCTCACCAGAGTTCCTCTGCATCTCTCTCTTCAACTTCTGCCAAGAATCGACCGCTGACTGCTCCAGGACGCATGCAAAACAACAAAGTAGCAAGACGACTACCAGCAACATTGTAGCACCTAATCCTGCCGGCTTTCTCGACTGTTTCCTGGTGGTGAGTGCTCTGAGGGCTGTCTGCCTTCACCCTGCACTGGAAGCCAAGAAGAAATCTCCTGTGGATCGACGGAATCTTCCCCCTGCTAACGCAGGCACCAAACCTCTGCTTCACTGGTACTCTTGGTCCTATCTCATCTCGACGAACGTGGTCCCTGGAACACAGGAGCTGGATCCAAGTGACCCCAACAGTCCAGTGGTTCATCTGTCAAAATTTGGTGGAGGTAAGTCCTTGCCTCCCCACGCCAGACAGTAATCCTGTGTACTGCGTGAACTGCAGCTGCTAGGGCTTCTCTGCACTCTTGCAAGGAATCCTTTGTGCACAGCATAGCCCAGGTCCCCAGCACTCCATCCTGCATTGCTCAACTCGCTGAGTTGACCACTGACTTCGTGGGACCCTCCTCTGTAGTGTTGAGACGACCGCCATGCTCAGATTTCCTGAACACCTGTTCAAGTGCTTCTTCAGGTGCTGCCAGCTTCTGCATGGGCTCTCATGGGCTCATGGGCTCTCTGTACTGCTGAGTGCTCCCTCTGTCTCCTCCTCTAAGGGGCGAACTCCTGGTCCTTCCTGGGCCCGGGCAGCACCCATTTTCTTCAACTGTGACTCTTGCAGCTAGCAAGGCTTGTTTGTGGTCTTTCAGCGTGGAAACAACTCTGCATCATCCAGCATACCGTGGGACATCTTCTGTGCAAAGAAGAAGTTCCTGACATCTTCGATTGTTGCAGAATCTTCAGCTTCTTCCACCTGGAGGCAGCCCTTTTTGCACCTTCATCCGGGGTTTAGTGGACTCCTGCCCCCCATGGACACTTTCGGGACTCTTGGACTTGGTTCCCTTCCTTTACAGGTCCTCAGGTCCAGGAATATGTCTTCAGTGCTTCAGTGCTTCAGTGTTTTGCAGTCAGTTGTTGTCCTTGCAGAATCTCCTATCATGACTTTAGCGTGTTGCTGGAGAAGTAGGGTAACTTTACTCCTACTTTTCAGGGTCTTGGGGTGGGGTATCTTGGACACCCTTAGTGTTTTCTTACACTTCCAGCGGCCCTCTACACACTATACTAGGCCTGAGGTCCATTTGTGGTTCGTATTCCACTTTTAGAGTATATGGTTTGTGTTGCCCCTAGGCCTACTGCATCCTATTGTATTCTACAGTGTTTGCACTACTTTTCTAACTGTTTACTTACCTTAATTTGGTCTGTGTGTATATTTTGTGTATTTAACTTACCTCCTAAGGGAGTATATCCTCTGAGATATTTTTGGCACATTGTCACTAAAATAAAGTACCTTTATTTTTAGTATCTCTGAGTATTGTGTTTCCTATGATATAGTGCTACATGATATGAGTGGTATAGTTGGAGCTTTGCATGTCTCCTAGTTCAGCCTAAGCTGCTCTGCTATAGCTACCTCTATCAGCCTAAGCTGCTAGAACACTACTAATAAGGGATAACTGGGCCTGGCACAAGGTGTAAGTACCATCAGGTACCCACTATAAGCCAGGCCAGCCTCCTACAACACTGGTATCTGGATATGTTTGTCCAGCCAAATACTGTCCTGGGGGAACTAGTTTTTCTGTCACCATGATGATTCTGGCACCTGTATCTTTCAGGGCTTGTACTCTAGTCCCAATAATCAATGGGTTCTGTCTGTATTTATTCATGTTAGGGGGACAGACAGCAAGAGTGGCAACATCCACCCCACCCTCAGAGACTAAAACACCTTAAGTGAGAACCCTGATTTGCTCTGGGCACACTGTGTATCCCACCTGGAGACTGCCTATATCAGTACTAGCTGGTGCAGTACTAGGGGGATTCATTTTGGGACGGGCTGTGTGAGAAGGTAGCCTCTTTCTAGCCTTGTTACCCCCACTTTTGGCCTGTTTGTGAGTGTATGTCAGGGTGTTTGTCACTGTTTTCACTGTCTCACTGGGATACTGATAGCCAGGCCTCAGTGCTCATAGTGAAAACACTATGTTTTCAGTATGTTTGTTATGTGTCACTGGGATCCTGCTGGTCAGGACCCCAGTGCTCATAGGTTTGTGGCCTATATGTATGTGTCACCGGGACCCTGCTCTGAGTGGCCAGTGCCACCAGGTGACGTCAGAGACTCCTTGTGATAGGCTCCTTCAGGTGTTGCTAGCCTATCCTCTCTCCTAGGTAGCCAAACCCTCTTTTCTGGCTATTTAGGGTCTCTGCCTCTGGGGAAACTTTAGATAACGAATGCAAGAGCTCATCCGAGTTCCTCTGCATCTCCCTCTTCACCTTCTGATAAGGAATCGACTGCTGACCGCGCTGGAAGCCTGCAAACCTGCAACATAGTAGCAAAGACGACTACTGCAACTCTGTAACGCTGATCCTGCCGCCTTCTCGACTGTTTTCCTGCTTGTGCATGCTGTGGGGGTAGCCTGCCTCCTCTCTGCACCAGAAGCTCCGAAGAAATCTCCCGTGGGTCGACGGAATCTTCCCCCTGCAACCGCAGGCACCAAAAAGCTGCATCACCGGTCCCTTGGGTCTCCTCTCAGCACGACGAGCGAGGTCCCTCGAATCCAGCGACTCTGTCCAAGTGACCCCCACAGTCCAGTGACTCTTCAGCCCAAGTTTGGGGGAGGTAAGTCCTTGCCTCACCTCGCTGGGCTGCATTGCTGGGAACCGCGACTTTGCAGCTACTCCGGCCCCTGTGCACTTCCGGCGGAAATCCTTTGTGCACAGCCAAGCCTGGGTCCACGGCACTCTAACCTGCATTGCACGACTTTCTAAGTTGGTCTCCGGCGACGTGGGACTCCTTTGTGCAACTTCGGCGAGCACCGTTTCACGCATCCTTGTAGTGCCTGTTTCTGGCACTTCTCCGGGTGCTACCTGCTTCAGTGAGGGCTCTTTGTCTTGCTCGACATCCCCTCTCTCTTCAGGTCCAATTTGCGACCTCCTGGTCCCTCCTGGGCCCCAGCAGCGTCCAAAAACGCCAAACGCACGATTTGCGACTAGCAAGGCTTGTTGGCGACCTTCCGGCGGGAAAACACTTCTGCACGACTCTCCAAGGCGAGAGGGATCCGTCCACCAAAGGGGAAGTCTCTAGCCCTTTTCGTTCCTGCAGAAACCTCAGCTTCTTCTGTCCAGTAGAAGCTTCTTTGCACCCGCAGCTGGCATTTCCTGGGCATCTGCCCATCTCCGACTTGCTTGTGACTTTTGGACTTGGTCCCCTTGTTCCACAGGTACCCTAGATTGGAAATCCACAGTTGTTGCATTGCTGGTTTGTGTCTTTCCTGCATTATTCCTCTAACACGACTACTTTGTCCTTAGGGGAACTTTAGTGCATTTTGCACTCACTTTTCAGGGTCTTGGGGAGGGTTATTTTTCTAACTCTCACTATTTTCTAATAGTCCCAGCGACCCTCTACAAGGTCACATAGGTTTGGGGTCCATTCGTGGTTCGCATTCCACTTTTGGAGTATATGGTTTGTGTTGCCCCTATCCCTATGTTTCCCCATTGCATCCTATTGTAACTATACATTGTTTGCACTGTTTTCTAAGACTATACTGCATATTTTTGCTATTGTGTATATATATCTTGTGTATATTTCCTATCCTCTCACTGAGGGTACACTCTAAGATACTTTGGCATATTGTCATAAAAATAAAGTACCTTTATTTTTAGTATAACTGTGTATTGTGTTTTCTTATGATATTGTGCATATGACACTAAGTGGTACTGTGGTAGCTTCACACGTCTCCTAGTTCAGCCTAAGCTGCTCTGCTAAGCTACCATTATCTATCAGCCTAAGCTGCTAGACACCCTATACACTAATAAGGGATAACTGGACCTGGTGCAAGGTGCAAGTACCCCTTGGTACTCACTACAAACCAGTCCAGCCTCCTACATTGGTTGTGCAGTGGTGGGATAAGTGCTTGAGACTACTTACCACTCTTGTCATTGTACTTTTCATAAGAGAAAAATATACAAAACAAGGTCAGTGTATATACACATAGCCAAAAAGTTTTGCATTTCCTCTTTTCACTCTTTTCTAAGTGCTGAAAAGTACTTCTAAACTTTCAAAAAGTTCTTAAAAGTTTAAAAAGTTTTTTTCTGTCTTTCCAAAAAGTTCTGAAAACTTTTTTCTCTTTTTCTATCACTTTAACTCTCTCTAAAAAAAATGTCTGGCACAGGCCAAAGTGTTGATCTGTCCAAACTTGCATATGACAACCTTAGCTGGAAAAGAGCAAGGAGTCTCTGTATAGAGAGAGGTTTTAGTGTAGGGAAGAATCCTTCCTTGGAACTGTTACTTAACATGCTTAGAGAACAGGATAAGGCCATAGGTGCCTCATCTGTTGAAAAAGTACCTAATAGTTCCCAATCTGATTCAGGGACTCCCCCAGGAAAAGATTCAGGAAAGAAACTTCCTAGCCTGCCCATTACTAGACAGTCTAGCATAGATGGTAATGATGATGAGCCACACCATATAAATAGTGTTGTCTCACATCATAGCAAAAGCATTTATTCTCACCATACTGGTAGTAATGTTTCTGTAAACCAAGCTGTTAGGGTGGCTTCTGTAAGGGACAGGTCTCCTTCTGTTCATTCCCATCATAGCTCTGTTTCTAGAAATGTCCCTCCCACCAACCCTGATGACAGAATGTTAGAGAGAGAACTCAATAAGTTGAGGGTGGAACAAACCAGACTGAAGCTTAAAAAGCAACAGCTGGATTTGGATAGACAGTCTTTTGAATTAGAGAAGGAAAGACAGAAGTTGGGTTTAGATACCCATGGTGGCAGCAGCAGTATTCCCCATAGTCATCCTGCAAAAGAGCATGATTCCAGGAATCTGCACAAGATAGTTCCCCCTTATAAGGAGGGGGATGACATTAACAAGTGGTTTGCTGCACTTGAGAGGGCCTGTGTTGTACAGGATGTCCCTCAAAGGCAGTGGGCTGCTATCCTATGGCTATCATTTAGTGGAAAAGGTAGGGATAGGCTCCTTACTGTGAAAGAAAATGATCCCAATAATTTTACAGTTCTTAAGAATGCACTCCTGGATGGTTATGGCTTAACCACTGAACAGTACAGGATAAAGTTCAGAGAGACCAAAAAGGAGTCTTCACAAGACTGGGTTGATTTCATTGACCATTCAGTGAAGGCCTTGGAGGGGTGGTTACATGGCAGTAAAGTTACTGATTATGAAAGCCTGTATAACACAATCCTGAGAGAGCATATACTTAATAATTGTGTGTCTGATTTGTTGCACCAGTACCTGGTAGACTCTGATCTGACCTCTCCCCAAGAATTGGGAAAGAAGGCAGACAAATGGGTCAGAACAAGGGTGAACAGAAAAGTTCATACAGGGGGTGACAAAGATGGCAATAAGAAGAAAGATGGTGAAAAATCTCAAGATAAGCATGGGGATAAGGGTAAAACCAAAGATCCCACTTCAAATCTTAAACACTCTTCAGAGGGTGGGGATAAAACTAATTCTTCCTCTTCTTCTCAACCTGCACACATTAAAAAGCCTTGGTGCTTTGTGTGTAAAAACAGAGGCCATAGGCCAGGGGATAAGTCCTGTCCAGGTAAACCCCCTGAGCCTACCACCACTAATACATCAAGCTCTAGTGCCCCTAGCAGTAGTGGTACTAGTGATGGGACTGCTGGCAACAGTCAAGTTAAGGGTGTAGTTGGGTTCACTTTTGGGTCCATAGTAGAAACTGAAGTAGTCACTCCCAAGACAGTTTCTGTCACACCTAGTGGCATTGGCCTTGCCACACTGGCTGCTTGTCCCCTTACAATGGATAAGTACAGGCAGACAGTTTCAATAAATGGTGTTGAGGCCTTGGCCTACAGGGACACAGGTGCCAGTTTCACTTTGGTGACTGAAAACCTAGTGCACCCTGATCAACACATCATTGGACAACAGTATAAGATTATTGATGTCCATAACTCCACTAAGTTTCTTCCCTTAGCTATAATTCAGTTTAGTTGGGGTGGAGTTACTGGCCCTAAACAGGTGGTGGTATCACCTAGCTTACCTGTAGACTGTCTCTTAGGTAATGACCTAGAGGCCTCAGGTTGGGCTGATGTAGAGTTTTATGCCCATGCAGCCATGCTGGGCATCCCTGAGGAATTGTTCCCTCTCATTTCAAGTGAAATGAAAAAGAAAAGGAGAGAAGGCCTGAAAACTCAGGATCCCTCTCCATCAACAGGTAAAAAGGGTATCACAGTATCCCCTAACCACCCTACCATTCAGGATACTATTCCTGTGGTGGGAGAAACCTCTCCTGGGGTGGTACCTGTTCCAAGGGAATCATCAGCTGGCAAAGCTGGACTCCCTGAGGTGGAAGTACCTCTCTGTGGGATAACTAACATTGGTGAGAAAAACAGCACCATTTTAGTTAACATGGAGCATCCCTCCAACCCTCCCAGAGAAACTTTAGTGCAGAAACCCTGCACTACCTCACAACACTTAGGACAGCATCCCTGCCCTAGTGTGGAGCTCATAGGACAGCATCCCTGCCCTGCTCCAACTCAAGAGAAACAGCATCCCTGTTCTCTCTTCCAGCCAGATGGACAAAGTTTTTGCCCAGCTATGGCTTTTCTGAGACAGCATCCCTGTCTGGCATTTCCATCACTACAAATAGGTTCAGTGGACAATTCCCACTGCTCTAAACTAAAACTTACTGATAGAAACTCTGAAAATACATCTTCACATTGTTGCTTAGCTAAAAAACTTCAAACAGGGTGGTTTACATCCCCACAGGGAAGTAACCATATAGTGGATGATAAAGGGAGTAACCAGTCTATTGCAGAGCTACTCTCTACTTATCACCACTTAGACAATAAAGTCTCAACTGGCCAAGGTTAGCCTTATTGTCCTTCGTTTGGGGGGGGGTTGTGTGAGAAGGTAGCCTCTTTCTAGCCTTGTTACCCCCACTTTTGGCCTGTTTGTGAGTGTATGTCAGGGTGTTTGTCACTGTTTTCACTGTCTCACTGGGATCCTGATAGCCAGGCCTCAGTGCTCATAGTGAAAACACTATGTTTTCAGTATGTTTGTTATGTGTCACTGGGATCCTGCTGGTCAGGACCCCAGTGCTCATAGGTTTGTGGCCTATATGTATGTGTCACTGGGACCCTGTCACACAGGGCCCCAGTGCTCATAGGTGTGCATGTATATGTTCCCTGTGTGGTGCCTAACTGTCTCACTGAGGCTCTGCTAACCAGAACCTCAGTGGTTATGCTCTCTCATTACTTTCAAATTGTCAATAACAGGCTAGTGACCAATTTTACCAATTTACATTGGCTTACTGGAACACCCTTATAATTCCCTAGTATATGGTACTGAGGTACCCAGGGTATTGGGGTTCCAGGAGATCCCTATGGGCTGCAGCATTTCTTTTGCCACCCATAGGGAGCTCTGACAATTCTTACACAGGCCTGCCACTGCAGCCTGAGTGAAATAACGTCCACGTTATTTCACAGCCATTTTACACTGCACTTGAGTAACTTATAAGTCACCTATATGTCTAACCTTTACCTGGTAAAGGTTAGGTGCAAAGTTACTTAGTGTGAGGGCACCCTGGCACTAGCCAAGGTGCCCCCACATTGTTCAGAGCCAATTCCCTGAACTTTGTGAGTGCGGGGACACCATTACACGCGTGCACTACATATAGGTCACTACCTATATGTAGCTTCACAATGGTAACTCCGAATATGGCCATGTAACATGTCTATGATCATGGAATTGCCCCCTCTATGCCATCCTGGCATAGTTGGCACAATCCCATGATCCCAGTGGTCTGTAGCACAGACCCTGGTACTGCCAAACTGCCCTTCCTGGGGTCTCACTGCAGCTGCTGCTGCTGCCAACCCCTCAGACAGGCAGCTGCCCTCCTGGGGTCCAGCCAGGCCTGGCCCAGGATGGCAGAACAAAGAACTTCCTCTGAGAGAGGGTGTGACACCCTCTCCCTTTGGAAAATGGTGTGAAGGCAGGGGAGGAGTAGCCTCCCCCAGCCTCTGGAAATGCTTTGTTGGGCACAGATGTGCCCAATTCTGCATAAGCCAGTCTACACCGGTTCAGGGACCCCTTAGCCCCTGCTCTGGCGCGAAACTGGACAAAGGAAAGGGGAGTGACCACTCCCCTGACCTGCACCTCCCCTGGGAGGTGTCCAGAGCTCCTCCAGTGTGCTCCAGACCTCTGCCATCTTGGAAACAGAGGTGCTGCTGGCACACTGGACTGCTCTGAGTGGCCAGTGCCACCAGGTGACGTCAGAGACTCCTTGTGATAGGCTCCTTCAGGTGTTG
Source organism: Pleurodeles waltl (assembly GCF_031143425.1). Lineage (NCBI taxonomy): Eukaryota > Metazoa > Chordata > Amphibia > Caudata > Salamandridae > Pleurodeles > Pleurodeles waltl. The sequence continues at coordinate 1,833,474,733 of NC_090444.1, read as the reverse complement.
CTAGCCTATCCTCTCTCCTAGGTAGCCAAACCCTCTTTTCTGGCTATTTAGGGTCTCTGCCTCTGGGGAAACTTTAGATAACGAATGCAAGAGCTCATCCGAGTTCCTCTGCATCTCCCTCTTCACCTTCTGATAAGGAATCGACTGCTGACCGCGCTGGAAGCCTGCAAACCTGCAACATAGTAGCAAAGACGACTACTGCAACTCTGTAACGCTGATCCTGCCGCCTTCTCGACTGTTTTCCTGCTTGTGCATGCTGTGGGGGTAGCCTGCCTCCTCTCTGCACCAGAAGTTCCGAAGAAATCTCCCGTGGGTCGACGGAATCTTCCCCCTGCAACCGCAGGCACCAAAAAGCTGCATCACCGGTCCCTTGGGTCTCCTCTCAGCACGACGAGCGAGGTCCCTCGAATCCAGCGACTCTTTCCAAGTGACCCCCACAGTCCAGTGACTCTTCAGCCCAAGTTTGGGGGAGGTAAGTCCTTGCCTCACCTCGCTGGGCTGCATTGCTGGGAACCGCGACTTTGCAGCTACTCCGGCCCCTGTGCACTTCCGGCAGAAATCCTTTGTGCACAGCCAAGCCTGGGTGCACGGCACTCTAACCTGCATTGCACAACTTTCTAAGTTGGTCTCCGGCGACGTGGGACTCCTTTGTGCAACTTCGGCGAGCACCGTTTCACGCATCCTCGTAGTGCCTGTTTCTGGCCCTTCCCTGGGTGCTACCTGCTTCAGTGAAGGCTCTTTTTCTTGCTCGACGTCCCTTCTCTCTTCAGGTCCAATTTGCGACCTCCTGGTCCCTCCTGGACCCCAGCAGCGTCCAAAAACGCCAAACGCACGATTTGCGACTAGCAAGGCTTGTTGGCGTCCTTCCGACGGGAAAACACTTCTGCACGACTCTCCAAGGCGAGAGGGATCCGTCCACCAAAGGGGAAGTCTCTAGACCTTTTCGTTCCTGCAGAAACCTCAGCTTCTTCTGTCCAGTAGAAGCTTCTTTGCACCCGCAGCTGGCATTTCCTGGGCATCTGCCCATCTCCGACTTGCTTGTGACTTTTGGACTTGGTCCCCTTGTTCCACAGGTACCCTAGATTGGAAATCCACAGTTGTTGCATTGCTGGTTTTTGTCTTTCCTGCATTATTCCTCTAACACGACTACTTTGTCCTTAGGGGAACTTTAGTGCACTTTGCACTCACTTTTCAGGGTCTTGGGGAGGGTTATTTTTCTAACTCTCACTATTTTCTAATAGTCCCAGCGACCCTCTACAAGGTCACATAGGTTTGGGGTCCATTCGTGGTTCGCATTCCACTTTTGGAGTATATGGTTTGTGTTGCCCCTATCCCTATGTTTCCCCATTGCATCCTATTGTAACTATACATTGTTTGCACTGTTTTCTAAGACTATACTGTATATTTTTGCTATTGTGTATATATATCTTGTGTATATTTCCTATCCTCTCACTGAGGGTACACTCTAAGATACTTTGGCATATTGTCATAAAAATAAAGTACCTTTATTTTTAGTATAACTGTGTATTGTGTTTTCTTATAATATTGTGCATATGACACTAAGTGGTACTGTGGTAGCTTCACACGTCTCCTAGTTCAGCCTAAGCTGCTCTGCTAAGCTACCATTATCTATCAGCCTAAGCTCCTAGACACCCTATACACTAATAAGGGATAACTGGACCTGGTGCAAGGTGCAAGTACCCCTTGGTACTCACTACAAGCCAGTCCAGCCTCCTACAGGCTGTGCCTCCAGTTTGGTACCCAGTCTGTCTACTGCTAAAACACCGGGCCTTTTTGGGATCAAAGTGTTTACCTTTGTATATGTGGGTGGATTGTGAAGAGGTTCAGGGCCCACCCTCTTGAGCAGGTTTTTGGGTAATGTAAGAAGACTCTTTACTTTTAACCATAGGTGTCTCACCCACCTTACCCTGTGGAGGCTTAGTAACCCCTTTCTTTTGGTCATCCCCAGTGGTAGTCTTGGTCACCCTAAACTTGACCCTGTGGTCTGCCTTCTTTCCTAATTCTTGGGTATAAATAAGACCTAGGTCTACCAGATATTGATGCAACTTTTAATTAAGGCAATTACTTAAGATGTGTTCTGCCATAAACAAATTATAGAGCCCCTCATAATCATGCACTTCACTTCCAGCTAACCAACCATCTAGTGTTTTCAGTGGGTAGTCTATGGAGTCAATCCAGGACTGGTTTGAGGTTTTGTGAGACCCCTGAATCTAATCCTATACTCCTCAAAGGTGAGTCCAAAGCCTTCAATCAGGGTAGCCTTCAAGTGGTCATAGGACTCAGCATCTACTCCAGTGAGAGTGAGGAGTATATCTCCACACTTACCAGTGCACAGTTTCCAAAGGAGACCTCCCCAGTGAGACTTTTTCACTTTTCCCATTCCACAGACCTTCTCAAAGGCAGGTGGTATCATCACCGTCCCCATACTTGGGGACAATCCCTTTGGGGATTTTAGAGTCATAAGATTGCTTTCTGTCCCTAGGTATTACGCTGTTGCAACCATTAATGGGTGCTAAGCCCAATTCTGCTCTCTCTCTCTCTATAGCTAGGACTCAATCCTCCAAAGCTATTCTTTTAGCCATCCTTTCTAAAACAATGTCCTTTTCACTGAGGCTGCCCTTAGAGTCCTCAGAAGAACCTGACCCAACTGTGTGAGGTCTAGGTCCTGTGAGTACTATCCTTGGAGTCAGAGGCACAGAGACCCTGTCTTCGCTAGTTAGGGTAGAAGGTGGGGAGTTGTCCTCTTCCCTAACTTCCTCCTCTGAGGGGATGTCATCCTCCTGCAGGAGGCTGGCCCTCTATGTAGTGTGCAAAACCAGGCACACTGTGTAGGGGATCCGGGCAACCACACATTGGTTTACAGAGGTAAAAACTAGACCACCTAATGCTGTAATTTGTATGGTAGCTTGGTCGAGCAGGAAGGCTAATCTTGGAGAAGTGCAAAGCATGTGTTGTACTCACAGTATCAATAAATGAGACCACACACTCAAAAGAGTAACTTGAGACCAGTTCACAAAACTACTTTAGATTTTTATAAAGGTTTTAAGACCAAGATCATCAAAATCGGTTAAATACTTTTTAAGATATGAACTTTTAAAGTTTAGCAAAAATAGTCTTTTTGTGTGTAATTACACACCATAGGATTCAATGGAGAAATACTTTAAAAATGCATATAAAATCAGGCAATGCGTTTACCAATGTCTACTTCTCCAGGTATGATGAGGTCGTCGGTGGGCCCTATGGACCACCTGGAGAAGTTCGGGCAGCTCCTGAGTTTGGCAGGAGCAGCTGCAGAAAGTTGTTGGAGATGGTGCAAGGACACTGCACACAGACACTCCCCTCTTCCTCACACCTGCACACATGCACCCCCACTCACTCGTAGACTTGCACACATGCACCCCAACTCACTCTCAGACTTGCACACATGTATTCCCCACTCACTGACTTGCACACGTCCACCCCCACTTACATGCATCCCAATGCACACACCTACTCATTCACACCCCGACACACTCCCCCTCCCTTCCACATACATGCACACACACTCACTCCCAATGGCACGCACACATCCAGACACCCCCACTTGCTCGCTCACAAACACGCAATCATTCACACACATACATGCACTCAGACACCCCCATTCACACACCAACATGCACTCAGATTCCCCCACCCCTCTGCAAATAAACGCACACGCACTCACACCGACACCCCCCTCCCCTTCGCTTCCATTTGGACGCACACACCATTCATGCACACATACATACACACACCCATACTGCTACACATAAACGCACACACCACACACATGCACACATCCCACTTCTGCCCCTTGAGAGGTGGTCGTCCAGGTGGGGATGGGTCTCGGCGTTTTCCACTGCCAGCACCACACCGCCGTTCAGGAAACCGCTGCGCCATATTACCTATCGTGATACAGCGGGCGGAGTCCTGTTGGCGTGGCGGAGCTGGCGGTGGAAACACCTCTCTTCCGCTGTCGGCCAAGCCAACGGTGTAGGATGCTGGCCTGGTTTGTAGTGGGTACCTTGGGTACTTACACCTTACAAAAGTTCCAGTTATCCCTTGTTAGTGAATGTAGTAGTTTTCTAGCAGCTTAGGTGGATAGAGGTAGCTATAGCAGAGCAGCTTAGACTGAACTAGGAGGGATGCAAAGCTCCTGCAATACCACTTATGGTTACACAGTACTTATACACAAGTAAAGACAATACTCAGTGTTACCAAAAATAAAGGTATTTATTTGGGTGACACAGTACCAAAAATATCTTAGAGACAATACTCCTTCTGGAGTTAAGTATTATACACAATATATACAATAGACACCAAAATTAGACAAGTAAATAGTCATAGAACAATGTAAACAGTAGGCAATCCTATAGAATGTAATGGGAGAAAATAGGTCTAGGGGCAACACAAACCATATACTAAAAAAGTGGAATGTGAATCAAGAATTCCCCCCTAGACAAGTGTAGTGTGTGCAGAATTGCTTAGAGAGTAAGAATATAGTAAAGGTAAGTAAATTACCCCACCCCAGAGCCCAGAAAAGCAGGAGTAAAGTACTGCAAGTTTCCGTAGGACACACTACACCTCGTGTTTGGGATTTTGCAGCAGCCAACCAAGTCTGCAAAGAACAACTGCTGGATTATTGGACCTGAAGACCTGCAAAGGAATGGGACCAAGTCCAGAAGTCGAAAGAAGTTCCAGGAAGGACAGGAGCCCCTGCCAACCCTGAAGAGGGTGCAAAAGAAGAGTCCCCGGTTAGTCGAAGACTGCAGAAATGCACCCTAGGAAGATGCCAGCGGGTCCCTGCATGATGCAAAAGATGTCCCACGAAGTGAAGATTGTTGCAGATGAGATTTCATGTTGGAAGGCGCCAACAAGTCTTGGCTACGACAAAGGTGCGTTTTTCGTCAAAATGGCACTGGATGGACCCAGGAGGGACCTGAGGCCTCAACTCTGTGTGAGGAAGAAGAGAGGGCCCTCAGCACTTTAGAGAGCCCACAGGATGCCAGCCAGCACCCCCAGAAGCTTCAGGATCTGGGTTCAAAGGAGGTGCAAAACGGGGTTGATGCAGCACAACAAAAGAAGGTCCCACGCCGCCTGAGAACAACTCAGCAAGTTGAGTGTTGCAGGGTGGAGTGCTGGGGACCTGAGCCAGGTTGTGCACAAAGGAATTTTGCAAAGAGTGCACAGAGGCCTCACGAGGTGAAGAAGACACTACACAGGGGTACCGTCATTCTCGGGGAAGGCAAGGTCCGGTGTTGTGGAGGGCTTTGTGTGCGTAGGTGATTCTTCTCTCAATGGGGAGCCAGTGCAGAGTGTGTAGGTGCTGTGAGATGTGGCAGTGTCGGGGAAGGTCGAGGATCAATCTGGCGACGGCATGCTGGATGTTTTCCAATTTGCGGGTGAGTTTTTTGTTGATTCCGGCATAGAGTGCGTTGCCGTAGTCCAGTCTGCTGGTGATGATGGCGTGTGTGACAGTCTTTCTATGCTCGAGGGGGATCCATTTGAAGGAGGCGGAGGGTGTGGAAGCAGGTGGAGGTGACTGAGTTGATCTGATGGTTCATGCTGAGGTCGGGGTCCAGGATGATTCTGAGGTTGTGGGCTTTGCTAGCGGGGTGGGTGGGTTTCCAAGGGTGGGTGCGTTGGGTTTAGGGCCCAGGATGAGTACTTCGGTCTTGTTTTTGTAGAGTTGAAGGCAGCTATCTCTCATCCAGTTGGCGACTGCTTACATGCCCTAGTGGAAGTTGTGTCTGGCCTTGTAGAAGGCTGGTCTGGCTTATAGTGGGTACCTGATGGTACTTACACCTTTTGCCAGGTCCAGTTATCCCTTATTAGTAGATTAGTAGTGTTCTTGCAGCTTAGGCTGATAGAGGTAGCTATAGCAGAGCAGCTTAGGCTGAACTAGGAGACATGCAAAGCTCCTTCTATACCACTTATATCATATAGGTACTATATCATTAGAAACAAAATACTAAGGGTTACAAAAAATAAAGGTACTTTACTTTAGTGACAATGTGCCAAAAATATCTCAGAGGATATACTCCCGTAGGAGGCAAGTAAAATACACCAAATATACACACAAACCAAAATAAGGTAAGTCAAACAGTCAGAAAGTAGTGCAAACACTGTTGAATACAATGGGATGCAATAGGCCTAGGGGCAACATAAACCATATACTAAGAAAGTGGAATGCGATCCACGAATGGACCCCTAGGCTAGTGTAGTGTGTAGAGGGTCGCTGGGAGTGCAAGAAAACACTTAGGGTGTCCAAGATATCCCACCCCAAGACCCTGAAAAGTAGGAGTAAAGTGCTACTACCTCCCCAGAAACACACTAAACTCTAAACATGATAGAGGATTTTGCAAAGACCACAACAAACTGCAAAGCACTGAAGATGGATTCCTGGACTTGAGGACGTGTAAAGGAAGGGGACCAAGTCCAAGAGTCACGAAAGTGTCCAGGGGGGCAGGAGCCCACTAAAGCCCGGATGAAGGTGCAAAATGGCTGCCTCCAGATGGAAGAAGCTGAAGATTCTGCAACAACAGGTGCTAGGAACTTCTCCTTCATGCAGAAGATGTCCCACAGAGTGCTGGAGGATGCAGAGTTGTTTCCTTGGAGAAAGACAGCAAACAAGCCTTGCTAGCTGCAAAGGTCGCAGTTGATTAAAAAAAAAGGGTGCTGCCCGGGCCCAGGAAGGACCAGGATGTCGCCACTTGGGAGAGGAGACAGAGGGGGCCCTCAGCAACACAGAGAGCCCACGCACAAGAAGGCAGCACCCACAGAAGTCCTTGAACACAGGTTCAAGAAGACTAAGCACGGCGGTCGTTTTAACACTACAAAAGAGGGTCCCACAAAGCCGCAGGTCAACTCAGGGAGTTGAGCAATGCAGGACGGAGTACTGGGGAACTGGGCTAAGCTGTGCACGAAGGATTCCTTGGCAAAATGCACAGAAGCCCTAGCAGCTGCAGTTCACGTGGTGCACAGGATTACTGTCTGGAGAGGGGAGGCAAGGACTTACCTCCTCCAAATTTGGACAGCTGGACCACTGGACAGCCTGGGTCCCTTGGGTCCATGACCTGTGATCCAGGGGCCACGCTCGTCAGGATGAGAGGGGTCCCAGAGTACTGGTGACGCTGAAGTTTGGTGCCTGCTGGAGCGGGGGAAGATTCAGGAGATTTCTTCGTGGCTTCCAGTGCAGGATGAAGGCAGGCAGCCCCCAAAGCATGCACCACCAGGAAACAGTTGAGAAGGCTGGCAGGATTAGGTGCTATAATGTCGCTGGTAGTCTTCTTGCTACTTTGTTGCACTTTTGCAGGCGTCCTGGAGCAGTAAGCGGTCGATCCTTGGCAGAAGTTGAAAAGAGGTGCAGAGGAACTCTGGTGAACTCCTGCAAGTCGTTATCTGAGGAAAAGCCTGCAGGAGAGACCCTAAAAAGCCCTCAGAGGAGGATTGGCCACCTAGTCATGTAAGCACCTATCAGGAGGGGTCTCTGACGTCACCTGCTGGCACTGGCCACTATGAGGCCTCTGGTGTGCCCTCACACCTCTGGATTCAAGATGGCAGAGGTCTGGAGGTGCTCTGGGCACCACCCCTAGGGTGGTGAGGGACAGGGGAGTTATCACTCCCCTCTCCTTTGTTCAGTTTCACGCCAGAGCAGGGACTGGGGGTTCCCTGAATTGGTGTAGACTGGCTTATGCAAGGAGGGCACCATCTGTGCTCTTCAAAGCATTTCCAGAGGCTGGGGGAGGTTACTCCTCCCCAGCCAATAACACCTATTTCCAAAGGGAGAGGGTGTAACACCCTCTCTCGGAGGAAATTCTTTGTTCTGCCTTCCTGGGGCTGTGCTACCCAGAACCCAGGAGGGCAGACCCCTGTCTGTGGGGTGGCAACAGTGGTAGCTGCATAGAAAACCCCAGAGAGCTAGTTTGGCAGTATCCGGGGTCCATAGTGGAGCCCCAGGGATGCATGGGATTGGCACCCCACTACAAGATTTGGCATGGGGGGATGATCTTAGACATGTTACATGGCCATATTCAGAGATACCATTGTGAAGCTACATATATGTATTGACCTATATGTAGTGCACGCGTGTAATGGTGTCCCCGCACTCACAAAGTCCAGGGAAATTACTGTGAACTATGTGGGGACACCTTTGCTAATGCAAGGGTGCCCTCACACTTAGTAACTTTGCACCTAACCTTCACTAAGTGAGGGATAGACATATAGATGACTTATAAGTTACTTAAGTGCAGTGTAAAATGGCTGTGAAATAACATGTGCGTTATTTCACTCAGGCTGCAGTGGCATTCCTGTGTGAGATTTGACCGAGCTCCCTATGGGTGGCAAAAGAAATGCTGCAGCCCATGGGGATCTCTTGGAACCCCAATACCCTGGGTACCTAGGTACCATATACTAAGGAATTATAAGGGCGTTCCATTGTGCCAATTAGAATTGGTGAAAATGGTCACTAGCCTATAGTGACAATTTTAAAGGCAGAGAGAGCATAAGCACTGAGGTTCTGGTTAGCAGAGTCTCAGTGGCACAGTTAGTCACTAGACAGGTACACACATTCAGGCCACAAACCATGAGCACTGGGGTCCTGGCTAGTAGGATCCCAGTGAGACAGGCAAAAACAAACATACATACAGTGAAAATGGGGGTAACATGCCAGGCAAGATGGTACTTTCCTACACACACCCCCTACAAACGAGGGAGAATAAGGCTAACCTTGCCCAGATGAGTCTTCATTGTCTAAGTGGAAATATCTGGAGAGTCCATCTGCATTGGAGTGGGTACTCCCAGGTCTATGTTCCACTGTATAGTCCATTCCCTGTAGGGAGATGGACCACCTCAACAATTTAGTGTTTTCACCTTTCATTCGTTTAAGCCATAGTAGAGGTTTGTGGTCAGTCTGAACAATAAAGTGAGTACCAAACAGGTATGGTCTCAACTTTTGTAGTGCCCAGACCACAGCAAAGGCCTCTCTCTCTATGGCAGACCAACACTTTTCTATAGGGGTCAACCTCCTGCTTATAAAAGCAACAGGTTGATTCTGGCCCTCAGTGTTAAGCTGTGATAGAACTTCCCATACCCCTAATTCAGAAGCATTAGTCTGTTTTTTTTGGAGTAACAAGGGCTTTTTAGGACAGGTGCAGAGCACATGGCCTGTTTGAGCTCATCAAAAGCTTTTTGACAGCTAGCTGTCCACAATACCATTTTAGGCATCTATTTGCTGGTAAGGGCATTAAGATGGGCGGCAATGGAGCCAGAGTTCTTAATTAACCTCCTATAGTACCCTGTGAGGCCTAAGAAGGCTCTCACCTGGGTTTGGGTTGTAGGGGGTGCCCCTTCCATAATGGCCTGGATCTTTCCCTGCAGTGGTGCAATCTGTTATCCACCTACCAGGTGTCCCAGATAAACCACCTTTCCCTGCCCTATCTGGCACTTTGAGGCCTTGATGGTGAAGCCTGCCTTTTGCAGGGCCTCCAAAACTTTCCAAAGGTGGACCAGGTGCTCATCCCATGTGGAGCTAAAGACAGCTATATCATCTAGATATGCTGCACTAAAAGCCCCCAACCCTTGCAGGACTGCGTTCACCAACCTTTGAAAAGTGGCAGGTGCATTTTTCAAACCAAAGGGCATCACCGTAAATTGGTAGTGCCCTCCTATACTTGAAAATGCAGTTTTAGGTTTAGCATCCTCAGCCAATTTGATCTGCCAATATCCTGCAGTCAAATCAAAGGTGCTTAGATACTTGGCAGATGCCAGTGTATCTATGAGCTCCTCTGCCCTGGGTATAGGGTGAGCATCAGTTTTTTGTTACCTGATTGAGACCTCTGTAGTCTACCCAAAACCTCATCTCCCTTTTTCCATCTTTTGAGTGAGGCTTTGGTACAAGCACCACAGGACTCGCCCATGGGCTTTCAGAAGGTTCAACCACTCCTAGATCAAGCATTTTCTGAACCTCTTGTTTTATGCAGTCCCTGACATGGTCAGGCTGCCTATAGATTTTACTTCTGACAGGCATGCTGTCTCCAGTATCAATTGTGTGTTCACACCAAGATATGGTGCCTGGCACAGTTGAAAAGAGTTAAGAAAATTGTCCAAGGAGATTTATGCAGTTGACTTTCTGTTCTGCAGTCAGACAATCTGCCAAAACTACTCCCTCTACTAAAGCATCATTTTCAGTGGTGGAAAAGAGATCAGGGAGAGGTTCACTCTCTTCTTCCTGTCCCTCATCTGTTGCCATGAGCATGGTGATATCAGCCCTGTCATAGTAGGGTTTTAGGCAGTTGACATGAATCACCCTAGGGGGACTCCTGGCAGTGACCAGGTCTACCAGATAGGTAACCTCACCCTTTTTCTCAAAAATTAGATGGGGTCCACTCCATTTGTCCTGGAGTGCTATTGGGGCCACAGGCTCCAATACTCACACCTTCTGTCCTGGTTGGTACTGAATCAGAACAGCCTTCTGGTCATGCCATTGCTTCTGGAGCTCTTGGCTGGCCTGAAGGTTTTTACTGGCCTTTTTCATGTACTCTGCCATTCTGGATCTTAGGCCAAGTACATAGTCCACTATGTCCTGTTTGGGAGTTTTTAAAGGTTGTTCCCAACCCTCCTTCACAAGTGTTAGTGGCCCTCTTACATGGTGTCCAAAGAGGAGTTCAAAGGGGCTGAAGCCCACTCCTTTCTGGGGTACCTCCCTGTAAGCAAACAGGAGGCAAGGTAACAGGACATCCCATCTCCTACTGAGTTTTTCATGGAGTCCCATTGTCATACCTTTGAGAGTTTTATTAAACCTCTCTACCAGTCCATTAGACTGTGGATGATAAGGAGGAGTGAATTTGTAGGTTACACCGCATTCCTTCCACATAGCTTTCAAGCATTCAGACATAAAGTTGCTACCTCTGTCTGATAAAACCTCTTTTGGGAAACCCACCCTGGAAAAGATTCCCAGGAGGGCTTTTGCCACTGCAGGAGCTGTAGTGGTCCTTAGATGAATTGCTTCAGGATATTTTGTGCATGGTCCACAACCACCAAGATAAACCTATTGCCTGAAACAGTTGGAGAGTCAAGGGGGCCAACTATGTCAACTATGTCAACCCCTACCCTTTCAAAGGGGACCCCAACCACAGGTAGTGGAATAAGGGGAGCCTTTGGTGTGCCACCAGTCTTGCCACTGGCTTGGCAGGTCACACAAGACTTGCAAAAATCTTTAGTGTCCTCTGACATCCTAGCCCAGTGAAACAGGGGGACAAGCCTTTCCCATGTTTTGATCTGGCCTAAATGCCCAGCCAAAGGAATGTCATGTGCAAGAGTTAAGATAAGAGGAACTCTGTACTGCAGGGGAATGACCAATCTCCTGGCTGCTCCAGGTTTGGGGTCCCTTGCCTCTATGTACAAGAGGTTGTCATCCCAGTAAACTCTATGTGAGTCACTGACATCCCCATTTTGCTGCTTGACAGCTTGATGTCTGAGACCCTCTAATGTGGGACAGGTTTGCTGTGCCACACTCAGCTCTTCCCCTGCAGGCCCCCCTCCACCCAAAAGCTCAGCAGTGTCTGCTGCCAGCTCATCTGGTGAAGGTTCTGCACAGGGAGGAAATTCTTCTTCCTCAGAAGGAGAATCATCTGTAGAGGGAGGGATAGTGGGTAGGGATTTACCCTTGCTACCCCTAGCTTTAGGGAGCACTTGGTCCATTGTTCCAGGATCCAAGTTACCCTGTCCTTTTTGCTTTTTGGCCCGAGCACTTGTCAAAGCAAAAATGTGACCAGGAATGCCCAGCATTGCTGCATGAGCCTCCAACTCCACTTCTGCCCAAGCTGATGTCTCTAAATCATTTCCTAGTAGACAGTCTACAGGTAAATCTGAGGCAACCACAACTTTCTTTGGACCAGTAACACCCCCCCTCCCCCAGTTGAGATTCACAACGGCCATGGGGTGGCTAAGAGTGTTGTTATGAGCGTCTGTCACTTGGTACTGCTGACCAAGTAGGTGTTGTTCAGGGTGTACCAGTTTCTCTATCACCATGGTAACACTGGCACCTGTGTCCCTGTAGGCCTGAATCTCAACACCATTTATTAGGGGAAGTTGCTTGTACTTATCCATATTAAGGGGACAAGCAGCCAAGGTGGCCAAATCAATGGCACCTTCAGAGACTAACACAGCCTCTGTGGTCTCCCTAACAAGACCAACCCCAACTAAATTACCAAAAGTAAGCCCAGCTACGCCCTTGGATTGGCTATTAGTAGGTTTGCTCCCACCACCACTGCTATTACTAGGGGCACTAGAATTTGCAGTAGGGGTTGTGGTAGTGGGAGGTTTGGTGTTTTTCTTTGGACAACAGGCATCAGTTGTCCAATGGCCTTTGACTTTACACAAATAACACCAAGGCTTTTTAGTTTGATTATTGGAAGAGGATTTGGACCCACCACCCCCACCAGAGGATTTTTGTGGGCCTGATGACGACTCAGTTTTACTTGTGTCCCCACCCTTGTCAGAAGACTTACCATCCTTCTTCTTGCCATCTTTGTTACCCCCTATATGAACTTTTCTGTTCACTCTTGTTCTGACCCATTTGTCTGCCTTCATTCCCAATTCTTGGGGAGAGGTCAGATATGAGTCCACTAGATATTGGTGTAACAAGTCAGACACACAGTTATTCAAAATATGCTCTCTCAGAATAAGATTATATAGGCTTTCATACTCAGAAACTTTACTGCCATGTAACCATCCTTCCAAGGCCTTCACTAAACAGTCAACAAAGTCTATCCAGTCTTGTGAGGACTCTTTTCTGGTGTCTCTGAACTTAATCCTGTATTGTTCAGTGGTTAAGCCAAATCCATCCAAGAGTGCATCCTTCAAAACGGCAAAATTGTTAGCATCACTTTCTCTAACAGTAAGGAGCCTATCCCTACCTTTTCCAGTGAAAGATAGCCACAATATAGAAGCCCACTGCCTTTGAGGGACCCCCTGTACCATACAGGCCGTCTCAAGTGCAGCAAACCACTTGTTGATGTCATCCCCCTCCTTGAAAGGGGGGACTATCTTGTGCAGATTCCTGGAATCATGCGCTCTAACAGGATTATTATCAGGAATACTGTTACTGCTGCCACCATGGGGTCCTAACCCCAATCTCTGTCTCTCCTTTTCCAGGTCTAAGGATTCCCTATCTAAGGCCAGCTGTTGCCGTTTAAGCTTCAGTCTGGTCTCTTCAACTCTCAACTTTTTGAGGTCCCTTTCTAACATATTGTCTTCTGGGTGGGTGGGTTGGGAATGCTTGGACACAGAGGATAAATTGGAAACAACAGAGGGGGATCTGTCCCTAACTGACTGAACCCTAATAACTTGGCCTCCAGGAATAAAGACTCCCCTACTATGATGGGAACCTCCATTACTACCAACATTACTAGGTGTCCTGCTAGGGGGCAGATCTGGAACAGAACCCTCCCCACCTCCCTCAAGGAGATCCCCTGAGTCAGAATGGGAACCTTCTATTAACCTCTCATTTGAAGTGCCTGCTTGGGACTCATCATTCACAATAAGCATGTTATATAGAACCTCTTTTGTAGGGTTCTTTCCTATCACTAAACCTATATCTAAGCAGAGACTCCTTATTCTCTTGTAGTTCAAATTGTCAAAAGTAGTATTGACCATTTTAAGAGTAGAGTCTTCTACAGACATGATAGTAAAGGGTTTAGAGACAGTGAGAAGGAAGAAAAAGTTTCAGAACTTTTTAAAGAACAGAGAAAAACTTTTTAGAAACTTTAGAAGTATTAGAATACTTTTCAGAACTTTGTAAAAGGTTTTAAGAGGAGAAAAGCAAAACTTTATGGTTAGGTGTACATACACTAAACTTGTTTTGCATATTATTCTCTTATGAAAAGTACACAATGACAAAGTGGTAAGTAGTTACAAGTACTTATCCCACCGCTGCACAACCAATGTAGGAGGCTGGCTTGGCTTGTAGTGGGTACCAGAGGTACTTACACCTTGTGTCAGGTCCAGTTATCCCTTATTAGTGTAGAAGAGGTGTTTCTAGCAGCTTAGGCTGATAGAAGGTAGCTATGGCAAAGCAGCTTAGGCTGAACTAGGAGACATGTGAAGCTCCTACTATACCACTGATGTCATATGCACAATAGCATAAGAAAACACAATACACAGAAGTACTAAAAATAAAGGTACTTTATTTTTATGACAATATGCCAAAAGTATCTCAGTGAGTACCCTCAGTGTGAGGATAAGATATATACGCAAGATATATGTACACAAACAAAAAATTATGCAGGTAACAGCAAGAAAAGTAATGCAAACAGTGTATAATTGCAATAGATTGCAAGAGGAGCACATAGCTATAGGGGCAACACAAACCATATACTCCAAAAGTGGAATGCGAATCACAAATGGACCCCAAATCTATCTGAGCTTGTAGAGGGTCGCTGTGACTGTAAGAAAACAGTGAGGGTTAGAAAAATAGCCCACCCCAAGACCCTGAAAAGTAGGTGTAAAGTGCACCTACTACCCCCAGAGAGCACAGAAGTCGTGATATGGGGATTCTGCAGGAAGAACAAACACCAGCAATGCAACAACAGTGGATTTCCGGACCTGAGTACCTGTAAGACAAGGGGACCAAGTCCCATAGTCGCGACAGTGTCGAGAGGGGGCAGGAGCCCAGGAAATGCCAGCTGAGGGTGCAAGGAAGCTGCCACCTGTTGGAAGAAGCTTGGAGTTCTGCAAGAACGAAGAAGACTAGGAACTTCACCTTTGGTGGATGGATGTCCCACGTCGTGATGAAGCTTGCAGAGGTGTTCCCACGCAGAAAGACCTCAAACAGGCCTTGATAGCTGTAAGTGTCGCGGTAGAGGTTTTTGGGTGCTGCTGTGGCCCAGGAGGGACCAGGATGTCGCCACTTGGAGGAGGAGACAGACGGGGCGCCCAGCAACTCAGGGAGCCCTCACAGAAGCAGGCAGCACCCGCAGAAGTACCTGAACAGGCACTTGGAAGAAAAGTGAACCGGAGCCCACCCGAAGTCACAAATGGAGTCCCACGATGCCGGAGGACAACTCAGAAGGTTGTGCACTGTAGGAAGGAGTGTTGGGACCCAGGCTTGGCTGTGCACAAAGGAAATCCTGGAAGAGTGCACAGGAGCCAGAGCGGCTGCAAATCACGCGGTACCCAGTAATGCAGTCTAGCGTGGGGAGGCAAGGACTTACCTCCACCAAACTTGGACTGGAGAGTCACTGGACTGTGGGAGTCACTTGGACAGAGTTGCTGAGTTCCAGGGACCACGCTCGTTGTGCTGAGAGGGGACCCAGAGGACCAGTGATGCAGTCTTTTGGTTCCTGCGGTTGCAGGGGGAAGATTCCGTTGACCCACGGGAGATTTCTGCAGAGCTCCTGGTGCAGAGAGGAGGCAGGCTACCCCCATAGCATGCACCACCTGGAAACAGTTGAGAAAGCCGGCAGGATGAAGCGATACAAGGTTGCTAGTAGTCGTCTTGCTACTTTGTTGCGGTTTTGCAGGCGTCCTGAGCAGTCAGCGGTCGATCCTTTGGCAGAAGGTGAAGAGGGAGATGCAGAGGAACTCTGATGAGCTCTTGCATTCGTTATCTGGTGAGATCCCCAGAGCAGAGACCCTAAATAGCCAGAAAAGGAGGTTTGGCTACCTAGGAAGGAGGATTGGCTACCAAGAGAGGTAAGAGCCTATCAGAAGGAGCCTCTGACATCACCTGCTGGCACTGGCCACTCAGAGCAGTCCAGTGTGCCACAGTCACCTCTGTTTCCAAGATGGCATAGGTCTGGGACACACTGGAGGAGCTCTGGGCACCTCCCCTTGCAGGTGCAGGTCAGGGAGTGGTCACTCCCCTTTCCCTTGTCCAGTTTCGCGCCAGAGCAGGGCTGGGGGATCCCTGAACTGGTGTAGACTGGCTTATGCAGAGATGGGCACCATCTGTGCCCATCAAAGCATTTCCAGAGGCTGGGGGAGGCTACACCTCCCCAGCCTTCACACCTATTTCCAAAGGGAGAGGGTGTTACACCCTTTCTCAGAGGAAATCATTTGTTCTGCCTTCCTGGGCCAGGGCTGCCTGGACCCCAGGAGGGCAGAAACCTGTCTGAGGGGTTGGCAGCAGCAGCAGTGGAGACCCCGGAAAGGCAGTTTGGCAGTACCCGGGTACTATGCTAGAGACCCGGGGGATCATGGAATTGTACCCCCAATTCCAGAATGGCATTGGGGTGACAATTCCATGATCTTAGACATGTTACATGGCCATGTTCGGAGTTACCATTGGGACGCTGTACATAGGTAGTGACCTATGTACAGTGCACACGTGTAATGGGGTCCCCATACTCACAAAGTCCAGGGAATTTGCCCTGAACGATGTGGGAGCACCTTGGCTAGTGCCAGGGTACCCACACACTAAGTAACTTTGCACCTAACCTTCACCAGGTAAAGGTTCGACATATAGGTGACTTATAAGTTACTTAAGTGCAGTGGTAAATGGCTGGGAAATAACGTGGACGTTATTTCACGCAGGCTGCAGTGGCAGGCCTGTGTAAGAAATGTCAGAGCTCCCTATGGGTGGCAAAAGAAATGCTGCATCCCATAGGGATCTCCTAGAACCCCAATACCCTAGGTACCTCAGTACCATATACAAGGGAATTATATGGGTGTACCAGTATGCCAATGTGAATTGGTAAATTTAGTCACTAGCCTGTTAGTGACAAATTTGGAAAGCAGAGAGAGCATAACCACAGATATTCTGGTTAACTTTTCAAAACTTTTTAGAAACTTTGTAGAAAGTTTTTAAAAAGAGAGTTAGACTGTTTAGGTTAACTGTGTATATTTTTAAGTATTTGGAATATGTTTTTCTTATGAAAAGCACCAATGTCAAAGTGGTAAAGCAGTTACAAGTACTTATCCCACCGCTGCACCACCAATGTAGGAGGCTTGCCTGGCTTATAGTAGGTACCTGATGGTACCTACACCATGTGCTAGGTCCAGTTATATCTTATTAGTAGATGAGTAGTGTTCTAGCAGCTTAGGCTGATAAAGGTAGCTATAGCAGAGCAGCTTAGGCTGAACTGCGAGACATGCAAAGCTCTTACTATACCACTTATATCATATAGGTACTATATCATAAGAAACACAATAGTCACGGTTAATAAAAATAAAGGTACTTTATTTTAGTGACAATGTGCCAAAAATATGAATCTGGATTGGGAAATGTCAAGGATGTGGTTGCTTTCTAAAAACATAGTGATTTGGCTGTTGACTGCTTTTTCTGACTTTAGCAAGAAATGGAAATGGAAGCAGTGAGATGGGCCTGAAGTTTTTGAGGTCGGTGGGGTCAGCTGAGGGTTTCTTGAGGAGGGGGTTGATCTCGGTGTGTTTCCAGTCGTCGGGGAAGATGGTGGCAGCTAGTGAGCAGTTGATGGTGAGGCGAAGCTTGGGGGGCGATGGTTTCTGCAGCTCTTTTGAAGACGTGATGGGGGCATGGGTCCGCGGGGGCCCCACAGTGTATGAACATTATGTATTCAATGTATCTTTGGTGGAAAGGGGTGTCCAGGTGCAGACTGTGGATTTGTTGTTGTTGGTGGTTGGACAGGGGGGGAGGTTCTGCGTCTGGGTTGTCCTTGTGAAACTGTTGTAGATTGTAGAAAGGTAGCCTCTTTCTAGCCTTCTTACCCCCACTTTTGGCCTGTTTGTGAGTATATGTCAGGGTGTTTTTATTCATAGTGAAAACCCTATGTTGTCAGTGTGTTTTATATGTGTCACTGGGATCCTGCTAGCCAGGACCCCAGTGCTCATAAGTTTGTAGCCTATATGTGTTCCCTGTGTGGTGCCTAACTGTATCACTGAGGCTCTGCTAACCAGAACCTCAGTGTTTATGCTCTCTCTGCTTTTAAAATGGTCACTGCAGGCTAGTGACTAATTTTACAAATTCTCATTGGCACACTGGTACACCCATATAATTCCCTTGTATATGGTACCTAGGTACCCAGGGTATTGGGGTTCCAGGAGATCCCTATCGGCTGCAGCATTTCTTTTGCCACCCATAGGGAGCTCAGGCAATTCTTACACAGGCCTGCCACTGCAGCCTGAGTGAAATAACGTCCACGTTATTTCACAGCCCTTTTTCACTGCACATAAGTAACTTATAAGTCACCTATATGTCTAACCCTCACTTGGTGAAGGTTAGGTGCCAAGTTACTTAGTGTGTGGACACCCTGGCACTAGCCAAGTTGCCCCCACATTGTTCAGGGCAAATTCCCCAAATTTGTGAGTGCGGGGACACCATTACATGCGTGCACTATACATAGGTCACTACCTATGTATAGCGTCATAATGGTAACTCCGAACATGGCCATGTACCATGTCTAAGATCATAGAATTGTCACCCCAATACCATTCTGGTGTTGGGGGGACAATTCCATGATCCCCTGGGTCTCTAGCACAGAACCCGGGTACTGCCAACCTGCCTTTCCCGGGGTTTCCACTGCAGCTGCTGCCAACCCCTCAGAGAGGATTCTGCCCTCCTGGGGTCTGGGCAGCCCCGACCCAGGAAGGCAGAACAAAGAATTTCCTCTGAGAGAGGGCGTTACACCCTCTCCCTTTGGAAATAGGTGTGAAGGGCTGGGGAGTAGTAGCCTCCCCCAGCCTCTGGAAAAGCTTTGATGGGCACAGATGGTGCCCATCTCTGCATAAGCCAGTCTACACCAGTTCAGGGTTCCCCCAGCCCAACTCTGGCACGAAACTGGACAAAGGAAAGGGGAGTGACCACTTCCCTGACCAATACCTCCAAGGGGAGGTGCCCAGAGCTCCTCCAGTGTGTCCCAGACCTCTGCCATCTTGGATTCAGAGGTGTTGGGGGCACACTGGACTGCTCTGAGTGGCCAGTGCCAGCAGGTGACGTCAGAGACCCCCTCTGATAGGCTCTTTCCTCTCTTGGTAGCCAGTCCTCCTTTCTTGGTAGCCAAACCTCCTTTTCTGGCTATTTAGGGTCTCTCCTCTGGGGTATTCTTCAGATAACGAATGCAAGAGCTCACCAGAGTTCCTCTGCACTTCCATCTTCGACTTCTGCCAAGGATCGACCGCTGACTGCTCCAGGATGCCTGCAAAACCGCAACAAAGTAGCAAGACGACTACCAGCAACATTGTAGCGCCTCATCCTGCTGGCTTTCTTGACTATTTCCTGGTGGTGCATGCTCTGGGGGCTGTCCGCCGTCACCCTGCACTGGAAGCCAAGAAGAAATCGCCTGTGGGTCGACCGAATCTTCCCCCTGCTAACGCAGGCACCAAAAGACTGCATCACCGGTCCTCTGGGTCCCCTCTCATCCTAACGAGCATGGTCCCTGGAACACAGGAGCTATATCCAAGTGACCCCCACAGTCCAGTGATCCTTCAGTCCAAGTTTGGTGGAGGTAAGTCCTTGCCTACCCACGCTAGACTGCAAACCTGTGAACTGCGTGATTTGCAGCTGCTCCGGCTTCTGTGCACTTCTCCAAGGATTCCTTTGTGCACAGCCTAGCCTGGGTCCCCAGCACTCCGTCCTGCAGTGCTCCCCCTCTGAGTTGGACTCCGACGTCTTAAGACCCTCCTTTGTGACTCTGAGTCGTCTCCGGTTCACAAATCTTCTAAGTGCCTACTCCGGTACTTGTGCGGGTGCTGCCTGCTTCTGTGGGGGCTCTCTGAGTTGCTGAGTGCCCCCTCTGTCTCCTCCTCTAAGGGGCGACATCCTGGTCCTTCCTGGTCCCCAACAGCACCCAAAAATCTCTACATCGACCCTTGGAGCTAGCAAGGCTTGTTTGCTATATTTCTGCGTGGAAACACTTCTGCAACCTCCAGCTCGCCGTAGGACATCTTCCATCCAAAGGAGAAGTTCCTAGCTCTCTTCGTTGTTGCAGAATCCTAGGCTTCTTCTATCCGGAGGTAGCCTTTTTGCACCTTCATCCAGGGTTTCCTGGGCTCCTGCCTCCCCTGGACACTATCACGACTCTTGAACTTGGTCTCCTTGTCTTGCAGGTCCTCAGGTCCAGGAATCCATCTTCAGTGCTTTGCTGGTGTTGCAGAATCCCCCTATCACGACTATTGTGTCCTTTTGGGGTAGTAGGGGTACTTTACTCCTACTTTTCAGGGTCTTGGGGCGGGGTATCTTGGACACCCTGACTGTTTTCTTACAGTCCCAGCTACCCTCTACAAGCTCCCATAGGTCTGGGGCCCATTCGTGATTCGCATTCCACTTTTGGAGTATGTGGTTTGTGTTGACCCTAGACCTACGTTCACCTATTGCATCCTATTGTGATTCTACATTATTTGCACTACTTTTCTTACTATTATTTACCTGTTTTGGGTTTGTGTACATATGACTTGTGTATATTACTTACCTTCTAACTGAGGGTACTCATTGAGATACTTTTGACATATTTTCATAAAAATAAAGTACTTTTATTTTTAGTAACTCTGAGTATTGTGTTTTCTTATGATATTGTGCTATATGATATAAGTGGTATAGTAGGAGTTTTGCATGTCTCCTAGTTCAGCCTAAGCTGCTTTGCCATAGCTACCTTCTATCAGCCTAAGCTGCTAGAAATACCTCTATTCTACTAATAAGGGATAACTGGACCTGGCACAGGGTATAAGTACCACAAGGTACCCACTATAAGCCAGGCCAGCTTCCTACATAGATGGTCTTGATTTTGTGGTCGAAGTAGGTGTTGAGTCTGTCACATAGGTCCTTTGAGGGTGGGAGGTCCATTGTCTTGCTGTTGGGTTGGGCAAACTCATTGATCATACTGAAGAGTCCCTTGCTGTTGTGTGCTTGTGAGGAGATCCTGTCTTGGATAGCCTTCTTTTTGGTGTTTCTGATGAGTTGGTGTTGTGCGGTGGTGGCGGCTTTGAAGTTGCTGTGGGCTTCTGGGGATTTAGTGTTTCTCCAGATTTTCTCAAGGCGGCGACAGGTGCGTCTTGATTCCCTGGGTTCGGGGGTGAACTAGATAGTTATCTTTGCGTGGGAGTTGTTGTTCTTTTTGAGGGGGCCATCGTGTTGGTGCAGTAGGTGATCCACTTGTGGAAGGTGCGTGCTGCGGTGTTTGAGTCATCACTGTGTGTGATGGTGGGTGCGGCGATGGCGAGGGTGGCGGTGAGCTGATTGTCGGTTATTCTTGTCCAGTTTCTATACGATGGCTGGAGTTGGGGTCTTGTGATGGTGGGTGAGTTGAAGGTGAAGTGGATGCATCGGTGATCTGTCCATGGGAGTTCCGTGGTGTGGCTGAAAGTAGCGGAGGTTCCTGTAGTAAAGAGGGATCGAGGGTGTGTCAAGCCGAGTGTGTTGGCTCTGTCACGATCGGTTAAAGTCCTATGTTGTGGAGGTTGTCTAAGAGGGATGCAGTGCTGGGGACTTGTGGTTTCTCGAGGTGGAAGTTGAGGTCTCCCAGCAGGGTGTAGTTGGTGGCTGCGAAGGCTTCTGCGGAGATGAAGTAGGTGATGGAGTGGGCGAAAGGTGTGTGGGGTCCGGAAGGGCGGCAGATGATAGTTCCCCTGATGGTGGATGTCGGGTTGGTGTGTAGCTTGAAGTGGAGGTGTTCTATCTGGTTAGTGGCTTCTATGAAATCATTGGATTGTGTGTTCAGGCGGAGGTTGGACCTGTGAAGGATGGTGATTCCCCTCTGTAGGAAAGTACCATCTTGCCTGGCATGTTACCCCCATTTTTCACTGTATATATGTTGTTTTAGTTGTATGTGTCACTGGGACCCTGGTAACCCAGGGCCCCAGTGCTCATAAGTGTGCCTGAATGTGTTACCTGTGTAGTGACTAACTGTCTCACTGAGGCTCTGCTAATCAGAACCTCAGTGGTTATGCTCTCTCATTTCTTTCCAAATTGTCACTGACAGGCTAGTGACCATTTTTACCAATTTACATTGGCTTACTGGAACACCCTTATAATTCCCTAGTATATGGTACTGAGGTACCCAGGGTATTGGGGTTCCAGGAGATCCCTATGGGCTGCAGCATTTCTTTTGCCACCCATAGGGAGCTATGACAATTCTTACAGAGGCCTGCCACTGCAGCCTGAGTGAAATAACGTCCACGTTATTTCACAGCCATTTTACACTGCACTTAAGTAACTTATAAGTCACCTATATGTCTAACCTTTACCTGGTAAAGGTTAGGTGCAAAGTTACTTAGTGTGAGGGCACCCTGGCACTAGCCAAGGTGCCCCCACATTGTTCAGAGCCAATTCCCTGAACTTTGTGAGTGCGGGGACACCATTACACGCGTGCACTACATATAGGTCACTACCTATATGTAGCTTCACAATGGTAACTCCGAATATGGCCATGTAACATGTCTATGATCATGGAATTGCTCCCTCTATGCCATCCTGGCATAGTTGGCACAATCCCATGATCCCAGTGGTCTGTAGCACAGACCCTGGTACTGCCAAACTGCCCTTCCTGGGGTTTCACTGCAGCTGCTGCTGCTGCCAACCCCTCAGACAGGCATCTGCCCTCCTGGGGTCCAGCCAGGCCTGGCCCAGGATGGCAGAACAAAGAACTTCCTCTGAGAGAGGGTGTGACACCCTCTCCCTTTGGAAAATGGTGTGAAGGCAGGGGAGGAGTAGCCTCCCCCAGCCTCTGGAAATGCTTTGTTGGGCACAGATGTGCCCAATTCTGCATAAGCCAGTCTACACCGGTTCAGGGGACCCCTTAGCCCTGCTCTGGCGCGAAACTGGACAAAGGAAAGGGGAGTGACCACTCCCCTGACCTGCACCTCCCCTGGGAGGTGTCCAGAGCTCCTCCAGTGTGCTCCAGACCTCTGCCATCTCGGAAACAGAGGTGCTGCTGGCACACTGGACTGCTCTGAGTGGCCAGTGCCACCAGGTGACGTCAGAGACTCCTTCTGATAGGCTCCTTCAGGTGTTAGTAGCCTATCCTCTCTCCTAAGTAGCCAAACCCTCTTTTCTGGCTATTTAGGGTCTCTGTCTCTGGGGAAACTTTAGATAACGAATGCAAGAGCTCATCTGAGTTCCTCTGCATCTCTCTCTTCACCTTCTGCCAAGGAATCGACTGCTGACCGCGCTGCAAACCTGCAACATAGTAGCAAAGACGACTACTGCAACTCTGTAACGCTGATCCTGCCGCCTTCTCGACTGTTTTCCTGCTTGTGCATGCTGTGGGGGTAGTCTGCCTCCTCTCTGCACCAGAAGCTCCGAAGAAATCTCCCGTGGGTCGACGGAATCTTCCCCCTGCAACCGCAGGCACCAAAAAGCTGCATTACCGGTCCCTTGGGTCTCCTCTCAGCACGACAGCCAAGCCTGGGTCCACGGCACTCTAACCTGCATTGCACGACTTTCTAAGTTGGTCTCCGGCGACGTGGGACTCCTTTGTGCAACTTCGGCGAGCACCATTTCACGCATCCTCGTAGTGCCTGTTTCTGGCACTTCTCCGGGTGCTACCTGCTTCAGAGAGGGCTCCTTGTCTTGCTAGATGTCCCTTCTCTCTGCTGGTCCAATTTGCGACCTCCTGGTCCCTCCTGGGCCTCAGCAGCGTCCAAAAACGCTAACCGCACGATTTGCAGCTAGCAAGGCTTGTTGGCGTTCTTTCGGCGGGAAAACACTTCTGCATGACTCTCCACGGCGAGAGGGATCCGTCCACCAAAGGGGAAGTCTCTAGCCCTTTTCGTTCCTGCAGAAACCTCAGCTTCTTCTGTCCAGTAGAAGCTTCTTTGCACCCGCAACTGGCATTTCCTGGGCATCTGCCCATCTCCGACTTGCTTGTGACTTTTGGACTTGGTCCCCTTGTTCCACAGGTACCCTAGATTGGAAATCCACAGTTGTTGCATTGCTGGTTTGTGTCTTTCCTGCATTATTCCTCTAACACGACTTCTTTGTCCTTAGGGGAACTTTAGTGCACTTTGCACTCACTTTTCAGGGTCTTGGGGAGGGTTATTTTTCTAACTCTCACTATTTTCTAATAGTCCCAGTGACCCTCTACAAGGTCACATAGGTTTGGGGTCCATTCGTGGTTCGCATTCCACTTTTGGAGTATATGGTTTGTGTTGCCCCTATCCCTATGTTTCCCCATTGCATCCTACTGTAACTATACATTGTTTGCACTGTTTTCTAAGACTATACTGCATATTTTTGCTATTGTGTATATATATCTTGTGTATATTCCCTATCCTCTCACTGAGGGTACACTCTAAGATACTTTGGCATATTGTCATAAAAATAAAGTACCTTTATTTTTAGTATAACTGTGTATTGTGTTTTCTTATGATATTGTGCATATGACACTAAGTGGTACTGTAGTAGCTTCACCCGTCTCCTAGTTCAGCCTAAGCTGCTCTGCTAAGCTACCATTATCTATCAGCCTAAGCTGCTAGACACCCTATACACTAATAAGGGATAACTGGGCCTGGTGCAAGGTGCAAGTACCCCTAGGTACTCACTACAAGCCAGTCCAGCCTCCTACACTTGCCTCCCCACGCCAGACTGCATTGCTGGGAACCGCGACTTTTGCAGCTACTCCGGCCCCTGTGCACTTCCGGCGGAAATCCTTTGTGCACAGCCAAGCCTGGGTCCATGGCACTCTAACCTGCATTGCACGACTTTCTAAGATGGTCTCCGGCGACTCCTTTGTGTAACTTTGGGTGAGCACTGTTTCACGCATCCTTATAGTGCCTATTTCTGGCACTTCTCCGGGTGCTACCTGCTGCTGAGAGGGCTCCTTGTCTTACTCGACGTCCCCTCTCTCTCCTGACGCAATTTGCGACATCCTGGTCCTTCCTGGGCCACAGCAGCATCCAAAAACGCTTACCGCATGATTTGCAGCTAGCAAGGCTTGTTGGCGGTCTTTCGGCGGGAAAACACTTCTACACGACTCTCCACAGCGAGAGGGATCCGTCCACCAAAGGGGAAGTCTCTAGCCCTTTTCGTTCCTGCAGAAACCTCAGCTTCTTCTGTCCAGTAGAAGCTTCTTTGCACCCACAGCTGGCATTTCCTGGGCATCTGCCCATCTCCGACTTGCTTGTGACTTTTGGACTTGGTCCCCTTGTTCCACAGGTACCCTAGATTGGAAATCCATTGTTGTTGCATTGTTGGTTTGTGTCTTTCCTGCATTATTCCTCTATCACGACTTCTATGTCCTTGGGGGAACTTTAGTGCACTTTGCACTCACTTTTCAGGGTCTTGGGGTGGGCTATTTTTCTAACCCTCACTATTTTCTAATAGTCCCAGCGACCCTCTATAAGGTCACATAGGTTTGGGGTCCATTCGTGGTTCGCATTCCACTTTTGGAGTGTATGGTTTGTGTTGCCCCTATCCCTATGTGTCCCCATTGCATCCTATTGTAACTATACATTGTTTGCACTGTTTTCTAAGACTATACTGCATATTTTTGGTATTGTGTACATATATCTTGTGTATATTTCCTATCCTCTCACTGAGGGTACACTCTGAGATACTTTGGCATATTGTCATAAAAATAAAGTACCTTTATTTTTAGTATAACTGTGTATTGTGTTTTCTTATGATATTGTGCAAGTGACACTTGTGGTACTGTAGGAGCTTCACTCGTCTCCTAGTTCAGCCTAAGCTGCTCTGCTAAGCTACCATTATCTATCAGCCTATGCTGCTAGACACCCTATACACTAATAAGGGATAACTGGGCCTGGTGCAAGGTGCAAGTACCCCTTGGTACTCACTACAAGCCAGTCCAGCCTCCTACATATACTGACATGGCTTTTCAATATATTGCTGCCGCTGCTATACCTGCTCATAGTATTCATTATCCTCCTCTTCTTGATATTTCACATGAGCTCCGATGGGGTATGAGCTTCTCCAAAAGGTCTGTCATTGTCTTGTCACACTACTGTAAGTCTAATAAGAGGCTTGGTGGTAAGGGAGACACTTTAAAAGGGGAGGTGTGCTTTGGGCACAAATTATCTTGTGTAGGTTGGTGTCTCGTCGATGGTAGCATCTATCGACAAAGTCAAATCCGGTGTCAGAATCAGCAATGGAGAATGGGATGATTCAAGCATGTGCATCTATGAAACATCCATTACTGGAGAATATATTTATTTCTCCTCATTTTTCTTCCTGTTTCTATGTGTGCTGCATTCTGCAGCACAACTAGAAAGAGAAAAAAAGCCTCTCTGGATTGTTGTTGTGCAGGCAATCCTGCATGAAAAGCAGGCACCCTTGCACAATGGTGCAAGGGTGCCTGCATTGGGGCTAAGCTGCCTAAAGGGCGCCAGTACAGGGGGGATAAATATGGCATATCCCTGCCCTTTCCCTGTGATGCAGAGCAGCGCTGCAAGGGCTGCCCTGCACCACAAAGCCCATAAATATGGGCCTTCAGGGCATAGGTATGAGAATAGTGGTGGCATGCAGCGCAGCAAGTCAC
The DNA here is from genome assembly GCF_031143425.1 of Pleurodeles waltl. Classification (NCBI taxonomy): domain Eukaryota; kingdom Metazoa; phylum Chordata; class Amphibia; order Caudata; family Salamandridae; genus Pleurodeles; species Pleurodeles waltl. The sequence continues at coordinate 1,833,448,289 of NC_090444.1, read as the reverse complement.
CTTGCAGGGCAGGGGAAAGGACAGGAATGTGCAGTATTATTTTAAATACCTCACATTTCAGCCCTTTCCCAGTGACGCAGCTCAGCAAGATGGTTTGCTGCGCTGCACAGCTATTTGTGCTGCCCTACATTAATCAAGATTTACAAAGCCATGCAGGGCCACGCAATGTGGCCTTGCCTGGCTTCATAAATTTCAGTTAAGGTGTGCGTCGCTGTATGAAAGTCACTCTTGCTGGCACGGTTATCCCCACTTTTTGCCTGTTGTCAGTGTGCTTAGACTGTGTTCAGTGGAAGCCTGCTAACCAGAAGCCCAGTGATGGTGCTCTCTCCTCTAAATTTGGTTGTCTTGGTAGTCAGGTTAGGCAGATGACGTCAGTGACCCCTTCTTCTAGGTGGTCACCTTGCAAAGTGACCAAACCCCTTTTTGGGCTATTTAGGGCTCCTTTGCGGATGGGTCCCCAGATTCAGCATGCAAGACTCCACCAGGACTCCTCTGCAACGACCTCGTCTGCTCCTGGCCACCAGAACTGCTGCAAGACTTCACAGGAACCGCACAAGACTGCAACCCTGAGATGACCTCTCCTTGCAACATTGTTTCCGAGGCTTCTGTCAGCAACTTCCAACATTTCCACGCTATGCATCCTCTGAGTTCGGCTGCACCTAAAAAGCAAGAAGGAATCCCCCTTGGAGTGAAGGAGTCACTCCCCTGCATCTGCAGGTACCTAAGGCAACAATGTCCGGCTGCTGGGATATGCTGTCCTCTGGACCTGTGAAGATTCTCCAACACAGTTGGTGGTTCTGAGGGATGCTCTGGGTCCTGTCTGCCTTCTGTCCAACTTGGGAGATGGTGTGCACCGTGACTGTTGCAGCAACCAAGACTTGTTGGCTCCTGCTCCAAGGGATCTTCAGGTTAGAAGTAGCCACATCCTCCAGCACTCTACCACTGCAAGGATAGTCTCCTCTCTGCAGCTCCAGCAATGTGGGACTCCTCTTCAGGTGTGCTTCCTGGGCCTCACAGTGACTTAATGTGCCTGCTGCCAGTGGGTTGCTTGTGGGGGCTCCAACGGCTTCTTCTGGCTCTTCTAAGGGTCAGCCCAGACTCCCCTCTAAAGGTCGAGTCCCCAGGACCTTGCCGGTCCTCTTCAGCTCTGCAAATCTCCAACAGAACCAGTTGCATTTGCTTGTGCTTGTTGGTGGTCCTCCTGACCACTGACCCATCTGCAATCTGGCGACCAGAGAGGGACAGCTCATAGGCGACTTCAGGGGCTCCCTTGCAGCTCCTGAACTTCGCAGCTGAACTTCATTCACCACCTTCAACCCAGATCTTCACCCAAAGAAAGGTGGGCATTGCCTCCTACCCCCACCTGGACAACCCTGCGGGGACTGGACTACGTTCCCTTCTTCTGCAAGTCGTCTTCATCGAGAATCCACCGTTGGGTTCCACCAGCCAGGTCCTGCTTTTGCAATGGTCCAATTACAAGTCTCCATGTTATCCTATGGGACGACCAGGTAACTTACCTCTGCTCTCCTGGTCACTGGGGGTCTTCTAGATTCTTACCTCTGGGGGGTTCCACTCTCTCCCAGCTCTTGGCTTACTCCTCCATATCCTTTGGTGGGGGACCCAGTCTTGCATTCCACTTTTTATAGTATATGATTTGACCCCCTCCCCATAGGGCCCTTGCTATTTTATGCTATTTCCCTATACTAACCTGTGTATATTGTGTGTGTACTTACCTCCAAAAGGGGTTTGCCCATAGTAATCTAGTTTGGCGTTCTTGTAATAAAGTACCTTTGTTTTTGCAACACTCTGTGGATCCTTTCATGTGTGATAAGTTACTGTGTGACTACTGTGGTATTGCAAGTGCTTCACACTCCTCCTAGATAAGTCTTGGCTGCTCACCACAGCTACCACTAGAGAGCCCTAGCTACCTAGACACCATAACACTATCTAATAAGGGTTGCCTGGACCCAGTATAAGGTGTAACACCATACGTGTCCACCACACACTGGGCCACCCTGCTACAGGCCATAAATATGGCCATAAATTAACATGAAGCCTGCATCCATTCATCAGACATTCATGTGTCTATCCATTCCCCTATTTATTTCATAAGTATGCAATTGTCACTATCTAGCTGAGACGATTTAGATTTAACGCCATTCTGCTTTCACTCCACTCACCAACGTTAGTGGTGCCATGTGGTGAGCTGTACGGGTTTGCATGAACTGCTGTGATAAATAGTCCAGGCGGTCGAATGGCTTACACCCAACAGCCCGTACTCCCTTAGGCCATTGGAGGCAAGTTTAAACCAACAGAGTAAATTTTACTCCACTGGCATAATCCTGCTAGTCCACATGACTCAAAATTGGGTGACAGACTGAGAGTCTGACGGCCAAGGAACTCCATTACCGTTGCAACAGAGTACACCGTCCGCCAAAATCAAAATCTAAATCTAAGCTGGGCCTTTTGCTCTGTGAGACTGTTTAAGTGCACCTATAGTTGTCTTTTGTGCATGCATATTTGAGTATTTTTGTTGATATGGGAAGCTGATTTTCCCGCCTTGCACTAACGTTAACATAAGGCACAATTTTTATTATGTAACCATAAACTTGCGTAATTCATGATTATTGTGTTGTGTATTATTTTTTTAACAGGTGTGATTTTTGCCTGCAGGTTTGAGCATAAAATGATTTGAAGGAACTGTGACATGGGCAAATGCTGCACGCTTGGGACGTATTCTACTTCAACAAGTCTCCCGCAGGTATCTCGTAAACCTATGCGAGGTATGCTCTGGTGTACAATTTTGATTCATCATATCAGACAATTGCGAACATTTTCACAATTTCGTCCAATGCAATTTACATCTCTCTGACAGATTGTTGTGTTTCACAATGCCTAGGGCCTGATTTAGACAACGGCGGACGGGTTACTCAGTCACAGCCATGACGGGTATCCCATCTACCAAAATATATATCCTACTATATCCTATGGGATTTAAATTTCGGAGGACGGGATATCCATCAACGTTGTGACGCAGTAACCCGTCCGCCGAAATCTAAATCAGGTATTTAGGGTGGGGTGAAACAAATATTTGGGAAAAATCATTCCATTCACAAGGCTCCTCCCACATTACCTTACTACTATGCCCTCCTTCCTGCTCTCCTGACCTACCACTTAGGTCGCCGTAATTGCTACTAAATAAGCAAAATAACATGATCTAGATAGTCTGTGAGAATGGGTGCCTGCATATCAGGTGGACTGCGTGCCTTTGTTTAACGCGTGTAGGTGTGCCTGTGGTTTTGTGTGCACGGATGTCTGTAGTTATAATGTGGGAGTAATTGTACGTATCTGTGTCCCTGGAATATACCAAGTAAGACCTACTCTCAATGCATGTCAAGATATATAGTAGTCATTCACTTTACAGGAGCTCATTTTTATCTTTGTAACATAATATAATTACTACTTACATCTAAACCTTCAATCATTTTCATGAATTCGGCATAATCCGTCTCAAATTCTGACTTTCGTTGGTCAAGAATGTCGTATGTTTTCTTCTGAATACTTTGGTAGATAGTTTTGAACTTGACAGAAAGAATATCTATAGATTCGATAACTGACGTGCTCAATGTGCTGTACCTCTTCACAACATTCATTATCTCTGTGATCTAAAATGCAAAGACAAACCAAGTATATATAGGAGTTTTTACATGCAAAAGTCATTCAAACTAGTCTTTTCATTCACGCAATTGGTTTGCCTTATTATTGTCTTTTCTTTTTACAAAACACTTTCTTGGGCTTTGTTTAATAAAGACAATTGTAAAACCAACATAAACATGATGACATGGTTATCCAAATACTCTCATTTTCTTTGTTCAGTGTCGTAAATACACGAACAGCATTGTCACTCGTTATCTACTAATTAACATTCATAAACATAATACTTCCTAACTCTCTGCATCAGCCCTCATTTTGGGAAAACGTTTACACTTCTTCCAGCCGGGTTTCGCGATTGTACCCATTGTTACATTAAATCATCTGTATCCCATCCCATATTTTTAAGTACTTTTGCGAGCAGCCCCTATTTTACCTAGCATACTGGCATTTCTAGTGTCACACATTGGCCTTTGGCACAAAGTCTTCAGATCTAGTGGGTGCTTCTGCCACCGACCAATGGTGATCTCCTGCTTTGGCACCACCAGGCTCAGGTGTAGGAATACAAATTTGTATCTGATAGAATCAATGTAAGTAGAAAGGTGAACTATGGCCAGCCTGAGACCTCTTTCTAGTTGCCAAACTATTATTTTCCGCAGAATGACAAAACCCCCTCCCAAAAGAGTCTATTCCCAGGTCTGTATGAAAAAATGGCCTTGGGCCACAACAACATGACCATTCTGATGATTCGCCCTGCTTCCCCACCACAACTTGACATATGTGCGTAAAGGGACTTAAGGTTGATATGTTTGGGGACGCCAGAGATCCCGGCATCAAGACGGCTACTGTCTAACGGGCTCTACTGGCCAATGAATAAATCCATTTAGCTCTCTTCTCTTACAGAGTGTTGCACAGTGCTTAATTTGTGCTTGTCGTTTGCTCGTTCCCCTCCGCACTGGGTCATTGGTGGTGGGGACTGGCGGCTGCCCGTCTGAGACGCTCACTGTGCCACCTAGGCCTCCCCTGGGGCTGCGCCTAAAATGAACAGTGAGGTGAAGCCACCGTTTGTCCATTATGAGAAAGCAGAATATCAAGAAAAGCAAGTTGCCCTTTGATGCCAGCTGTCAAAGGTCAAACCAGGATGACTGAGTCGGCCCTGAGAGCCAAGATAAGGTGGTGCCTTCCCCCCCTGGTAAGGAATCAGAACAGTAAATTAAAACCATACTCCTGGACATTCAAAACAGTCTCCGCTCCTAGACTCAAAAACTGATTTGTTTATAACAAGGATTGATTGTATGAAAGACATCCTGGACAAGCATGGAGGTCGCATGGATCACCTGGACACTCAGGTATCAGACACTGCTGACACTCAATCGATGACTAAAGAGCATCTCCAGGAAAAAAGGTCCTGGAGATCATAAAAACAAGAATGAAGACATTGAAGAGCTGTCCCTTCGTAATGACCTCTGCATACTTGGCGTACTAGAATCCACTGCTTTTGACAAAATGGAAATTTAAGTGGAGACCATGTCCATTCCCTCTGTGGGGAAGCCTTATTACCAATCTTCATTGTGGAGCACATTCATAGATCCCTGGGGCAGCGATCTCCGCCGGGAGCACTTTTGTGACCCATTGTTTCCCATCTACTGAATTAGAGATAGAGGCACTATTCTGAGACTGGCCAGGGAACAACAGCCCCTTCAATACCAAGGCAACACCATACAAGCCTCAAAAAATCTATTTTGTCACTCGCTAAGGCGAGTCATATTTTATCAGGTCAAGCTAGTTTTAGGACCTTCTGGTGAGTTGACAAAGAACAGGTGTTCTGTTCAGTCAGAAATTGAAGGAGCAATAAAGAGGCCTTTACATCTTGCTCTTATCACATTTGCTCTGTGTTCAGAGACAGAAGACACAAGTCAGTTTTTTACAATTAATTTTTCTTCTGACTGCAGAATTCAAGGGTTGTGTACGGTGAACTGTCTAACCTACTATAGATAGAGTGTAAAATGAAAAGCTGTAGGGTGTCAGGTTTTCCTAACACACAACATTTAAATAACTAAGTCAGCTGTAGAAACATTTCAAAATATATTTCAGTAGTTGTGAAAGCCCATTGTTCGTACTTCTGTATGATGAAAAAATATTTTAATAAGATGAACACAAATCAGAACACTTTACTCGGTGATGTGTGAAGAATAAATATGTTTTCCGAAACTCAGTTCCACAGATTGTTAATACATTATATATTTTTAGCCATAAAGCTGCAAGTTAGTGGGAAGGGTTTTTGACATTTCTTGGAAATTTACTGTCTGTAAATGACAGTGTGGAACCACATCAAGCTTTAGTAATACATTTATTAAAAGTGAGAGTTTAAACATAAACTGTGAAACAGTACTGACCTACTAGCAAAGCTATTAGTAAACTAAATGGTAAGTCATGGATCACGTGCCACCTATATATGGGCTAGCTTCTTCTTATAAATGGAGCAAATGTTTAGTCTAAAACCAAACAAAAGTTTTTTTGTACAGCAGAAATGCTGAGCTCACATATTTGAAGGTGCACTCATATGTGAGAATGAAGAAAAAGGCAACTGTAAACTAAAATATTTTCCCAGAATCACACAATTGGAGACCCGTTTACGGGACAAGTACATTACAGTTATGGTCGAGTAGATTATTCAAGTTACTCGACCTGAAGGTCAAGTAACATTTTTAACATTTTTCAAGGCCTGCCATATCCTTTTATACGCATTTTACCCTTGCTGTGCAGTCGGCCGGGGGTGCCCTACTCTGAATCAAGCAACCAACTCAGCGACAATAACTAATCAGGAACCTGTGACTTCTGCTTTGGCAGTCTTTGTGACTGGCTCACTGCTGTATCAAAAAGACACCTGAAGCGTTACTGTTGTCTTGAACTGCACCAGAACACTACTGGCTGAGTGCACGAAGAGCGGTGCAGATACTCCAGATGCACACTCCCTTTGGTGCAATAATTTACTCTAGCTTAAGGACACTGAGACTGTTAGTGTCCTTATAGCCAGGCTGCACCTTGTTTTACTCTATTTTTACCCTCAGCCATTCAGTTTTGTATTTTATGGGTTGTTCGCTTGGCACTGGCGGCCCACAGCCAAGTATCTCTTAATGTTCACTTTGTGTTGGTATGTGAATCCGGAGGGGGAAGGTTGGGAGTTGTCAAGATGTTGGGGGTTTTGAAGTGGAGGGGAGAAGGGACCTGGGTAGTTGAATACTGGTTGGTCCATCACAGATTGTGACTTCCACACCCGCAGCACAGAGACGCCAGGCTTTAGAAGCAACATGAATCAATGTTCCACACACAACTAACTGCACACCATTTCTTACACATCCTATCAGTGCAACTAAATGCCTGATGTGGAACATAGAGGGGCTCAACGAACAAGACAAGGTAAGACAGGTACTTGCCTACCTGATCAGGCATCATATCGACATTTGCTTCCTACAAGAATTACACCTCACTGACACTACTGGCTCAAGGCTACACATGGGCTAAATGGGGGAAACACATATAACCATCTACTCCAGCAATACATTGCAGCATAGCTATCTTAATCCGCAGAGGGATAATGTGGCATACTCACAAGGCGATATGCAACAAAGAAGGTAGGTTCATCATTCGTCATTATACAAGGGAAAGTGCATGGTGACTCATTCACTCTTGCTTCCATGTATGGGCCAAATACTGATAGCCCTGATTTCTTCTCTGAAGTATGGCACTTGATTGATGGCATGGGGATGGAAACGTTACTTTGTGGGGGAGACTTCAATGTTGCTCTTAATCCACAAGTAGATAGAACAGGCATCAGTCGACGCCCTCACCTTCATGCCGCCATGCGAATTCATAGCATCATACACAGCAACCATCTAGTAGACATATGGTCGCTATGGCACCAACTTGAGGCTATAGGTACATGCGGAACACCGGTGCACAACATTTGGTCACAGACTGATTACTGATTGGCGTCCAGAGACGTATCACTCTGGACCACTAACACAGAGCACCTCCTGAGGACAGTGTTGGATAATGCTCCAGTACTCCTGGAGATCGCCCTTCTCTCTGCTCGTAGGACATCCTTCTCCTGGAATCTCCCCATATGCGCGCAGAGATGTTAGTTTTAGAGATGAAATCCGAGCAACTATAATAGACTAATCCTGCAACAAGCATTTTGTCTCTTCTCCCTCATAACTATGGGAAGTATTCAAGGTAGTCAGAAGAAGTGACTGCATTTCCAAACAAGCCGGGATACTCTAGGAGATAAGCACACAGTTAACTCGCTTAGAATCATACATCTCACACTCAAACTGAGTTATTTTCAGAGAGGAGATACACATACAGTAGCTTCCATGAAAAGTAAGCTGTTGGAGTATGGGGAGGAGGCTAGTTAGGAAACACACTATTTGGACGGTGAGAGGGTGGCCGGGCGCTACAGAGAGAGTGAGAGCAGGCAGGACACTCGCCAGGCTACTCCGTAAGCTACATGCAAGCAATCACATAATAGACGATCGGTACACTGCTGGCAAAGACTAGGATGGCATCATGTGCACTATGACAAGTTCTTATGCAAACCTACACCAAGCTGCTACATTTACTAACCTGACTTTACTACAAGCTTTCTTTGACTCAATACAACTCCTCTGGTTGGAGGATACACACAGACAATTTTTAGATGTACCATTTATGATTGTGAATATAGTGCAGGTCATCCAAAGCATGTTTGGAGAAAAAGCATCGGGCCTAGGCGGCCTAACCACTGCTTTTGATAAAGAATATGTGCAGTTTCTCGCCTTGCTCTTACAGGCAGTGTACAAGGAGGCAAAGGAGCCTGAGTAACTGCTGTGATCGCTACGCAGGGGGGGTTCATTGTCACTATTCTAAAACCTGGTAAACCGTTGAACCCTTGCAACTCATATAGCCCTCTTTCACTAATACATTTGGATTATAAAATCCTCGTGAAATTGTTTGCCGTCCGACTATTCCTCCTGCCATCAGATATTGTGAGCCCGGACTAAACCGGCTTCCTCTGGAATGCTCCACTGCGCATAATCTGCACACAGTGCACTCCATAGATCCCCAATTTAGCACAGCAGTGGTACTCCTTGACACCGCAAAGATGTTTGACTTCTTAGAGTGGACAAACATATTCCAGCTCCTGTCTCATACTGGACTTAGCTCTTGATCTGTCCTTTGGATCAAACTCCTTTATATGCTTCCTATTGCGCAGTAACAGCGAGACCACTTCCCCTTTTCCTGTAATCAGAGGCACCAGGTAGGAGTGCCCGCTGTCGCCCATTTTTTTGCAATCACAATGGTATCTCTAGATGCTAGATTGTGCCAACATCACGAACACAGAGGCCTGGCCTTCACTTCCAGGAGGATGTACAAGTTACTTACCTTCGGTAACGATATATCTGGTAGAGAAATATTCTAGTTGCAGATTCCTTACCTTTGAATTTCCCCAGGTGTCAGACTGGATCCGGAGATTTTTCTTCGAGCAGTACCTCTGTGAGCAGGTAGGAGTCGTTGGCATTGTGGTCACCGTGATGACATTGCGGTCGTATATAGGCGCCACCCCGGCACGCTGATGTCAGTTTCTTTTCACGACTTTCCACGCCAGTAGCGCGGAGCCATGAAGAACACTGAGAATGGTACGCCAAAACTAGGGCCCTTAAAGGGAAGTTCCTGTCCCTAGAAATCAGTTTGCAGTGTGGGGAGGATGGGCGGGTCGGTAAGGAATCTGCAACTAGAATATGTCTCTACCAGATATATCGTTACCGAAGGTAAGTAAATTGTATATCTGAGTTGCAGATTCCATACCCGAGCAATACCATCCACGGTGGTGGGCTGTGAACCAAGATCACACCAAGAAGTCCTGCAGGACTGAACGGCCAAAGTAGCCGTCTCTGTGGACCTGACTGTCCAGGCAGTAGTGTTTGGTAAAAGTGTGCAGAGATGCCGTTGCTGCCTGACAGATGTCCAGGACTGGAACGTCCCGTGCTAGCACTGTGGCAGCAGCAGTAGCTCTGGTGGAGTGGGCACACTAACCTTCAGGAGGTTGTTTCCTAGCCAGAGCGAAGCACATTTTGATGCATAATAGCATCCATCTTAAAATGGTCCTCTTCAGCGCTGCCTTCTCCTTCTTTGCACCCACATATCCCACAAAGAATTGATCATCGACCCGGAAGCCTTTGGTACGATCAAGGTAAAAAACCAACACTCCTTTTGGGTCCAGATGGTGGAGTCTCTCCTCTTCATGTGAGGGATGTGGGGGTGCATAAAAGGTAGGCAAAGTGATGGACTGCCTAACCTGGAAGGGTGTCACTACTTTAGGTAGATGAGAGAGCCTGGAGCTCACTTACTCTGCAGGCAGAGGTGATGGCAACCAAGAAGATAGTTTTGATGGTTATGAGCCATAAAGGGCAGTTGAGAAGCGACTCAAACGGGGCACATATAAGGTATGTCAATTGCAAGTTTTAGATCCCATTGGGGTATGAAGAAAAAGATGTGTGAGGCCTCTAAGAAACCTCCCAACAATGGGAGATTTAGATAAAGAAGGTTGATCTGGAACCTCAAGAAAGCAGAGATAGCAGAGAGATATCCCTTAAGGGTGTCCATGGTGGAGCTCTGTTGGGCAAGGGCGAAGAATTTAGAGAAGAACATGAGAGAGAGGAGCAGATAGAGGATAAACAGATTTGTTGATGCACCATGCCACAAATTTCTTCCAATGACAGGTGTATACGGTTTTGGTTGAGGGACGCCTGGCTGCCAAGATAACAGTACAGATTTCGGGCGGCAGGTCAAAAGACGTCAACTGTCGCAGCTCAATCTCCATGCAAGGAGGCGGAGGGTGGACAGGTTCGGGTGGATGACACTCCTCTGTTGCTGTGACAGAAGATCCTCCCGAAGAGGCAGTCTGATCGGAGGAGCTATGGCCATGCTCAAGAGCTTGGGATACCAGACTCTTCGTGCCCAGTCCAGAGCCACTAGGATTACTTGGGCCCGGTCTTGCCTGATCTTCTCAGAACTCTGGGCAGAAGTGGTATGGGTAGAAAAGCATACAGGAGGCCTGAATTCCAATCATGACGAAAAGTGTTGCAGAGCGAGTGCCACCTTGGAAACTCCAACGCGCAAAACAGCTGACATTGCGCGTTCTCTACGGAGGCGAATAAATCTAACCAAGGTTCTCCCCACTGAACACCATACGTGATCGACCACGCATCGTCGGTTGAGTTAATCTGCCCATGCGTTCAGGGATCCCGCCAGGTGTTGAACCACCAGGGAAATGCCCTGATGTTTCAGCCAAGTCCAGAGGCGAAGAGCCTCTTGACAAATGGTTCACGACCCCACTACGCCTTGTTTGTTGCAGTACCACATTGCGGTGGTGTTGTCTGTGAACACCTGCACTGCTTTCCCTTTGAGAGAGGGAAGAAATGCTTTTATTGCTAGTCAAATCGTTCGGAGCTCCAGAAGATTGATAGGGAGCCCGGTTTCTGCCGGAGACCAGAGGCCTCTGATCTCCGCCTCCCTCATGTGGTCGGCCCATCCCAGGGGTGATGCATCTGTCACTACTGTAAAATCTGGTTGGGAAAGGAGAGGAATCTGCCTCTGACCCAATCCTGATTCGTTAACCACCACTGCAGGTCTCTAGCAGTTCCCTCCAAGATCTGGACCTTGTTGGAGAGATTCCCCTGATGCTGCGTCCAATGGAACTTCAGGTCCCACTGCAAAGCCCGAATATGCCATCTGGCCTTCTGAACTAGCAGGATGCAGGAAGCCATGAGGCCCAGCAGCCTCAGAGTCATTCTCACCGAAATCCAGGCTAGAGGCTGAAACATCTGTATCATAGCTCGAATATCCTGGACTCGCTTTTCGGGAGGATACGCTCCAATGAAAGGGAGCGTCTGAGAAGGAGTCAGGTGTGACTTCTGAACCCCAGCAAATGCAAAAAGGTTCGCCGTAGTCTGGAGGTGGGAGACGACTGTCTGGGGTGAGTTCGCCTTCAACAGCCAATCGTCAAGGTAGGGGAGAACTAGAACCCCTAACCTGCGCAGGTGAACTGCCACCACTACGATCACTTTTGTTAACACCCGAGGGGCACTGGTAAGGCCAAAAGGAAGCACTGTGAACTGAAAGTGCTTGTGACCTACCATGAATCGTAAGTAACGTCTGTGGGCCGGCAAGACGGGAATGTGGAAGTATGCGTCTTGCAAGTCCAACGCTACGATCCAGTCTCCTGGGTCCAGGGCAGATAGGACCTGAGCCAATGTCAACATTTTGAACTTCTCCTTCTTGAGGAAGAGATTGAGGGACCGAAGATCTAACATAGGATGAAGACCCTTGTCCTTTTTCGGCACCAGAAAGTAGCAGGAATAACAACCACAACCTACTTCTGGCATAGGGACCCTCCCTATAGCTCCTTTGGCCAAAAGGGCCTAGACTTCCTCGTGGAGAAGTGGCATATGATCCTCTGATATGCGATTGTAGGAAGGTGGCATGGCTGGAGGAGGTTTCACGAAGGGGAGGGAATAGCCCCTTCGGACCATCCGGAGGACCCCCCTGTCCGAGGTAATAGATTGCCATTGGGGAAAGTGATGGCGAATCCTGCCACCAACTGGTTCCTGGTGTAGCTGCGGACTAGGAAGGTTTGGAGGCTGAGAGGTGGGGGTGGACTGGGCGACCCACTGGCTCCCTGATCGCTGGTTGCGTGGGATCCCGCAGCCAGGCAAGGGCTGTACAGCATGCGCAGGTCGATGGCTAGGGGGGAAAGAACGCAGTTGGGTGCCCCTTCCGTAGCCACAAAAGGGGTGAAAGACGGACTAATGGGGTCTAGGAGCAGGCGTGAGGCCAAGGGACCGTGCCATGGCTCGGGAATCCTTGAAGTGCTCGAGCGCTAAGTCTGCCTTGTCTCCAAAGAGACGTGTGCCATCAAAGGGCATGTCCATCAGAGATTGCTGGACATCCCGAGAAGCCAGATATTCTCTGCCAGGGGTGGTGTTTCAATGCCTCTGTCGATGCAATCGATCTGCCCAGAAAGTCGGTCTTATCCAGCCAACAACGAATCATGAACTTTGCTGCGTCCCTCCCATCTGTCATGGCTTGGGAAAGGACAGTCCGGGCCTCCTCTGAAACTCTAGGCAGCACTAGCGTGACCATATCCCAGAGAGTATGGGAAGAGCGGCCCAAAAGGCATGCGGTGGTCACGGACAGCAGTGCTAGACTGCTGGAAGAAAACATCTTCTTCCGAAGTTGTCCAGTGTAGGAAAGTACCATCTTGCCTGGCATGTTACCCCCATTTTTCACTGTATATATGTTGTTTTAGTTGTATGTGTCACTGGGACCCTGGTAACCCAGGGCCCCAGAGCTCATAAGTGTGCCTGAATGTGTTACCTGTGTAGTGACTAACTGTCTCACTGAGGCTCTGCTAATCAGAACCTCAGTGGTTATGCTCTCTCATTTCTTTCCAAATTGTCACTAACAGGCTAGTGACTAATTTTACCAATTTACATTGGCTTACTGGAACACCCTTATAATTCCCTAGTATATGGTACTGAGGTACCCAGGGTATTGGGGTTCCAGGAGATCCCTATGGGCTGCAGCATTTCTTTTGCCACCCATAGGGAGCTCTGACAATTCTTACACAGGCCTGCCACTGCAGCCTGAGTGAAATAACGTCCACGTTATTTCACAGCCATTTTACACTGCACTTAAGTAACTTATAAGTCACCTATATGTCTAACCTTTACCTGGTAAAGGTTAGGTGCAAAGTTACTTAGTGTGAGGGCACCCTGGCACTAGCCAAGGTGCCCCCACATTGTTCAGAGCCAATTCCCTGAACTTTGTGAGTGCGGGGACACCATTACACGCGTGTACTACATATAGGTCACTACCTATATGTAGCTTCACAATGGTAACTCCGAATATGGCCATGTAACATGTCTATGATCATGGAATTGCCCCCTCTATACCATCCTGGCATAGTTGTCACAATCCCATGATCCCAGTGGTCTGTAGCACAGACCCTGGTACTGCCAAACTGCCCTTCCTGGGGTTTCACTGCAGCTGCTGCTGCTGCCAACCCCTCAGACAGGCATCTGCCCTCCTGGGGTCCAGCCAGGCCTGGCCCAGGATGGCAGAACAAAGAACTTCCTCTGAGAGAGGGTGTGACACCCTCTCCCTTTGGAAAATGGTGTGAAGGCAGGGGAGGAGTAGCCTCCCCCAGCCTCTGGAAATGGTTTGTTGGGCACAGATGTGCCCAATTCCGCATAAGCCAGTCTACACCGGTTCAGGGGACCCCTTAGCCCTGCTCTGGTGCGAAACTGGACAAAGGAAAGGGGAGTGACCACTCCCCTGACCTGCACCTCCCCTGGGAGGTGTCCAGAGCTCCTCCAGTGTGCTCCAGACCTCTGCCATCTTGGAAACAGAGGTGCTGCTGGCACACTGGACTGCTCTGAGTGGCCAGTGCCACCAGGTGACGTCAGAGACTCCTTCTGATAGGCTCCTTCAGGTGTTAGTAGCCTATCCTCTCTCCTAAGTAGCCAAACCCTCTTTTCTGGCTATTTAGGGTCTCTGTCTCTGGGGAAACTTTAGATAACGAATGCAAGAGCTCAGCCGAGTTCCTCTGCATCTCTCTCTTCACCTTCTGATAAGGAATCGACTGCTGACCGCGCTGGAAGCCTGCAAAACTGCAACAAAGTAGCTAAGACGACTACTGCAACTCTGTAACGCTGATCCTGCCGCCTTCTCGACTGTTTTCCTGCTTGTGCATGCTGTGGGGGTAGTCTGCCTCCTCTCTGCACCAGAAGCTCCGAAGAAATCTCCCGTGGGTCGACGGAATCTTCCCCCTGCAACCGCAGGCACCAAAAAGCTGCATTACCGGTCCATTGGGTCTCCTCTCAGCATGACGAGCGAGGTCCCTCGAATCCAGCAACTCTATCCAAGTGACCCCCACAGTCCAGTGACTCTTCAGTCCAAGTTTGGTGGAGGTAAGTCCTTGCCTCACCTCGCTGGGCTGCATTGCTGGGAACCGCGACTTTTGCAGCTACTCCAGCCTCCGTGCACTTCCGGCGGAAATCCTTTGTGCACAGTCCAGCCTGGGTCTACGGCACTCTAACCTGCATTGCACGACCTCCTAAGTTGTTCTCCGGCGACGTGGGACTTCTTTGTGCGACTTCGGGTGAGCAACGTTTCACGCATCCTCGTAGTGCCTGTTTCTGGCACTTCTCCGGGTGCTACCTGCTGCTGAGAAGGCTCCTTGTCTTGCTCGACGTCCCCTCTCTCTCCTGGTCCAATTTGCGACCTCCTGGTCCCTCCAGGGCCACAGCAGCGTCCAAAAACGCTAACCGCACGATTTGCAGCTAGCAAGGCTTGTTGGCGTTCTTTCGGCGGGAAATCACTTCTGCACGACTCTCCACGGCGAGAGGGATCCGTCCACCAAAGGGGAAGTCTCTAGCCCTTTTCGTTCCTGCAGAAACCGCAGCTTCTTCTGTCCAGTCGAAGCTTCTTTGCACCAGCAGCTGGCATTTCCTGGGCATCTGCCCATCTCCGACTTGCTTGTGACTTTTGGAATTGGTCCCCTTGTTCCACAGGTACCCTAGATTGGAAATCCACAGTTGTTGCATTGTTGGTTTGTGTCTTTCCTGCATTATTCCTCTAACACAACTGCTTTGTCCTTAGGGGAACTTTAGTGCACTTTGCACTCACTTTTCAGGGTCTTGGGGAGGGTTATTTTTCTAACTCTCACTATTTTCTAATAGTCCCAGCGACCCTCTACAAGGTCACATAGGTTTGGGGTCCATTCGTGGTTCGCATTCCACTTTTGGAGTATATGGTTTGTGTTGCCCCTATCCCTATGTTTCCCCATTGCATCCTATTGTAACTATACATTGTTTGCACTGTTTTCTAAGACTATACTGCATATCTTTGCTATTGTGTATATATATCTTGTGTATATTTCCTATCCTCTCACTGAGGGTACACTCTAAGATACTTTGGCATATTGTCATAAAAATAAAGTACCTTTATTTTTAGTATAACTGTGTATTGTGTTTTCTTATGATATTGTGCATATATGACACTAAGTGGTACTGTAGTAGCTTCACACGTCTCCTAGTTCAGCCTAAGCTGCTCTGCTAAGCTACCATTATCTATCAGCCTAAGCTGCTAGACACCCTATACACTAATAAGGGATAACTGGGCCTGGTGCAAGGTGCAAGTACCCCTTGGTACTCACTACAAGCCAGTCCAGCCTCCTACATCCAGTCTTTTTGATTCCCTATATGGGGGTGCGGTAGGGAATGCGCCAGATGAAGATGAAGCCTTGATGACAAGGCTCTCAGGCGTGGGGTGTTGGGTGAGGAATTTTGGGTCTGTTTGCGCAGGCCGATGGCGGCAGGCAATTGTCCTATTCACAGGAGCCCCTGTGCTGGGTCTGGACCAAGTACCCAAAAGGACGTCCGTCAGTGCCTTGTTAAAGGGAAGAAGGGATTCTGATGTGGAAGACCCGGCTGAAGACGTTTGTCAGGATATTAGACCTAACCTCCACAAAAGGTCCAAGACCTCAGCCGCCCTTCTCACCACCATGGAGTATGTGTCCTCCTCCGTAGCCACGGTAGGGGGAGAGAGTATACCAGTGTCAGGGGAGGTGTCTAGACCACTGACATCACCCAAATCCTACACCCAGTCCATTTGGGGGTCAAGCTGGTATTCTAAAGGGTTCAGCATCCCCCCTAAACTCTCCCCGTATCCATACCCGTAAGTATAACGGTCTGGATAAACCCTGGGCCCAGGAAAGCCCAAAGAGAAAGGAATTGGCATCGAGTGACGTCGTTCCGGCTCCGGGTCATCAGGTATGAGAATAGGATTGACGTCGGTTGTGGACCCAACCAACGCATCAGGA
This sequence comes from Pleurodeles waltl, assembly GCF_031143425.1. Classification (NCBI taxonomy): domain Eukaryota; kingdom Metazoa; phylum Chordata; class Amphibia; order Caudata; family Salamandridae; genus Pleurodeles; species Pleurodeles waltl. The sequence continues at coordinate 1,833,431,713 of NC_090444.1, read as the reverse complement.
ACGTTGACGTCTGACCCGTAGCCGAAGCCAACGACTTCGAACCTGAGGGGGCCCTCACAGACTTACATGTGCCAGAGGGCACCGAAGGTGGGTCGGTCTGCCCAAAAATGAGGTGCATTGACTCATAAATCTCTGAGTTGGGCAGGGGTGGCTCCAGCTCCCAGAAAGTCGAGGAAGCGTGGGGCGGACCCAGATGAAGGCTCTGACGATGGAGGCCTAGAGCGTCAACGCTATTCCCACGCCGCATCGTCCGAGCGTGGGGGTGAAGTCGAAGAATGCTTGTTCTTCTTTGACTTCTTTTTCTTATGACCCAAATGTCCCGATGACTTCGAGGACGAGGAGTGGTGGTGACTCCACGGCTGGTCTCGAGACCTTCCTCTCGAACGAGAAAGTAAGCGCCACAGAGTAGAGTGTCGGGCCGCCATTAGCTTTAGGGACCGCTCCCTCAAAGCTTTTGGATTCATGGCCCGACACTCGGAGCATGACTTCGGCTCGTGATCGCGCTCCAGGCACCAAAGACACATGAGGTGAGGATCCGTCACCCACATCATTCGGTGACAGGAGTCGCAGGGTTTAAAACCGGTCTTGTGGGACATCTCTTCGATGCATCGACGACCTCGTCAAAAACAGTTCGACAAAAATGCTGTCGTAGTCAAAAAGTGACTGAGCTAGCTCCTCTCCGGATCTGCGCGTAGGTTGGTGCAGAAAGAAAAGAACTGACGTCAGCGCACCAGGGTGGTGCCTATATATGACTGTGATGTCATCACGGCGGCCACAACGCCAACGACGCCCGCTGAGTCGACCAACGCCACCTGACGGAGCGCAGACGTACTGCTTAAAAAAAAATCTCCGGATCCAGTCTCACGCCTGGGGAGATTCAAAGGTAAGGAGTCTGCAACTAGAAGACTCTTTCAGATACTAGTTTCTATGTACGCAGACAACTTCACAATATACCTTCGCAAGCACAACAAAATGCCTTCCCATATATTATGAGAGAGAACTCATTTTGGTGACCACACCGTCATATATAAATATACAAATTGGTCGAAATCCATCATTTTCCCACTCACTTCTGCTATCTTGGTATTTTGATGAACTGTGCTGAGCAAATTACAGCACCCATATACACTTTGGAGGAAAGGCTCCCAAATTTTACAAAACTCCCCATTTCACTGGCAGGTAGAATAGAAATTACTAAAATAGTAGTCCTCTCAAAGTTCCTCTATCTCTTTCTAATCATCCCCATCCTGCTTATTTAAGTCTTCTTCAGACCGCTCAGCTCCAACCTAAGTACTCTGGTATGGGCCGGTGAGCATCCTAGAATTGCTTGGGAAACGCTGACTCTTCTTTTTGAACAAGAAGGCCTCTGGGCCCCTGAAATTAACTATACTACAACTGCTCACAAGTACAATTTGCAAATTTCTGGTTGCACCTACCCTAATTTTAGCCACAACCCGCGACAACCCGTGGTTGAGGCCCATAGGCCCTCATTACAACCCTGGCGGTCGGTGTTAAAGCGGCGGTTATACCGCCAACAGGCCGGCGGTAAAACAAATGGGATCACGACCACGGCGGAAACCGCCAGCACAGACAGCCACTTTAACACTAAAACCACCACAGCAGTAGCAACAAACACCGCGGTGGTCACCGCCAACAGACAGGATGAAGATAATGTACCGCCCACCCTATTACAATCCGCCAACCCGCCAGATTTTCCAGGGCGGTACCAACGCCATCAAAAGCACAGCGGAAACAGTCTTTGGAAGGGAAACCACTCACCTTCCAACAATCAAATAAGTACTAGGACGCCATGGAGCCTGAGCTGCAGGTCCTGCCGATGCTGGTCTACCTCCTCATACACGAGGAATATCAAAGGAGGCGGCGGAGACGACCACAGTGAGTACTGCACCTAGCACACAGGCGAGGGGGGGAGGAAAAAGAGAATGACACACACAAGCAAAACCACCACCCCCACCCACAACACCATACACACAAACACATGCCTCAACATTACATTTACACCCCGTCACTCCCTGGAAAAACGCAAGGACAAAAGGAATTGAGTTAAATCAGTGATATATTAGAAATAGGCAGATATACTTAACAAATAGAAAAACAGTATATACAAATATTTACAATATGTACAGAAGGCCGTACACTGTCCTTTGCAAATGTCCTTGGACCACTGGGCCAGAAATCATGGGCCAAGCCCACACTTGACTCCTGCCTCAATACGGAGAGAATACTACAGGGGCATCAGGTCGAAAAAACACAGGCACCTCAGGGGGACGGGGAAGGGGGGGCACCTCAGCGGGAAGATGGTACTACACCACTGCTCTTCGAGGGGCTCCATGCCCACAGCAATGTCTTGAGTGCAAAGCCACAGTCTCTCTAGTGGGTGGTTTGCCCACTGCTTGGTCCTGGGGAGTGCAAAGCCACAGTCTCTCTAGTGGGTTGTTTGCCCACTGCTTGGTCCAGGGGAGTGCAAAGGCACAGTCTCTCAAGTGGGTGGGTTGCTGTAGGAAAGTACCATCTTGCCTGGCATGTTACCCCCATATTTCACTGTATATATGTTGTTTTAGTCTATGTGTCACTGGGACCCTGCCAGCCAGGGCCCCAGTGCTCTTAGGTATGTGCCCTGTATGTGTTCCCTGTGTGATGACTAACTGTCTCACTGAGGCTCTGCTAACCAGAACCTCAGTGGTTATGCTCTCTCTGCTTTCCAAATTGTCAGTAACAGGCTAGTGACCAATTTCACCAATTCACATTGGCATACTGGAACACCCTTATAATTCCCTAGTATATGGTACTGAGGTACCCAGGGTATTGGGGTTCCAGGAGATCCCTATGGGCTGCAGCATTTCTTTTGCCACCTATAGGGAGATCAGACAATTATTACACAGGCCTACCAGTGCAGCCTGAGTGAACTAACGTCCACGTTATTTCACAGCCATTTACCACTGCACTTAAGTAACTTATAAGTCACCTATATGTCTAACCTTTACCTGGTGAAGGTTGGGTGCTAAGTTACTTAGTGTGTGGGCACCCTGGCACGAGCCAAGCTCCCCCCACATCGTTCAGGGCACATTCCCCAGACTTTGTGAGTGCGGGGACACCATTACACGTGTGCACTGTACATAGGTCACTACCTATGTACAGCGTCACAATGTTAACTCCGAACATGGCCATGTAACATGTCTAAGATCATGGAATTGTCACCCCAATGGTATTCTGGCATTGGGGAGACAATTCCATGATCCCCCGGGTCTCTAGCACAGAACCTGGGTACTGCCAAACTGCCTTTCCGGGGTCTCCACTTCAGCTGCTGCTGCTGCCAAGCCCTCAGACAGGTTTCTGCCCTCCTGGGGTCCAGGCAGCCCTGGCCCAGGAAGGCAGAACAAAGGACTTCCTCTGAGAGAGGGTGTAACACCCTCTCCCTTTGGAAATAGGTGTGAAGGCTGGGGAGGAGTAGCCTCCCCCAGCCTCTGGAAATGCTTTGATGGGCACAGATGCTGCCCATCTCTGCATAAGCCAGTCTACACCGGTTCAGGGATCCCCCAGCCCTGCTCTGGCGCGAAACTGGACAAAGGAAAGGGGAGTGACCACACCCTGACCTGCACCTCCCAGGGGAGGTGCCCAGAGCTCCTCCAGTGTGTCCCAGACCTCTGCCATCTTGGAAACAGAGGTGTTTGTGGCACACTGGACTGGCCTGAGTGGCCAGTGCCAGCAGGTGAAGTCAGAGGCTCCTTCTGATAGGCTCTTACCTCTCTTGGTAGCCAATCCTCTTTCCTAGGTAGCCAAACCTCCTTTTCTGGCTATTTAGGGTCTGTGCTTTGGGGATCTCACCAGATAACGAATGCAAGAGCTCATCAGAGTTCCTCTGCATCTCCCTCTTCACCTTCTGCCAAAGGATCGACCGCTGTCTGCTCAGGACGCCTGCAAAACCGCAACAAAGTAGAAAGACGACTACTAGCAACCTTGTATTGCTTCATCCTGCCGGCTTTCTCGACTGTTTCCAGGTGGTGCATGCTCTGGGGGTAGCCTGCCTCCTTTCTGCACCAGGAGCTCTGAAGAAATCTCCCGTGGGTCGACGGAATCTTCCCCCTGCAACCGTAGGCAACTTCTGCGGGTGCTGCCTGCTTCTGTGAGGGTTCCCTGACTTGCTGGACGCCCCCTCTGTCTCCTCATCCAAGTGGCGACATCCTGTTTCCTCCTGGGTCACAGCAGCACCCAAAAACCTCTACCGCGACCGTTGCAGCTAACAAGGCTTGTTCCCATGCAGAAAGACCGCAAACAAGCCTTGTTAGCTGCAACGGTCACGGTAGAGGTTTTTGGGTGCTGCTGTGACCCAGGAGGAAACAGGATTTCACCACTTGGAGGAGGAGACAGAGGGGGCGCCCAGCAAGTCTGGGAGCCCTCACAGAAGCAGGCAGCATTCGCAGAAGTACCTGAACAGGCACTTGGAAGAATGGTGAACCGGATTCCACGCGAAGTCACAAAAGGGAGTCCCACAACGCCGGAGGACAACTCAGAAGGTTGTGCACTGCAGGTTAGATTGTCGGGGACCCAGGCTTGGCTGTGCACGAAGGAAATCCTGGAAGAGTGCACAGGAGCCGGAGCAGCTGCAAATCACGTGGTACCCAGCAATGCAGTCTAGCGTGGGGAGGCATTGACTTACCTCCACCAAACTTGGACTGAAGAGTCACTGGACTGTGGGAGTCACTTGGACAGAGTTGCTGAGTTCCAGGGACCATGCTCGTCATGCTGAGAGGGGACCCAGAGGACTGGTGATGCAGTCTTTTGGTGCCTACGGTTGCAGGGGGAAGATTCCGTCGACCCATGGGAGATTTCTTCAAAGCTCCTGGTGCAGAGAGGAGGCAGGCTACCCCCAGAGCATGCACCACCTGGAAACAGTCGAGAAAGCCGGCAGGATGAAGCGATACAAGGTTGCTAGTAGTCGTCTTGCTACTTTGTTGTGGTTTTGCAGGCATCCTGAGCAGTCAGCAGTCGATCCTTTGGCAGAAGGTGAAGAGGGAGATGCAGAGGAACTCTGATGAGCTCTTGCATTCGTTATCTGGTGAGATCCTCAAAGCAGAGACCCTAAATAGCCAGAAAAGGAGGTTTGGCTACCTAGGAAAGAGGATTGGCTACCAAGAGAGTTAAGAGCCTATCAGAAGGAGCCTCTGACATCACTTGCTGGCACTGGCCACTCAGGCCAGTCCACTGTGCCACAAACACCTCTGTTTCCAAGATGGCAGAGGTCTGGGACACACTGGAGGAGCTCTGGGCACCTCCCCTGGGAGGTGCAGGTCAGGGTGTGGTCACTCCCCTTTCCTTTGTCCAGTTTCGCGCCAGAGCAGGGCTGGGGGATCCCTGAACCGGTGTAGACTGGCTTATGCAGAGATGGGCAGCATCTGTGCCCATCAAAGCATTTCCAGAGGCTGGGGGAGGCTACTCCTCCCCAGCCCTTCACACCTATTTTCAAAGGGAGAGGGTCTAACACCCTCTCTCAGAGGAAATCCTTTGTTCTCCTTCCTGGGCCAGGGCTGCCTGGACCCCAGGAGGGCAGAAACCTGTCTGAAGGGTTGGAAGCAGCAGCAGCTGCAGTGGAAACCCCGGAAAGGCAGTTTGGCAGTACCCGGGTTCTGTGCTAGAGACCCGGTGGATCATGGAATTGTCCCCCCAATACCAGAATGGCACTGGGGTGACAATTCCATGATCTTAGGCATGTTACATGGCCATGTTCGGTGTTACCATTGTGATGCTGTACAGAGGTCGAACCTATGTACAGTGCACGCCTGTAATGGTGTCCCCGCACTCACAAAGTCTGGGGAGTTTGCCCTGAACGATGTGGGGGCACCTTGGCTAGTGACAGGGTGCCCAAACACTAAGTAACTTTGCACCCAACCTTCACCAGGTGAAGGTCAGACATATAGGTGACTTATAAGTTACTTAAGTGCAGTGGTAAATGGGTGTGAAATAACGTGGACGTTATTTCACTCAGGTTGCAGTGGCAGGCCTGTGTAAGAATTGTCAGGGCTCCCTATGGGTGGCAAAGGAAATGCTGCAGCCCATAGGGATCTCCTGGAAACCCAATACCCTGGGTACCTCAGTACCATATACTAGGGAATTATATGGGTGTACCAGTATGCCAATGTGAATTGGTGAATTTAGTCACTAGCCTGTTAGTGACAAATTTGGAAAGCAGAGAGAGCATAACAACTGAGGTTCTGGTTAGCAGAGCCTCAGTGAGACAGTTAGGCATCACACAGGGAACACATACAGAGCACATACTTATGAGCACTGGGGCCCTGGCTGGCAGGGTCTCAGTGACACATGGACTAAAACAACATATATACAGTGAAATATAGGGGTAAAATGCCAGGCAAGATGGTACTTTCCTACACCTGGCGTTGTGCCTACACTCTCAAACACTCTATGGGAAAGCTTCCAGCTGGAATAAAACGTTGAGGGGTGCTGACATGTCTTGCAAGTCCAGATTGGGGGCCTTTTCTGCCTCCTCTAGCGTGCAGGCCAGACCTCTAATGACTTGGCTATCATGGGTAACATCCGATCACAGGGTGCAGCCTGTTCCACGTTAGCTGAAGCTTATGGTGGAGGGCACGATAGTAAGCACAAGGGGAGGGAGGTCACCTAGTCCGCACCCGAACCTAGTCGGGCCGCCTCTGCAACCCAGGGCTCAACCACGCAACAAGGTCTACCTTATTGCCCCCTCTCTGCCACCACCTCTACTTGCTCCTCACCCAGCCTGACTCCTGGGGCTCCTAGGAGTACTTGAAGCAGTGTCCCCCACTGCTTCTCAAGGCCACGCACTCAGCAGGTGTCTGTCAAGTTTTTTGCTTCAGGTTAGTTGTCTCAGGCTTGTCGCAGACTAGATTGGGCATTTTACGAGTGAATGTGCAAAGGGGGTGCAGCAGTGGACAACAGAAACAACAATAACGGCCAGCGAAGCCTAAGGTACAATGAAACTGTGGCGCGGGCTATCCCTACAATGCACCTTTCATTACCTCCGGAGTTGCACATGAAGTGTAGGAAAGTACCATCTTCCTTGGCATGTTACCCCCATTTTTACCTGTATGTCAGTATGTTTTTGCCTGTCTCACTGGGATCCTGCTGGTCAAGACCCCAGTGCTCATAGTTTATGGCCTAATGTGTATGCCTGTGTAGTCCCTAACTGTGTCACTGAGGCTCTGCTAATCAGAACCTCAGTGCTTATGCTCTCTCTGCTTTTAAATTTGTCATTGCAGGCCAGTGACTTCATATACCAATTTCAATTGGCATACTGGAGCCCCCTTGTAAGTCCCTAGTATATGGTACCTAGGTGCCCATGGCATTGGGGTTCCAGGCGATCCATATGGGCTGCAGCATTTCTTTTGCCACCCATAGGGAGCTCAGACAAACCCTTACACAGGACTGCCATTGCAGCCTGCGTGAAATAGTGCACACACTATTTCACAGCCATTTTCACTGCACTTAAGCAACTTATAAGTGACCTATATGTCTAACCTTGTCTTGCTGAAGGTTAGGTGCAAAGTTAATAAGTGTGAGAGCACCCTGGCACCAGCAAAGGTGCCCCCACATAGTTCAGGGCCATTTCCCCAGATGTTGTGAGTGTGGGGACGCCATTACATGCGTGCACTACATATAGGTCAATACCAATATGTAGCTTCACAATGGTAACTCCGAATATGGCCATGTAACATGTCTAAGATCATGGAATTGTCCCCCCATTCCAAATCTGGTATTGGGGAGCCACTTCCATGCATCCTGGGGGCTCCACCATGGGCCCCCAGTATTGCCAAACCAGCTCTCTGAGGCTTGCACTGCAGCTTCAGCTACTGCTAACTCACAGGCAGAGTTCTGCCCTCCTGGGGTCTGGGCAGCCCAGTACCAGGAAGGCACAACACAGCACTTCCTCTGAGAGCAGGGTGTTACTCCCTCTCCCTTTGGAAATAGGTGTTACAGGCTGGGGAGGGGTAGCCTCCCCCAGCCTCTGGAAATGCTTTAAAGGACACAAATGGTGCCCTCCTTGCATAAACCAGTCTACACCAGTTCAGGGACCCGTTCTCCCCTGCTCTGGCACAAACCTGGATAAAGGAAAAGGGAGTGACCACTGCCCTGTCCATCACCACCCCAGGTGTGGTGCCCATAGCTCCTCCAGTGTGTCCCAGACTTCAGCCATCTTGCTTTGCAAGGTGTGGGGGCACTCTGGATGGCTCTGAGTGGCCAGTGCCAGCAGGTGACGTTAGCGACCCCTCCTGATAGGCCCTTAGCTGATAAGGTAGCCAATCCCCCTCTCAGGGCTATTTAGGGTGTCTCCTGCAGGTTCTTTTCCGATTCTGCTTGCAAGTTTCCTTCAGGAATCCTCTGCAACAACTTCAGACTCCTCTGAACTCGGATCAACCGCAGCCTGCTCCAAGAAATGCTGTAACTGCAACAAACTGTCTACAAGAGACACTTTTCTTAAGCAACCTCAGCTCCAAGTCAGCAACTGCAACAGTTTCCACGGTGTGCACACTCTGGGGACTCCCTGTCTTCATCCTGCACCAGAAGGACCGAAGAAATCTCCCGTGAAGTGACAGAGTCACTTCCCTGAACCAAGCAGGCACCTTCCAAGACAACGACCGGTACCCTGTGACTTCTCTCACAACAACGAACGTGCTCCGAACGACACAGAGGGAGGCCATCATCGACATAGACCGTCCAGAGGTCCTGCTGACGCAATTTGGAGGAGGTAAGACATTGCCTTCCCTGAGAGCGACAGTACCCCTTTGTAAGGAAATGCCTCCATGGCATGGTTACCCCCTGACTTTTTGCCTTTGCTGATGCCAAGTTTTGATTTGAAAGTGTGCTGAGGCCTGCTAACCAGGCCCCAGCACCAGTGTTCTTTCCCTAACATGTACTTTTGTTTCCACAATTGGCACACCCTACCATCCAGGTAAGTCCCTTGTAACTGGTACCCCTGGTACCAAGGGCCCTGATCCCAGGGAAGGTCTCTAAGGGCTGCAGCATGTCTTATGCCACCCTGGGGACCCCTCTCTCAGCACAGACACACTGCTTGCCAGCTTGTGTGTGCTAGTGGGGATAAAATGACTAAGTCGACATGGCACTCCCCTCAGGATGCCATGCCAACCTCACACTGCCTATAGGTATAGATAAGTCATCCCTCTAGCAGGCCTTACAGCCCTAAGGCAGGGTGCACTATACCATAGGTGAGGGCATACGTGCATGAGCTCTATGCCCCTACAGTGTCTAAGCAAAACCTTAGACATTGTAAGTGCAAGGTAGCCATAAGAGTATATGGTCTGGGAGTCTGTCATGCACGAACTCCACAGCACCATAATGGCTACACTGAAAACTGTGAAGTTTGGTATCAAACTTCTCAGCACAATAAATGCACACTGATGCCAGTGTACATTTTATTGTAACATACACCCCAGAGGGCATCTTAGAGATGCCCCCTGAAACCTTAACCGACTACCAGTGTGGGCTGACTAGTTTTAGCAGCCTGCCACACACCAGACATGTTGCTGGCCACATGGGGAGAGTGCCTTTGTCACTCTGTGGCTAGTAACAAAGCCTGTACTGCGTGGAGGTGCTTCTCACCTCCCCCTGCAGGAACTGTAACACCTGGCGGTGAGCCTCAAAGGCTCACCCCCTTTGTTACAGCACCCCAGGGCACTCCAGCTAGTGGAGTTGCCCGCCCCCTCCGGCCACGGCCGCAGGTTTGGCGGCAATGCCGAGGAGATAATGAGAAAAACAAGGAGGAGTCACTGGCCAGTCAGGACAGCCCCTAAGGTGTCCTGAGCTGAGGTGACTCTGGCTTTTAGAAATCCTCCATCTTGCAGATGGAGGATTCCCCCAATAGGGATAGGAATGTGCCCCCCTCCCATAAGGGAGGAGGCACAAAGAGGGTGTAGCCACCCTCAGGGCTTGTAGCCATTGGCTACTAACCCCCCAGACCTAAACACACCCCTAAATCAAGTATTTAGGGGTCTCAGAACACAGCAAGATAGATTCCTGCAACCTAAGACGAAGAAGGACCGCTGAGCTGAAAAACCTGCAGAGAAGACGGAGACACCAACTGCTTTGGCCCCAGCTCTACCGGCCTGTCTCCCCACTTCAAAAGAACTGCACCAGCGACGCGTTCCACAGGGTCCAGCGACCTCTGAAGCCTCAGAGGACTACCCTGCATCTAAAAGGACCAAGAACTCCAGAGGACAGCGGCTCTGCTCCAAGGAAGAAGCATCTTTGCAACAAAGAAGCAACTTTGAAAGAACACACGTTTCCCGCCGGAAGCGTGAGACTTTGCACTCTGCACCCGTCACCCCCGGCTCGACTAGTGGAGAACAAACACTACAGGGAGGACTCCCCGGCGATTGCGAGCCCGTGAGTAGCCAGAGTTGACCCCCCTGAGACCCCACAGCGACGCCTGCAGAGGGAATCCAGAGGCTCCCCTGACCGCGACTGCCTGCTTCTAAGAACCCGACGTCTGGTAAGGACATTGTACACCGCAGCCCTCAGGACCTGAAGGAACCGACCTCCAGTGCAGGAGCGACCCCTAGGTGGCCCTCTCCCTTGCCCAGGTGGTGGCTACCCCGAGAAGCCCCCCTCCTTGTCTGCCTGCTTCGCTGAAGAGACCCCTGGGTCTCCCACTGAACTCCATTGCAAACCCGACGCCTGTTTGCACTCTGCACCCGGCCGCCACCGTGCCGCTGAGGGTGTACTTTTCATGCTGACATGTGTCCCCCCTGGTGCCCTACAAACCCCCCCTGGTCTGCCCTCAGAAGACGCGGGTACTTACCTGCTGGCAGACTGGAATTGGGGCACCCCCTTCTCCATTGAAGCCTATGCGTTTTGGGCACCACTTTGACCTCTGCACCTGACCAGCCCTGAGCTGCTGGTGTGGTAACTTTGGGGTTGCCCTGAACCCCCAACGGTGGGCTACCTTGGACCCAACTTTGAACCCTGTAGGTGGTTTACTTACCGGCAAAACTAACAAACACTTACCTCCCCCAGGAACTGTTGAATTTTGCACTGTCTAGTTTTAAAATAGCTTATTGCCATTTTTGCCAAACCTGTACATGTTATTTTGTTGATTCAAAGTTCCTAAGATACCTGAGTTAAATACCTTTAATTTAAAGTATTGTTTGTAAATCTTGAACCTGTGGTTCTTAAAATAAACTAACAAAATATATTTTTCTATATAAAAACCTATTGGCCTGGAATTGTTTTTGAGTGTGTGTTCTTCATTTATTGCCTGTGTGTGTACAACAAATGCTTAACACTGCCCTCCAATAAGCCTACTGCTCGACCACACTACCACAAAATAGAGCATTAGAATTATCTCTTTTTGCCACTATCTTACCTCTAAGGGGAACCCTTGGACTCTGTGCATGCTATTTCTTACTTTGAAATAGTACATACAGAGCCAACTTCCTACATTGGTGGATCAGCGGTGGGGTACAAGACTTTGCATTTGCTGGACTACTCAGCCAATACCTGACCACACGACTAAATTTCAGAAATTGTCATTAGAAACTAATTTTTGAAATTTGAGCTATTTTTCTAAATTGTTAAAGGTCCTGCTAGGGCCTTGTGTTAGTCCCTATTAGCATTTCTTTTAGAGTTTAAAAGTTTTGTAAAAGTTTGAATTAAGTTCTAGAGATAGTTTTATATTCTTAAAAAGTATTCCAACTTTTAGAAACATAGGCCCTCATCCTGACCTTGGCGGGCGGCGGAGGCCGCCCGCCAAAGTCCCGCCGTCAGGTTACCGTTCCGCGGTCGAAAGACCGCGGCGGTAATTCTGACATTCCCGCTGGGCTGGCGGGCAGCCGCCTTCAGGCCGCCCGCCAGCCCAGCGGGAAAGAGGCTTCCACGATGAAGCCGGCTCGGAATCGAGCCGGCGGAGTGGAAGCTGTGCGACGGGTGCAGTTGCACCCGTCGCGTATTTCACTGTCTGCGCAGCAGACAGTGAAATACATTTAGGGGCCCTCTTACGGGGGCCCCTGCAGTGCCCATGCCAGTGGCATGGGCACTGCAGGGGCCCCCAGGGGCCCCGCGACCCCCCCTACCGCCATCCGGTTCCCGGCGGGCGGACCGCCGGGAACTGGATGGCGGTAGGGGGGGTCGGAATCCCCTCGGCGGCGCAGCAAGCTGCGCCGCCTTGGAGGATTCCAAGGGGCAGCGGAAAACCGGCGGGAGACCGCCGGTTTTCCTGCACTGACCGCAGCCAAAGCGCCGCGGTCAGAATGCCCTGCGGGGCACCGCCGGTCTGTCGGCGGTGCTCCCGCCGACCCTGGCCCCGGCGGTCTAAGACCGCCGGGGTTAGAATCACCCCCATAATGTCTAATGCAGAAGAGAGTGTGATGGAACTCAACGTCACCCCTTACCTGCATCTTAGGATGTCACAGCTAAGGTCTCTCTGCAAAACCATAAAGATTAAAACTGGTTCAAACTCTACCAAAGTACAGCTCCAGGAGCTTTTGGCAGAGTTTGCTAAAAACAACCCTTCTGAGGATACCTTCCCAGAGGAGGAAGCTAGTGAAGTGGAGCATTTTCCACTCCCACTCCTAGTTAGGAAGGACAGGGTCCCTCAAACCCTTTCTCCAAATGTGATAGTCAGAGATGCTGCTTCTCTCACAGGAGAGTCCAGCAACTCTGGAAGCATTGAGGGCAACCTCAATGAAGATGACCACCTGTTAGCCAGGATGGTCAAAAGATTGGCTTTAGAGAGACAGCTCCTAGCCATAGAAAGGGAAAGACAAGAGATGGGTTTTGGTCCCATCAATGGTGGCAGCAACATAAATAGGGTGAGAGATTCTCCTGACATGTTGAAAATCCCAAAAGGGAACCAGAAAAGTAAACAGATATCACTGGGGTGCTCTCCTTTGGGAAATGTTCACTGGAAAGTGTAGGGATAGACTCCTCACACTCTCTGGAAAAGATGCAGAATCCTATGACCTCATGAAGACTACCCTGATTGAGGGCTTTGGATTCTCCACTGAGGAGTATAGAATTAGGTTCAGGGGGGCTCAAAAATCCTCGAGCCAGACCTGGGTTGATTTTGTTGACTACTCAGTGAAAACACTGGATGGTTGGATTCGAGGCAGTGGTGTAAATGATTATGATGGGCTGTACAATTTATTTGTGAAAGAACACCTGTTAAGTAATTGTTTCAATGATAAATTGCATCAGCATCTGGTAGACCTAGGACCAATTTCTCCCCAAGAATTGGGAAAGAAGGCGGACCATTGGGTCAAGACTAGGGTGACCAAGATTTCCACAGGGGGTGACCAAAAGAAAGGGGTCACAAAGACTCCCCAAGGGAGGAGTATTGAGACATCCAAGGGAAAAAGTAAAGAGTCTTCTATAGGGCCCCAAAAACCTGCTCAGGAGGGAGGGTCCAGAACCTCTTCACAATCCAATTTTGGGTACAAGGGTAAAAACTTTGATCCCAAAAAGGCCTGGTGTCGTAGCTGTAATCAGCAAGGACAGACACCAAACTGGAGACAAGGAGGGTCATTCTGACCCTGGCGGCCGGTGGCCGCCAGGGCCACCGACCACGGGAGCACCGCCGACAGGCTGGCGGTGCTCCAATGAGCATTCTGACCGCGGCGGTTCAGCCGCGGTCAGAAGCGGAAAGTCAGACCGCTGACTTTCCGCTGCTCATTGGAATCCTCCATGGCTGCGGAGCGCGCTCCGCAGCCATGAGGATTCTGACCCCCCCTACCGCCATCCAGTTCATGGCGGGAAAGCCGCCATGAACAGGATGGCGGTAGGGGGGGTCGCGGGGCCCCTGGGGGCCCCTGCCGTGCCCATGCCAATGGCATGGGCACGGCAGGGGCCCCGTAAGAGGGCCCCAAAATGTATTTCACTGTCTGCCTTGCAGACAGTGAAATACGCGACGGGTGCAGTAGCACCCATCGCACCTTCCCACTCCGCCGGCTCGATTACGAGCCGGCATCCTCGTGGGAAGGTCGTTTTCCCCTGGGCTGGCGGGCGGTTTAACTGGAACCGCCCGCCAGCCCAGGGGAAAACTCGTAATACCCGCCGCGGTCTTTTGACCGCGGCGCGGTAATTTGGGGGGCGGGATCCTGGCGGGCGGCCTCCGCCGCCCGCCAGGGTCATAATGAGGCCCAAGGCCTGTCCCAAGAAAGGTTCCACTTCTAAGTCTACTCCAGCTAACACTGGAATGGCCAGTCTCCAAGTGGGATCAACATTGTGCCCAGAGCAAATCAGGGTTCACACTGAAGCTACATTAGTCTCTGAGGGTGGGGTGGATTTAGCCACACTGGCTGCCTGGCCCCCTAACATGCAAAAATACAGGCAGCAACTCTTAATTAATGGGACAAGTGTAGAAGGCCTGAGCGATACAGGTACCAGTGTCACCATGGTGACAGAGAAACTGGTTTCCCCTGGTCAATACCTGGCTGGACAAACTTATCCAGTTACCAACGCTGACAAGCAAACTAAAGTACATCCCATGGCTATGGTAACTTTAGAATGGGGAGGGGTCAATGGCCTGAAACAGGTGGCGGTCTCCTCAAATATCCCTGTAGACTGTTTACTTGGAAATGGCCTGGAGTCCTCAGCATGGGCTGAGGTAGAACTCAAAACCCATGCAGCCATGCTGGGTATCCCTGAACTGGTGTGTGTCAAGACAAGGGCACAGTGCAAGGCTCAGGGTGAAAAAGTGGTGTAGGAGCCTGGAAAAAGGGCCCAACCCTCCAAGAGAAAAGGAAAGAAAACTGGGGAACCAGTTTCAACACAACAAGAAAAAGAGAACCTCTCTTCCCAGAAAGAAGTTCTGCCCTCTGAGGGAACTGAGCCCATGGAGTTAGAACCTTATCAGGTTGAGCTCCTAGGACCAGGGGGACCCTCAAGGGAACAGTTGTGTAAGGGGCAAGAAACCTGTCCCACTCTTGAAGGCCTTAGGCAGCAAGCTGCTGAAGAGTCCAAAGGAAAAATAACAGGAACACATAGAGTCTATTGGGAAGATGTACTCCTTTACACTGAGGCAAGAGATCCCAAACCTGGCGCCATTAGGAGAGTGGTAGTGCCTCAGGAGTTTAGGGAGTTCATTCTAACCTTAGCTCATGATATTCCTCTTGCTGGGCATTAGGGACAGACCAAGACGTGGGAGAGATTAGTCAACCGCTTCTATTGGCCCAACATGTCCCAGAAGGTCAAGGAGTTTTGTGTCTCCTGTGCCACCTGTCAAGCCAGTGGTAAGACAGGTGGACACCCAAAGGCCCCCCTCATTCCACTTCCAGTGGTGGGGGTCCCCTTTGAAAGAGTGGGTGTGGACATAGTGGGTCTACTTGAACTACCCACAGCCTCAGGGAACCAATACATACTAGTAGTAGTAGATCATGCTACTAGATACCCTGAAGCAATTCCCCTTAGGTCGACTACTGCCCCTGCAGTAGCCAAAGCACTCATTGGTATTTTTTCCAGAGTGGGATTTCCTAAGGAGGTGGTGTCTGACAGAGGTACCAACTTCATGTCAGCATACCTGAAACATATGTGGAATGAGTGTGGGGTGACTTACAAATTCACCACACCATACCATCCACAAACCAATGGTCTTGTAGAAAGATTTAACAAGACCTTGAAAGGCATAATCATGGGGCTCCCTGAAAAACTCAAAAGGAGATGGGATGTCCTCTTGCCATGTCTGCTTTTCGCCTACAGGGAGCTGCCTCAGAACGGTGTAGGGTTTTCCCCCGTTGAACTTCTGTTTGGCCATCCTGTAAGGGGACCACTAGCTCTTGTAAAAGAAGGCTGGGAGAGACCTCTTTGTGAGCCTAAACAAGATATAGTGGACTATGTACTAGGCCTACGTTCAAGGATGGCAGAGTATGTGGAAAAGGCAAGTAAAAACTTTGAGGCCAGCCAACAACTCCAGAAGATGTGGTATGACCAAAAGGCTGCTATGGTTGAGTTTCAGCCAGGGCAGAAAGTCTGGGTTCTGGAGCCTGTGGCTCCCAGGGCACTTCAGGACAGATGGAGTGGCCCTTACCCAGTGCTAGAAAGGAAGAGTCAGGTCACCTACCTGGTAGACCTAGGCACTAGCAGGACTCCCAAAGGGTGATCCATGTGAACCGCCTCAAACTCTTCCATGACAGTGCAGATGTGAATCTGTTGATCGTAACAGATGAGGACCAGGAAGCTGAGAGTGAACCTCTCCCTGATCTCCTCTCCACAGACCCTAAAGATGGCTCAGTTGATGAAGTGATCTATTCAGACACCCTCTATGGCCAACAGCAATCTGACTGTAGGAAGGTCCTGCAACAGTTTGCTGAGCTCTTTTCCCTAACCCCTGGTCAGACACACCTTTGTACCCATGATGTGGACACAGGAGACAGCATGCCTGTCAAAAACAAAATTTTCAGACAGTCTGACCAAGTTAAGGAAAGCATCAAGGTGGAAGTCCACAAGATGCTGGAATTGGGAGTCATTGAGCACTCTGACAGCCCCTGGGCTAGCCCAGTGGTCTTAGTCCCCAAACCTCACACCAAAGATGGAAAGAGAGAGATGAGGTTTTGTGTGGACTACAGAGGACTTAATTCTGTCACCAAGACAGATGCCCATCCCATTCCAAGGGCAGATGAATTGATAGACAAGCTAGGTGCTGCCAAATACTTAAGTACCTTTGACGTGACAGCAGGGTACTGGCAAATCAAAATGGCACCAGGAGCAAAAGAAAAAGACAGCATTCTCCACACCTGATGGGCACTATCAGTTTACTGTTATGCCCTTTGGTTTAAAGAATGCCCCTGCCACCTTCCAAAGGTTGGTGAATCGAGTCCTTGCTGGCTTGGAGTCCTTTAGTGCAGCTTATCTTGACGATATTGCGGACTTTAGCTCCAGCTGGCAGGATCACCTGGTCCACCTGAAGAAGGTTTTGAAGGCTTTGCAAGCAGCAGGCCTCTCTATCAAGGCATCCAAATGCCAGATAGGGCAGGGCACTGTGGTTTACTTGGGACGCCTTGTAGGTGGAGGCCAAGTTCAGCCACTCCAGCCCAAGATCCAGACTATTCTGGACTGAGAAGCTCCAAAAACCCAGACTCAAGTCAGGGCATTCCTTGGCTTGACTGGATACTACAGGAGGTTTGTGAAGGGATATGGATCTATAGTGACACCCCTCACAGAACTTACCTCCAAGAAAATGCCCAAGAAAGTAAACTGGACTGTAGAATGCCAACAGGCCTTTGACACCCTGAAACAAGCAATGTGCACAGCACCAGTTCTCAAAGCTCCAGATTACTCCAAGCAGTTCATTGTGCAGACTGATGCCTCTAAACATGGGATAGGGGCAGTTTTGGCCCAAACAAATGATGATGGCCTTGACCAGCCTGTTGCTTTCATTAGCAGGAGGTTACTCCCCAGGAAGCAGCGTTGGAGTGCCATTGAGAGGGAGGCCTTTGCTGTGGTTTGGTCCCTGAAGAAGCTGATACCATACCTCCTTGGTACTCACTTTGTAGTTCAGACTGACCACAGACCTCTCAGATGGCTAATGCAAATGAAAGGTGAAAATCCAAAACTGTTGAGGTGGTCCATCTCCCTACAGGGAATGGACTTTATAGTGGAACACAGACCTGGGACTGCTCATGCCAATGCAGATGGCCTTTCCAGGTTCTTCCACTTAGAAAATGAAGACTCTCTTGGGAAAGGTTAGTCTCATCCTCTTTCGTTTGGGGGGGGGGGACGGGTTGTGTAAGGAAATGCCTCCTTGGCATGGTTACCCCCTGACGTTTTGCCTTTGCTGATGCCAAGTTTTGATTTGAAAGTGTGCTGAGGCCTGCTAACCAGGCCCCAGCACCAGTGTTCTTTCCCTAACCTGTACTTTGGTTTCCACAATTGGCACACCCTGGCATCCAGGTAAGTCCCTTGTAACTGTTACCCCTGGCACCAAGGGCCCTGATGCCAGGGAAGGTCTCTAAGGGCTGCAGCATGTCTTATGCCACCCTGGGGACCCCTCTCTCAGCACAGACACACTGCTTGCCAGCTTGTGTGTGCTAGTGGGGATAAAATGACTAAGTCGACATGGCACTCCCCTCAGGATGCCATGCCAACCTCACACTGCCTATAGGTATAGATAAGTCACCCCTCTAGCAGGCCTTACAGCCCTAAGGCTGGGTGCACTATACCATAGGTGAGGGCATAAGTGCATGAGGGCTGATTAGTTTTAGCAGCCTGCCACACACCAGACATGTTGCTGGCCACATGGTGAGAGTGCCTTTGTCACTCTGTGGCTAGTAACAAAGCCTGTGCTTGGTGTAGGTGCTTCTCACCTCCCCCTGCAGGAACTGTAACACCTGGTGGTGAGCCTCAAAGGCTCACCCCCTTTGTTACAGCACCCCAGGGCACTCCAGCTAGTGGAGTTGCCCGCCCCCTCCGGCCACGGCCCCACTTTTGGCGGCAAGGCCGGAGGAGATAATGAAAAAAACAAGGAGGAGTCACTGGCCAGTCAGGACAGCCCCTAAGGTGTCCTGAGCTGAGGTGACTGTGAGAAGGTAGCCTCTTTCTAGCCTTGTTACCCCCACTTTTGGCCTGTTTGTGAGTGTATGTCAGGGTGTTTGTCACTGTTTTCACTGTCTCAGTGGGATCCTGATAGCCAGGCCTCAGTGCTCATAGTGAAAACACCATGTTTTCAGTATGGTTGTTGTGTGTCACTGGGATCCTGCTAGTCAGGACCCCAGTGCTCATAGGTTTGTGGCCTATATGTATGTGTCACTGGGACCCTGTCACACAGGGCCCCAGTGCTCATAGGTGTGCATGTATATGTTCCCTGTGTGGTGCCTAACTGTCTCACCGAGGCTCTGCTAACCAGAACCTCAGTGGTTATGCTCTCTCATTACTTTTAAATTGTCACTAACAGGCTAGTGACCATTTTTACCAATTTGCATTGGCTTACTGGAACACCCTTATAATTCCCTAGTATATGGTACTGAGGTACCCAGGGTATTGGGGTTCCAGGAGACCCCTATGGGCTGCAGCATTTCTTTTGCCACCCATAGGGAGCTCTGACAATTCTTACACAGGCCTGCCACTGCAGCCTGAGTGAAATAACGTCCACGTTATTTCCCAGCCATTTTACACTGCACTTAAGTAACTTATAAGTCACCTATATGTCTAACCTTTACCTGGTAAAGGTTAGGTGCAAAGTTACTTAGTGTGAGGGCACCCTGGCACTAGCCAAGGTGCCCCCACATTGTTCAGAGCCAATTCCCTGAACTTTGTGAGTGCGGGGACACCATTACACGCGTGCACTACATATAGGTCACTACCTATATGTAGCTTCACCATGGTAACTCCGAATATGGCCATGTAACATGTCTATGATCATGGAATTGCCCCCTCTATACCATCCTGGCATAGTTGGCACAATCCCATGATCCCAGTGGTCTGTAGCACAGACCCTGGTACTGCCAAACTGCCCTTCCTGGGGTTTCACTGCAGCTGCTGCTGCTGCCAACCCCTCAGACAGGCAGCTGCCCTCCTGGGGTCCAGCCAGGCCTGGCCCAGGATGGCAGAACAAAGAACTTCCTCTGAGAGAGGGTGTGACACCCTCTCCCTTTGGAAAATGGTGTGAAGGCAGGGGAGGAGTAGCCTCCCCCAGCCTCTGGAAATGCTTTGTTGGGCACAGATGTGCCCAATTCTGCATAAGCCAGTCTACACCAGTTCAGGGACCCCTTAGCCCCTGCTCTGGCGCGAAACTGGACAAAGGAAAGGGGAGTGACCACTCCCCTGACCTGCACCTCCCCTGGGAGGTGTCCAGAGCTCCTCCAGTGTGCTCCAGACCTCTGCCATCTTGGAAACAGAGGTGCTGCTGGCACACTGGACTGCTCTGAGTGGCCAGTGCCACCAGGTGACGTCAGAGACTCCTGCTGATAGGCTCCTTCAGGTGTTAGTAGCCTTTCCTCTCTCCTAGGTAGCCAAACCCTCTTTTCTGGCTATTTAGGGTCTCTGTCTCTGGGGAAACTTTAGATAACGAATGCATGAGCTCAGCCGAGTTCCTCTGCATCTCCCTCTTCACCTTCTGATAAGGAATCGACCGCTGACCGCGCTGGAAGCCTGCAAACCTGCAACATAGTAGCAAAGACGACTACTGCAACTCTGTAACGCTGATCCTGCCGCCTTCTCGACTGTTTTCCTGCTTTTGCATGCTGTGGGGGTAGCCTGCCTCCTCTCTGCACCAGAAGCTCCGAAGAAATCTCCCGTGGGTCGACGGAATCTTCCCCCTGCAACCGCAGGCACCAAAAAGCTGCATTACCGGTCCCTTGGGTCTCCTCTCAGCACGACGAGCGAGGTCCCTCGAATCCAGCGACACCGTCCAAGTGACCCCCACAGTCCAGTGACTCTTCAGCCCAAGTTTGGTGGAGGTAAGTCCTTGCCTCACCTCGCTGGGCTGCATTGCTGGGAACCGCGACTTTGCAAGCTACTCCGGCCCCTGTGCACTTCCGGCGGAAATCCTTCGTGCACAGCCAAGCCTGGGTCCACGGCACTCTAACCTGCATTGCACGACTTTCTAAGTTGGTCTCCGGCGACGTGGGACTCCTTTGTGCAACTTCGGCGAGCACCGTTTCACGCATCCTCGTAGTGCCTGTTTCTGGCACTTCTCCGGGTGCTACCTGCTTCAGTGAGGGCTCTTTGTCTTGCTCGACGTCCCCTCTCTCTGCAGGTCCAATTTGCGACCTCCTGGTCCCTCCTGGGCCCCAGCAGCGTCCAAAAACGCCAAAAGCACGATTTGCATGTAGCAAGGCTTGTTGGCGTCCATCCGGCGGGAAAACACTTCTGCACGACTCTCCAAGGCGTGGGGGATCCATCCTCCAAAGGGGAAGTCTCTAGCCCTTGTCGTTCTTGCAGTATTCACAGTTCTTCAGCCTAGTAAGAGCTTCTTTGCACCAACCGCTGGCATTTCTTGGGCATCTGCCCATCTCCGAGTTGCTTGTGACTTTTGGACTTGGTCCCCTTGTTCCACAGGTACCCTCAGTCAGGAATCCATCGTTGTTGCATTGCTGATTTGTGTTTTCCTTGCATTTTCCCTCTAACACGACTATTTTGTCCTTAGGGGAACTTTAGTGCACTTTGCACTCACTTTTCAGGGTCTTGGGGAGGGTTATTTTTCTAACTCTCACTATTTTCTAATAGTCCCAGCGACCCTCTACAAGGTCACATAGGTTTGGGGTCCATTCGTGGTTCACATTCCACTTTTGGAGTATATGGTTTGTGTTGCCCCTATCCCTATGTTTCCCCATTGCATCCTATTGTAACTATACATTGTTTGCACTGTTTTCTAAGACTATACTGCATATTTTTGCTATTGTGTATATATATCTTGTGTATATTTCCTATCCTCTTATTGAGGGTACACTCTAAGATACTTTGGCATATTGTCATAAAAATAAAGTACCTTTATTTTTAGTATAACTGTGTATTGTGTTTTCTTATGATATTGTGCATATGACACTAAGTGGTACTGTAGTAGCTTCACACGTCTCCTAGTTCAGCCTAAGCTGCTCTGCTAAGCTACCATTATCTATCAGCCTAAGCTGCTAGACACCCTATACACTAATAAGGGATAACTGGGCCTGGTGCATGGTGCAAGTACCCCTTTGTACTCACTACAAGCCAGTCCAGCCTCCTACATTGGTTGTGCAGTGGTGGGATAAGTGCTTGAGACTACTTACCACTCTTGTCATTGTACTTTTCATAAGAGAAAAATATACAAAACAAGGTCAGTGTATATACACATAGCCAAAAAGTTTTGCATTTCCTCTTTTCACTCTTTTCTAAGTGCTGAAAAGTACTTCTAAACTTTCAAAAAGTTCTTAAAAGTTTAAAAAGTTTTGTTTTTCTGTCTTTCCAAAAAGATCTGAAAACTTTTTTCTCTTTTTCTATCACTTTAACTCTCTCTAAAAAATGTCTGGCACAGGAAAAAATGTTGAACTGTCCAAACTTGCATATGATCACCTTAGCTGGAAAGGAGCAAGGAGTCTCTGCATAGAGAGAGGTTTGAGTGTAGGGAAGAATCCTTCCTTAGAACTGTTAATTAATATGCTTAGAGTACAGGATAAGGCCATAAGTGCCCAATCTGTAGAAAAAGTAGCTAATGGTTCTCAATCTGATCCAGGGACTCCCCCAGGAAAAGGTTCAGGAAAGAAACTTCTCAGCCTGCCCATTACTAGACAGTCTAGCATAGTTGGTACAGAGGTTGAATCACATCATACTGATGATGTGCTCTCACATTATGCTGGTAGCCAAGCTGTTAGGGTGCCCTCTGTAAGGGACAGGTCTCCTTCTGTTCATTCCCATCATACCTCTGTATCTAGAAATGTCCCTCCCACCCACCCTGATGACAAATTGTTAGAAAGGGAGCTCAATAGATTGAGAGTGGAACAAACCAGACTGAAGCTCAAGAAGCAACAGCTGGATTTGGATAGACAGTCTTTAGAAATAGAGAGGGAAAGACAGAAGTTGGGTTTAGATACCCATGGTGGCAGCAGCAGTATTCCCCATAGTCATCCTGCAAAAGAGCATGATTCCAGGAATCTGCACAAGATAGTTCCCCCTTATAAGGAGGGGGATGACATTAACAAGTGGTTTGCTGCACTTGAGAGGGCCTGTGCTGTACAGGATGTCCCTCAAAAGCAGTGGGCTGCAATCCTATGGCTATCATTTAGTGGAAAAGGTAGGGATAGGCTCCTTACAGTGAAAGAAAATGATGCCAATAATTTCCAAGTTCTTAAGAATGCACTCCTGGATGGTTATGGCTTAACCACTGAACAGTACAGGATAAAGTTCAGAGAGACCAAAAAGGAGTCTTCACAAGACTGGGTTGATTTCATTGACCAGGCAGTGAAGGCCTTGGAGGGGTGGTTACATGGCAGTAAAGTTACTGATTATGACAGCCTGTATAACTTAATCCTGAGAGAGCATATTCTTAATAATTGTGTGTCTGATTTGTTGCACCAGTACTTGGTGGACTCTGATCTGACCTCTCCCCAAGAATTGGGAAAGAAGGCAGACAAATGGGTCAGAACAAGGGTGAACAGAAAAGTTCATACAGGGGGTGACAAAGATGGCAATAAGAAGAAAGATGGTGAAAAATCTCAAGATAAGCATGGGGATAAGGGTAAAACCAAAGATCCCACTTCAAATCTTAAACACTCTTCAGAGGGTGGGGATAAAACAAATTCTTCCTCTTCTTCCCAACCTGCACACATTAAAAAGCCTTGGTGCTTTGTGTGTAAAAACAGAGGCCATAGGCCAGGGGATAAGTCCTGTCCAGGTAAACCCCCTGAGCCTACCACCACTAATACATCAAGCTCTAGTGCCCCTAGCAGTAGTGGTACTAGTGGTGGGACTGCTGGCAACAGTCAAGCAAAGGGTGTAGTTGGGTTCACTTATGGGTCCATAGTGGAAACTGATGTAATCAGTCCCAAGACAGTTTCTGTCACACCTAGTGGCATTGGCCTTGCCACACTGGCTGCTTGTCCCCTTACAATGGATAAGTACAGGCAGACAGTTTCAATAAATGGTGTTGAGGCCTTGGCCTACAGGGACACAGGTGCCAGTTTCACTTTGGTGACTGAAAACCTAGTGCCTCCTGAACAACACATCATTGGACAACAGTATAAGATTATTGATGTCCATAACTCCACTAAGTTTCTTCCCTTAGCTATAATTCAGTTTAGTTGGGGTGGAGTTACTGGCCCTAAGCAGGTGGTGGTATCACCTAGCTTACCTGTAGACTGTCTCTTAGGTAATGACCTAGAGGCCTCAGGTTGGGCTGATGTAGAGTTTTATGCCCATGCAGCCATGCTGGGCATCCCTGAGGAATTGTTCCCTCTCATTTCAAGTGAAATGAAAAAGCAAAGAAGAGAAGGCCTGAAAACTCAGGATCCCTCTCCATTAACAGGTAAAAAGGGTATCACAGTATCCCCTAACCACCCTACCATTCAGGATACTATTCCTGTGGTGGGAGAAACCTCTCCTGGGGTGGCACCTGTTCCAAGGGAATCATCAGCTGGCAAAGCTGGACTCCCTGAGGTGGAAGTACCTCTCTGTGGGATAACTAACATTGGTGAGAAAAAGAGCACCATTTTAGTTAACATGGAGCATCCCTCCAACCCTCCCAGAGAAACTTTAGTGCAGAAACTCTGCACTGCCTCACAACACTTAGGACAGCATCCCTGCCCTAGTGTGGAGCTGATAGGACAGCATCCCTGCCCTGCTCCAACCCAAGAGAAACAGCATCCCTGTTCTCTCTTCCAGCCATATGGACAAAGTTTTTGCCCAGCTATGGCTTTTCTGAGACAGCATCCCTGTCTGGCATTTCCATCACTACAAATAGGTTCAGTGAACAATTCCCACTGCTCTAAACTAAAACTTACTGATAGAAACTCTGAAAATACATCTTCACATTGTTGCTTAGCTAAAAAACTTCAAACAGGGTGGTTTACATCCCCACAGGGAAGTAACCATATAGTGGATGATAAAGGAAGTAACCAGTCTATTGCAGAGCTACTCTCTACTTATCACCACTTAGACAATAAAATCTCAACTGGCCAAGGTTAGCCTTATTGTCCTTCGTTTGGGGGGGGGTTGTGTGAGAAGGTAGACTCTTTCTAGCCTTGTTACCCCCACTTTTGGCCTGTTTGTGAGTGTATGTCAGGGTGTTTGTCACTGTTTTCACTGTCTCACTGGGATCCTGATAGCCAGGCCTCAGTGCTCATAGTGAAAACACCATGTTTTCAGTATGGTTGTTATGTGTCACTGGGATCCTGCTAGTCAGGACCCCAGTGCTCATAGGTTTGTGGCCTATATGTATGTGTCACTGGGACCCTGTCACACAGGGCCCCAGTGCTCATAGGTGTGCATGTATATGTTCCCTGTGTGGTGCCTAACTGTCTCACTGAGGCTCTGCTAACCAGAACCTCAGTGGTTATGCTCTCTCATTACTTTTAAATTGTCACTAACAGGCTAGTGACCATTTTTACCAATTTGCATTGGCTTACTGGAACACCCTTATAATTCCCTAGTATATGGTACTGAGGTACCCAGGGTATTGGGGTTCCAGGAGACCCCTATGGGCTGCAGCATTTCTTTTGCCACCCATAGGGAGCTCTGACAATTCTTACACAGGCCTGCCACTGCAGCCTGAGTGAAATAACGTCCACGTTATTTCCCAGCCATTTTACACTGCACTTAAGTAACTTATAAGTCACCTATATGTCTAACCTTTACCTGGTAAAGGTTAGGTGCAAAGTTACTTAGTGTGAGGGCACCCTGGCACTAGCCAAGGTGCCCCCACATTGTTCAGAGCCAATTCCCTGAACTTTGTGAGTGCGGGGACACCATTACACGCGTGCACTACATATAGGTCACTACCTATATGTAGCTTCACCATGGTAACTCCGAATATGGCCATGTAACATGTCTATGATCATGGAATTGCCCCCTCTATACCATCCTGGCATAGTTGGCACAATCCCATGATCCCAGTGGTCTGTAGCACAGACCCTGGTACTGCCAAACTGCCCTTCCTGGGGTTTCACTGCAGCTGCTGCTGCTGCCAACCCCTCAGACAGGCAGCTGCCCTCCTGGGGTCCAGCCAGGCCTGGCCCAGGATGGCAGAACAAAGAACTTCCTCTGAGAGAGGGTGTGACACCCTCTCCCTTTGGAAAATGGTGTGAAGGCAGGGGAGGAGTAGCCTCCCCCAGCCTCTGGAAATGCTTTGTTGGGCACAGATGTGCCCAATTCTGCATAAGCCAGTCTACACCGGTTCAGGGACCCCTTAGCCCCTGCTCTGGCGCGAAACTGGACAAAGGAAAGGGGAGTGACCACTCCCCTGACCTGCACCTCCCCTGGGAGGTGTCCAGAGCTCCTCCAGTGTGCTCCAGACCTCTGCCATCTTGGAAACAGAGGTGCTGCTGGCACACTGGACTGCTCTGAGTGGCCAGTGCCACCAGGTGACGTCAGAGACTCCTGCTGATAGGCTCCTTCCGGTGTTAGTAGCCTTTCCTCTCTCCTAGGTAGCCAAACCCTCTTTTCTGGCTATTTAGGGTCTCTGTCTCTGGGGAAACTTTAGATAACGAATGCATGAGCTCAGCCGAGTTCCTCTGCATCTCCCTCTTCACCTTCTGATAAGAAATCGACCGCTGACCGCGCTGGAAGCCTGCAAACCTGCAACATAGTAGCAAAGACGACTACTGCAACTCTGTAACGCTGATCCTGCCGCCTTCTCGACTGTTTTCCTGCTTTTGCATGCTGTGGGGGTAGCCTGCCTCCTCTCTGCACCAGAAGCTCCGAAGAAATCTCCCGTGGGTCGACGGAATCTTCCCCCTGCAACCGCAGGCACCAAAAAGCTGCATTACCGGTCCCTTGGGTCTCCTCTCAGCACGACGAGCGAGGTCCCTCAAATCCAGCGACACCGTCCAAGTGACCCGCACAGTCCAGTGACTCTTCAGCCCAAGTTTGGTGGAGGTAAGTCCTTGCCTCACCTCGCTGGGCTGCATTGCTGGGAACCGCGACTTTGCAAGCTACTCCGGCCCCTGTGCACTTCCGGCGGAAATCCTTCGTGCACAGCCAAGCCTGGGTCCACGGCACTCTAACCTGCATTGCACGACTTTCGAAGTTGGTCTCCGGAGACGTGGGACTCCTTTGTGCAACTTCGGCAAGCACTGTTTCACGCATCCTCGTAGTGCCTGTTTCTGGCACTTCCCTGGGTGCTACCTGCTTCAGTGAGGGCTCTTTGTCTTGCTCGACGTCCCCTCTCTCTGCAGGTCCAATTTGCGACCTCCTGGTCCCTCCTGGGCCCCAGCAGCGTCCAAAAACGCCAAACGCACGATTTGCGTGTAGCAAGGCTTGTTGGCGTCCATCCGGCGGGAAAACACTTCTGCACGACTCTCCAAGGCGTGGGGGATCCATCCTCCAAAGGGGAAGTCTCTAGCCCTTGTCATTCCTGTAGTATTCACAGTTCTTCAGCCTAGTAAGAGCTTCTTTGCACCAACCGCTGGCATTTCTTGGGCATCTGCCCATCTCCGAGTTGCTTGTGACTTTTGGACTTGGTCCCCTTGTTCCACAGGTACCCTCAGTCAGGAATCCATCGTTGTTGCATTGCTGATTTGTGTTTTCCTTGCATTTTCCCTCTAACACGACTATTTTGTCCTTAGGGGAACTTTAGTGCACTTTGCACTCACTTTTCAGGGTCTTGGGGAGGGTTATTTTTCTAACTCTCACTATTTTCTAATAGTCCCAGCGACCCTCTACAAGGTCACATAGGTTTGGGGTCCATTCGTGGTTCACATTCCACTTTTGGAGAATATGGTTTGTGTTGCCCCTATCCCTATGTTTCCCCATTGCATCCTATTGTAACTATACATTGTTTGCACTGTTTTCTAAGACTATACTGCATATTTTTGCTATTGTGTATATATATCTTGTGTATATTTCCTATCCTCTTATTGAGGGTACACTCTAAGATACTTTGGCATATTGTCATAAAAATAAAGTACCTTTATTTTTAGTATAACTGTGTATTGTGTTTTCTTATGATATTGTGCATATGACACTAAGTGGTACTGTAGTAGCTTCACACGTCTCCTAGTTCAGCCTAAGCTGCTCTGCTAAGCTACCATTATCTATCAGCCTAAGCTGCTAGACACCCTATACACTAATAAGGGATAACTGGGCCTGGTGCAAGGTGCAAGTACCCCTTGGTACTCACTACAAGCCAGTCCAGCCTCCTACAGTGACTCTGAGTTTTAGAAATCTTCCATCTTGCAGATGGAGGATTCCCCCAATAGGGATAGGAATGTGCGCCCCTCCCCTCAGGGAGGAGGCACAAAGAGGGTGTAGCCACCCTCAGGGTTAGTAGCCATTGGCTACTAACCCCCCAGACCTAAACACACCCCTAAATCGAGTATTTAGGGGCTCCCAGAACACAGCAAGATAGATTCCTGCAACCTAAGACGAAGAAGGACTGCTGAGCTGAAAAACCTGCAGAGAAGACGGAGACACCAACTGCTTTGGCCCCAGCTCTACCGGCCTGTCTCCCCACTTCAAAAGAACTGCTCCAGCGACGCGTTCCACAGGGTCCAGCGACCTCTGAAGCCTCAGAGGACTACCCTGCATCTAAAAGGACCAAGAACTCCAGAGGACAGCGGCTCTGCTCCAAGGAAGAAGCATCTTTGCAACAAAGAAGCAACTTTGAAAGAACACACGTTTCCCGCCGGAAGCGTGAGACTTTGCACTCTGCACCCGGCTCGACTAGTGGAGAACAAACACTACAGGGAGGACTCCCCGGCGACTGCGAGCCCGTGAGTAGCCAGAGTTGACCCCCATGAGCCCCCACAGCGACGCCTGCAGAGGGAATCCAGAGGCTCCCCCTGACCGCGACTGCCTGTTTCTAAGAACCCGACGCCTGGTAAGGACACTGCACCCGCAGCCTCCAGGACCTGAAGGATCCGACCTCCAGGGAAGGAGCGACCCCCAGGTGGCCCTCTCCCTTGCCCAGGTGGTGGCTACCCCGAAGAGCCGCCCCCTTGCCTGCCTGCTTCGCTGAAGAGACTCCATTGCAAACCTGACGCCTGTTTGCACTCTGCACCCGGCCGCCCCCGTGCCGCTGAGGGTGTACTTTTTGTGCTGACTTGTGTCCCCCCTGGTGCCCTACAAAACCCCCCTGGTCTGCCCTCCGAAGACGCGGGTACTTACCTGCTGGCAGACTGGAACCGGGGCACCCCTTCTCCATTGAAGCCTATGCGTTTTGGGCACCACTTTGACCTCTGCACCTGACCGGCCCTGAGCTGCTGGTGTGGTAACTTTGGGGTTGCCCTGAACCCCCAACGGTGGGCTACCTTGGACCCAACTTTGAACCCTGTAGGTGGTTTACTTACCGGCAAAACTAACAAACACTTACCTCCCCCAGGAACTGTTGAAAATTACACTGTATCTAGTTTTAAAATAACTTGAACCTGTGGTTCTTAAAATAAACTAAGAAAATATATTTTTCTATATAAAAAACTATTGGCCTGGAATTGTCTTTGAGTGTTTGTTCCTCATTTATTGCCTGTGTGTGTACAACAAATGCTTAACACTACCCTCTGATAAGCCTACTGCTCGACCACACTACCACAAAATAGAGCATTAGAATTATCTCTTTTTGCCACTATCTTACCTCTAAGGGGAACCCTTGGACTCTGTGCATGCTATTTCTTACTTTGAAATAGTACATACAGAGCCAACTTCCTACACCCTTTGTACTGCATCTTCTTCACCTCCTGAAGCCTCTGTGCAGTCTTTACAAAATTCCTTCGTGCACAGCCTGACCCAAGTCCCCAGCATTCCATCCTGCGACGCTCAACTCGCTGAGTTTTTCACCAGCGGCGTGGGACCATCTTTTATTGTGCTGCATCAACTGCACTTTGCACCTCCCTTGTCCCCAGATCCTACGAGTCCCGGGGGTGCTGGCTGGCATCCTGAGGGCTCTCTAAAGTGCTGAGAGCCCCCTCTTCCTCCTCACACAGAGTTGAGGCCCCCATGTCACTCTTGGGCCCATTCAGTGCCATTTTGACGCAAAACACACTTTTGTCGTAGCCAAGGCTTGTTGGTAACTTCCAACACAAAATCTCGTCTGCAACGATCTTCACGCTGTGGGACATCTTTTGCATCACGCAGGAACCCACTGGCATCTTTCTAGGGTGCATTCCTGCAGTCTTCGACTAACTGTGGACTCTTCTTTTGCACACTCTTCTAGGTTGGCAGGGGCTCCTGTCCTTCCTGGAACTTCTTTCGACTTCTGGACTTGGTCCCCTTCCTTTGCAGGTCTTCAGGTCCAGGAATCCAGCAGTTGTTCTTTGCAGACTTGGTTGGCTACTGCAAAATCCCAATCACGAGGTGTAGTGTGTCCTTAGGAAACATGCACTACGTTACTCTGGGGTGGGGTAATTTACTTACCTTCACTGTATTCTTACTCTCCCAGCGATTCTGCACACACTACACTTGTCTAGGGGGGAATTCGTGATTTGCACTCCACTTTATTATTATATGGTTTGTGTTAACCCGCGACCTATTTTCTCCCATTGCATTCTATAGCATTTCCTATTCTTTGCATTGTTCTATGACTATTTACTTGTCCAACTTTGGTGTCTAGTGTATATATTGTGTATAATACTTACCTCCAGAAGGAGTATTGCCTCTAAGATATTTCTGGGACTGTGTCACCCAAATAAACTACCTTTATTTCTGGTAACACTGAGTATTGTCTTCTCTTGTGTATAAGTACTGTGTAACTATAAGTGGTATTGCATGAGCTTTGCATGTCTTCTAGTTCAACGTAAGCTGCTCTGCTATAGCTACCACTATTAGCCTAAGCTGCTAGAACACTACTACATTTCACTAATAAGGGATAACTGGACCTGGTATAAGGTGTAAGTACCCAAGGTACCCACTACAAATCAGGCCAGCCTCCTACATTGGTGGGGCAGCGATGGGATATGTACTTGCAATTGCTTTACCACTTTGTTACCTGTGCTTCTCACAAGAAAAGTTTGCTCCAATACTTAGAGCATATATAATATGTACCTAGAAACAATTTTCTAACTTTCTAAAAAGTTATTTAAAATTTGAAAAAGATTTAAAAATGTTCTGACAAGTTTTTCTTCTTTTCTCAAAAAAAGTTAACTCTATTATTCTACTAACTTTTTACTCACTTTCCTAAACTTTTTTCTTTCAATATGTCTTCTGTAGAAGCTACCCCTAGAGTTGTCAAGACAACAAAAGAAAATCTTAACTTTAAAAGCTTGAGGGGTCTCTGTATTGAAAGAAGTTTAGGGATTGGGAAGAACCCCAATAAGGAGTTCCTCTTAAATATTATTCTCCAAGATGACCAGGGACTCAGCACTGGTCCAGATCAGACAGAGGACGAGGTAGAGGATGATTCCAACCAGGAGTGCTCAAAGGAGCAAGATGAAAATCCTGGAGAGGGTCCTTCCACAGACCTATCTGTCAACAAGCCCCCTAGTATAACTGTAGGAGGCTGGCATGGCTTATAGTGGGTACCTGATGGCACTTACACCTTGCCAGGTCCAGTTATCCCTTATTAGTAGATTAGTAGTGTTCTAGCAGCTTAGGCTGATAGAGATAGCTATAGCAGAGCAGCTTAGGCTGAACTAGGAGACATGCAAAGCTCCTACTATACCACTTATATCATATAGGTACTATATCATAAGAAACATAATACTCAGAGTTACTAAAAATAAAGGTACTTTATTTTAGTGACAGTGTGCAAAAAATATCTCAGAGGATTTACTCCCTTAGGAGGTAAGTAAAATAAACACAATCTACACACAAACCAAAATCAGGTAAGTAAACAGTTAGAAAAATAGTGCAAACACTGTAGAACAGTGGTTCCCAACCTGTGGGCCAGGGACCCCTGGGGGTCCGCGAAGCCTCCTCAGGGGGTCCATGACTGCTTACAAAATGTAATAATATTAGGTCCCAGCTATCAGTAATGACTTAGTGGGGGTCCCCGGGTTCCAATAATGATTCAGTGGGGGTCCCTGGGCTCCAGGATTGATAAAATGGGGGTCCACAGAAGTCAAAAGGTTGTAGAATACAATAGGATGCAATAGGCCTAGGGGAAACACAAACCATATACTAAGAAAGTTGAATGCGAACCACAAATGGACCCCTACTCTAGAGTAGTGTGTAGAGGGTCGCTGGGAGTGTAAGAAAACACTAAGGGTGTTCAAGATACCCCATCCCAAGACCCTGGAAAGTAGGAGTAAAGTACTACTATTTCCTCACAAAGACACGTGATAGCAGATTTTAAAAAGACCACAACAGACTGCAAAGCACTGAAGACGGATTCCTGGACCTGAGGACCTGCAAAGGAAGGGGACCAAGTCCAAGAGTCGTGAAAGTGTCCAGGGGGGGCAGGAGCCCACTAAAACCCGCTGAAGGTGCAAAATGGCTGCCTCCGGATGGAAGAAGCTGAAGATTTTGCAACAACAAAAGGTGCTAGGAACTTCTCCTTCATGCAGAAGATGTCCCACGGAGTGCTGGAGGATGCAGAGTTGTTTCTTTGATAAAAGACCGCAAACAAGCCTTGCTAGCTGCAAGAGTCGTTGTTGAAGAAAAAGGGTGCTGCCCGAGCCCAGGAAGGACCAGGATGTCGTCACTTGGGAGAGGAGACAGAGGGAGCCCTCAGCAATGTAGAGAGCCCATGCACAAGAAGGCAGTATCCACAGAAGCACTTGAACAAGAGTTCAAGAAGTCTGACCACGGCAGTCGTCTCAACACTGCAAAAGAGAGTCCCACGAAGCAAGAGGGGAACTCAGGGAGTTGAGCAACGCAGGACAGAGTGCTGGGGACCTGGGCTTGGCTGTGCACAAAGGATTCCATGGAAATGTGCACAGGAGCCCTAGCAGCTGCACAGGATTACAGTCTGGAGAGGGGAGGGAAGGACTTACCTCCTCCAAATTTGGACAGTTGGACCACTGGACAGTCTGGGTCACCTGGGTCCACTACCTGTGTTCCAGGGGCAACGCTCGTCAGGATGAGAGGGGTCCCAGAGTACTGGTGACGCTGAAGTTTGGTGCCTGCTCAAGCAGGGGGAAGATTCCGTCAACCCACGGGAGAATTCTTCGTGGCTTCCAGTGCAGGATGAAGGCAGGCAGCCCACAAAGCATGCACCACCAGGAAACAGTCAAGAATGCCGGCAGTATTAGGCGCTACAATGTCGCTAGTAGTCTACTTGCTACCTTGTTGCAGTATTGCTGGTTTCCTGGAGCAGTCAGCAGTCGATCCTTGGCAGAAGTCGAAGAGAGAGGTGGTGAGGAACTCTGAAGAACTCTTGCAAGTCGTTATCTGATGAAAAGCCTACAGGAGAGACCCTTAATAGCCCTCAGAGGAGGATTGGCCACCTAGTGAGGTAAGCACCTATCAGGAGGGGTCTCTGACGTCACCTGCTGGCACTGGCCACAAAGAGGCCTCCAGAGTGCCCTCACACCCCTGGATTCAAGATGGCAGAGGTCTGGGACACACTGGAGGAGCTCTGGGCACCACCCCTGGGGTGGTGATGGACAGGGGAGTGGCCACTCCTGTTTCCTTTGTCCTGTTTTGCGCCACAGCTGGGACTGGGGGTTCCCTGAACCGGTGTAAACTGGCTTATGCAAGGAGGGCACCATCTGAGCCCTTCAAAGCATTTCCAGAGGCTGGGAGAGGATACTCCTCCCTAGCCCTTAACACTTATTTCCAATGGGAGAGGGTGTAACACCCTCTCTCAGAGGAAATTCTTTGTTCTGCCTTCCTGGGACTGGACTGCCCAGACCCCAGGAGGGCAGAACCCTGTCTGTGGGGTGGCAGCAGCGGTAGCTGCAGAGAAAACCCCAGAGAGCTGGTTTGGCAGTATCCGGGGTCCATAGTGGAGCCCCGGGGATGCATGGGATTGGCACCCCAATACCAGATTTGGCTTGGGGGGACATTTCCATGATCGTAGACATGTTACATGGCCATATTCGGAGTTACCGTTGTGAAGCTACATATAGCTATTGACCTATATGTAGTAGACGTGTGTAATGGTGTCCACGCTCTCACAAAGTCCGGGGAAATGGCCCTGAACTATGTGGGGGCATCATTGCTAGTGCAAGGGTGCCCTCACACTTAGTAACTTTGCACCTAACCTTCAGCAAGTGAAGGCTAGACATATAGGTGACTTATAAGTTACTTAAGTGCAGTGAACATGGCTGTGAAAGAACATGTGCGTTATTTCACTAAGGCTGCAGTGGCAGTGCTGAGTAAGATTTGTCTGAGCTCCCTATGGGTGGACAAAGAAATGCTGCAGCCCATAGGGATCTCCTGGAACTCCAATACCCTGGGTACCTTGGTACCATATACTAGGGAATTATAAGGTTGTTCCAGTGTGCCAATTAGAATTGGTAAAAATGGTCACTAGCCTATAGTGACAATTTTAAAGGCACAGAGAGCATAAGCACTGAGGTTCTGTTTAGCAAAGCCTCAATGACACAGTTAGCCACTACACAGATACACAAATTCAGGCCACAAACTATGAGCACTGGGGTCCTGGCTAGCAGGATCCCAGTGAGACAGGCAAAAACAAACTTACAAACATGTAAAAATGGGGGTAACATGCCAGGCAAGATGGTACTTTCACACAATAACTGGTAGTGGGAATGGTTCACACACAAGTAGGGCTCCCTTTACCCCTAGAGGCCACGTAGCTAAAGTGGCAACTGTTAGAGATAGGTCTGTCTCTGCACACCCTCATGTTACCTCTGTTTCAGAGGCTTCACATAATTCTAAGCCTGAGTACCAGTCACTAGATAGGGAACTCAGAAAGCTGTGGTTAGAGGAGGCCAGACTGAAGCTAATGCAGCAGCAGTTGGCCTTAGACACGGAATCTCTGGCTGTGGAAAAAGAGAGGCAGGGTTTGGGGTTAGTTCCTCATGGTGGCAGTAGCAGTTTTAGAAATACAAATGTTAGGGAACCTTCATTTGATTCTAGAAATCAGCACAAAGTTGTCTCTCCTTACAAGGATGGTGATGACATCTACAAGTGGTTTGCTGCACTTGAGAGGGTCTGTAAAGTTCAGAGGGCCCCTCATGTACAGTGGGCTGCTATCCTTTGGTTATCCTTCTCTGGCAAGGGGAGAGACAGACTTCTTATTGTCAGAGAGGATGATGCAGATAATTACCAGGTTCTTTAAATGCACTCTTGGATGGTCTGGGCTTAACCACTGACCAGTACACACTTACGTTCAGAGAGACCAGAAAGGAGTCATCAGAGGACTGGACAGACTTTGTGGACTGTTCTGTGAAGGTCCTAGAAGGTTGGTTACATGCCAGTAAGGTGACTGATGATGAAAGCCTTTATAACTTGATTCTGAGAGAGCATATCTTGAATAATTGTGTGTCTGACTTGTTACATCAGTATCTTGTCGACTCAGATCTGACCTCTCCGGAAGAATTGAGAAAGAAGGCAGACAAATGGGTCAGAATAAGGGTGTACAGAAAAGTTCGTACAGGGGGTGAAAAGGATAGCAAGAAGAAGGATGGTAAGTCACATGACAAGGGTGGGGAGAAAGATAAAAAATCATCAGAGTTTTCATCAGGCCCACAAAAATCCTATGGGGGTGGTGGGTCCAAATCCTCTTCTCACAAAGATAAGAAACCTTGGTGTTATTTGTGTAGAGTCAAAGGCCATTGGGCAACTGACAGTCATTTCCCAAAGAAAAACACCAAGCCTCCCACCACCACAACCTCAACTGCAACCACTAGTGCCCATAGTAATAGCAGTGGTGGTGGGAAAAACACTACTAATAGGCAATCTAAGGGTGCAGCTGGGCTCACCATTGCTAATGTAGTTGGGTTTGGTCTAGTTAGGGAGATCACTGAGGCTGTTTTAGTCTCTGATGGTGGCACTGACCTAGCCACTTTGGTTGCTTGTCCACTTAATATGGATAAGTACAAGCAGCTACCCCTGATTAATGGTGTTCAGGTTGAGGCCTACAGGGACACAGGTGCCAGTGTCACAATGGTGATGGACAAACTGGTTGCACCTGAGCAACACCTACTTGGTCACCAGTACCAAGTGACAGACGCCCATAGCAACACTGTAAGCCACCCCATGGCTGTTGTGAATCTCAACTTGGGTGGGTGGGGGACGTGTACTGGTCCAAAGAAAGTTGTGGTAGCCACTCATTTACCTGTAGAATGGCTGCTGGGCAATGATTTGGAGACTTCAGCTTGGGCTGAAGTGGAGTTGGAGGCCCATGCAGCAATGCTGGGCATTCCAGGGCACATCTTTGCACTTACCAGGTTCAGGCCAAGAAGCAAAAAGGACACGGAAACTTGGATCCTGGAACAATGGACCAAGTGCTCTCAAAAACTAGGAGTAGGAAGGTGTAGGAGGCTGGACTGGCTTGTAGTGAGTACCAAGGGGTACTTACACCTTGCACCAGGCCCAGGTATCCCTTATTAGTGTAGAGGGGTGTCTAGCAGCTTAGGCTGATAGAAAAGGTAGCTTAGCAGAGCAGCTTAGGCTGAACCAGCAGACGAGTGAAGCTCCTACAGTACCACTAGTGTCATATGCACAATATCATAAGAAAACACAATACACAGATATACTAAAAATAAAGGTACTTTATTTTTATGACAATATGACAAAGTATCTCAGTGAGTACCCTCAGTATGAGGATAGCAAATGTACACAAGATATATGTACACAATACCAAAATATGCAGTAATAGCAATAGAAAACAGTGCAAACAATGTATAGTCACAATAGAATGCAAAGGGGGCACATAGGGATAGGGGCAACACAAACCATATACTCTAGAAGTGGAATGCGAACCACGAATCGACCCCAAACCTATGTGACCTTGTAGGGGGTCGCTGGGACTGTAAGTAAACAGTGAGGGTTAGAAAAATAGACAACCCCAAGACCCTGAAAAGTGGGTGCAAATTGCACCTAAGTTCCGCCAAAGAGCACAGAAGTCGTGATAGGGGATTTCTGCAAGGAAGACCAACACCAGCACTGCAACAAACAATGGATTTCCCGACGAGAGTACCTGTGGAAGAAGGGGACCAAGTCCCAGAGTCACGATCAAGTCGGGAGTGGGCAGATGCCCAGGAAATGCCACTGTGGGTGCAAAGAAGCTGCCACCGGATGGTAGAAGCTGTGGATTCTGCAAGAACGACAAGGGCTAGAAACTTCCCCTTTGGAGGATGGATGTCCCATGTCGTGAAGAGTCGTGCAGACGTGTTTCCGTGCAGAAAGACCACAAAAAAGCCTTGCTAGCTGCAAGGGTTGCGGTTAGGGTTTTTGGATGCTGCTGTGGCCCAGGAGGGACCAGGATGTTGCCAATTGTGTGAGGGGACAGAGGGGGCGCCCAGCAAGACAAGGAGCCCTCTCAGAAGCAAGCAGCACCCGCAGAAGTGCCGGAACAGGCACTAAGAAGTGGAGTGAACCGGAGCTCACCCGAAGTCACAAAGGAGGGTCCCACGACGCCGGAGGACAACTCAGGAGGTCGTGCACTGCAGGTTAGAGTGCCGGGGACCCAGGCTTGGCTGTGCACAAAGGAAATCCTGGAAGAGTGCACAGGAGCCGGAGTAGCTGCCAAACACACGGTTCACAGCAATGCAGTCTAGCGTGGGGAGGCAAGGACTTACCTCCACCAAACTTGGACTGAAGAGTCACTGGACTGTGGGAGTCACTTGGACAGAGTTGCTGAGTTCAAGGGACCTCGCTCGTTGTGCTGAGAGGAGACCCAGAAGACCGGTGATGCAGTTCTTTGGTGCCTGCGGTTGCAGGGGGAAGATTCCGTCGACCCACAGGAGATTTCTTCGGAGATTCTAGTGCAGAGAGGAGGCAGACTAACCCCACAGCATGCACCACCAGGAAAACAGTCGAGAAGGCGGCAGGATCAGCGTTACAAGGTCGCAGTAGTCGTCTTTGCTACTTTGTTGCAGTTTTGCAGGCTTCCAGCGCGGTCAGCAGTCGATTCCTTGGCAGAAGGTGAAGAGAGAGATGCAGAGGAACTCTGATGAGCTCTTGCATTCGTTATCCAAGGAATTTCCCAAAGCAGAGACCCTAAATAGCCAGAAAAGGAGGTTTGGCTACCTAGGAGAGAGGATAGGCTAGCAACACCTGAAGGAGCCTATCAGAAGGAGTCTCTGATGTCACCTGCTGGCACTGGCCACTCAGAGCAGTCCAGTGTGCCAGCAGCACCTCTGTTTCCAAGATAGCAAAGGTCTGGAGCACACTGGAGGAGCTCTGGGCACCTCCCAGGGGAGGTGCAGCTCAGGGGAGTGGTCACTCCCCTTTCCTTTGTCCAGTTTTGCGCCAGAGCAGGGCTGAGGGATCCCTGAACCGTTGCAGACTGGCTTATGCAGAGATGGGCACCATCTGTGCCCATCAAAAGCATTTCCAGAGGCTGGGGGAGGCTACTCCTCCCCAGCCCTGACACCTTTTTTCCAAAGGGAGAGGGTGTAACACCCTCTCTCTGAGGAAGTCCTTTGTTCTGCCTTCCTGGGCCAAGCCTGGCTGGACCCCAGGAGGGCAGAAACCTGTCTGAGGGGTTGGCAGCAGCTGCAGTGAAACCCCTGGAAAGGTAGTTTGGCAGTACCCGGGTCTGAGCTAGAGACTCGGGGGATCATGGACTTTGTCTCTCCAATGCCAGAATGGCATTGGAGTGACAATTCCATGATCTTAGACATGTTACATGGCCATGTTCGGAGTTACCATTGTGACGCTATACATATGTCATGACATATTTATAGTGCACACGTGTAATGGTGTCCCCGCACTCACAAAGTCCGGGGAATTGGCCCTGAACGATGTGGGAGCACCTTGGCTAGTGCCAGGGTGCCCATACACTAAGTAACTTAGCACCCAACCTTCACCAGGTGAAGGTTAGACATATAGGTGACTTATAAGTTACTTAAGTGCAGTGATAAATGGCTGTGAAATAACGTGGACGTTATTTCACTCAGGTGGCAGTGGCAGGCCTGTGTAAGAATTGTCAGAGCTCCCTACGGGTGGCAAAAGAAATGCTGCAGCCCATAGGGTTCTCCTGGAACCCCAATACCCTGGGTACCTCAGTACCATATACTAGGGAATTATAAGGGTGTTCCAGTATGCCAATGTGAATTGGTGAAATTGGTCACTAGCCTGTTAGTGACAATTTGGAAAGCAGAGAGAGCATAACCACTGAGGTTCTGGTTAGCAGAGCCTCGGTGAGACAGTTAGTCATCACACAGGGAACACATACAGGGCACACTTATGAGCACTGGGGCCCTGGCTGGCAGGGTCCCAGTGACACATACACTAAAACAACATATATACAGTGAAATATGGGGGTAACATGCCAGGCAAGATGGTACTTTCCCCCCCCCCCCAAACGAATGACAATAAGACTAGCCATCACCTGATGAGTCTTCATTGTCTAAGTGGAAATATCTGGAGAGTCCATCTGCATTGGAGTGGGTACTCCCAGGTCTATGTTCCTCTGTATAGTCCATCCCCTGTAGAGATATGGACACCCCAACAATTTAGAGTTTTCACCCTTCATTTGTTTTAGCCAAAGTAGAGGTTTGTGGTCTGTCTGAACAGTGAAGTGAGTGCCAAACAGGTATGGCCTCAACTTCTTCAGTGCCCAGACCACAGCAAAGGCCTCCCTCTCTATGGCAGACCAATGCTTTTCTCTAGGGGTCAACCTCCTGCTGATAAAAGCAACTGGTTGATATTGGCCCTCAGGATTCAGTTGTGATAAGACTGCCCCTACCCCTAATTCAGATGCATCAGTTTGAACAATGAATTTCTTGGAGTAACATGGCTTTTTAGGACAGGCTTTTTTTGGGGCTTTTTAGGACAGGTGCAGTGCACATGGCCTGTTTCAGCTCCTCAAAAATACCTTTTTAGGCATTTTCTTGGAAGTGAGATCATTAAGTGGGGCTGCAATGGAGCCATAGTTCTTAATGAACCTCCTGTAATACCCAGTGAGGCCTAGGAAGGCTCTCACCTGGGTCTGTGTTGTAGTGGGAACACAATCTATGATAGTTTGGATTTTCCCCTGAAGTGGTGCAATCTGTTCTCCACCTACCAGGTGTCGCAGATAAACCACTTTCCCCTGCCCTATCTGGCACTTTGAAGCCTTGATAGTGAGGCCTGCCTTCTGCAGGGCCTC
Source organism: Pleurodeles waltl (assembly GCF_031143425.1). Classification (NCBI taxonomy): domain Eukaryota; kingdom Metazoa; phylum Chordata; class Amphibia; order Caudata; family Salamandridae; genus Pleurodeles; species Pleurodeles waltl. The sequence goes on along the minus strand of NC_090444.1, from coordinate 1,833,391,974 downwards.
CAAAACTTTCCACAGGTGGACCAGGTGATCATCTCAGGTGGAGCTAAAGACAGCTATATCGTCCAGATATGCTGCACTAAAAGCCTCCAACCCTTGCAGGTCTGTATTCACCAACCTCTGAAAAGTGGCAGGTGCATTTTTCAAACAAAAGGGCATTACTGTGAATTGGTAGTGCCCTCTAATAGTCGAAAATGCAGTTTTTGCTTTACCATCCTCTGATAACTTGATCTGCCAATACCCTGCAGTCAAATCAAAGGTACTTAGATACTTGGTAGATGCCAGTGTATCTATGAACTCATCTGCCCTGGGTCTAGGGTGAGCATCAGACCTCTGTAATCTACACAAAACCTCATTTCCCTTTTTCCATCTTTGGAGTGAGGCTTTGGTACAAGCACCACAGGAGAGGCCCATGGGCTTTCAAAGTGTTCAACCACTCCTAGTTCAAGCATTTTCTGAACTTCTTGTTTTATGCAGTCTCTGACATGGTCAGACTGCCTATAGATCTTACTTTTGACAGGCATGCTGTCTCCAGTATCTATAGTGTGCTCACACCAAGAAGTGGTGCCTGGCACAGTAGAAAAGAGTTCAGAAAACTGACCTAGGAGATTTATGCAGTTGTCTTTCTGCTCAGCAGTAAGACAGTCTGCCAAAACTACACCTTCTACTAGAACATCTTGTTCTGTGGAAGAGAAGAGATCAGGGAGAGGGTCACTCTCTTCTTCCTGTCCTTCATCTGTTGCCATGAGCAGGGTGAGATCAGCCCTGTCATAGTAGGGTTTCAGGCGATTGACATGGAGCACCCTAAGGGGACTCCTGGCAGTGCCTAGGTCAACCAAGTAGGTGACCTCTCCCTTCTTTTCAACAATGAGATGGGGTCTACTCCATTTGTCTTGGAGTGCTCTTGGGGCCACAGGCTCCAATACCCACACCTTCTGTCCTGGTTGGTACTGAATCAGAACAGCCTTCTGGTCGTGCCATTGCTTTTGGAGCTCTTAGCTGGCCTGAAGGTTTTTACTGGCCTTTTTCAGCCATTCTGGATCTTAAGCCGAGTACATAGTCCACTATGTCTTGCTTAGGAGCTTTTAAAGGTTGTTCCCAACCCTCCTTTACAAGTGTTAGGGGACCTCTTACAGGGTGCCCAAAGAGGAGTTCAAAGGGGCTGAAGCCCACTCCTTTCTGGGGTACCTCCCTGTAAGCAAAAAGGAGGCAAGGTAACAGAACATCCCATCTCCTCCTGAGTTTTTCAGGGAGTCCCTTTATCATACCTTTGAGAGTTTTATTAAACCTCTCTACCAGTCCATTTGTTTGTGGATGATAAGGTGTGGTGAATTTGTATGTTACACCACATTCCTTCCACATGGCCTTCAAGTATGCAGACATAAAGTTGCTACCCCTGTCTGATACAACCTCTTTTGGGAAACCCACCCTGGAAAAGATTCCCAGGAGGGCTTTTGCCACTGCAGGTGCTGTAGTGGTCCTTAGAGGAACTGCTTCAGGATATCTTGTGGCATGGTCACTACCACCAAGATAAACCTATTGCCTGAAGCAGTAGGAGGGTCAAGGGGGCCAACTATGTCAACCCCTACCCTTTCAAAGGGAACCCCAACCACAGGCAGTGGAATACGGGGAGCCTTTGGAGTGCCACCAGTCTTGCCACTGGCTTGGCAGGTCACGCAAGATTTACAAAAGTCTTTTGTGTCCTCTGACATCCTAGGCCAGTGAAACAGGGGGACAAGCCTTTCACATGTTTTAATCTGACCCAAATGTCCAGCCAAAGGAATGTCATGTGCCAGAGTTAGGAGGAACTCTCTGTACTGCAGGGGAATGACCAATCTCCTAGCTGCTCCAGGTTTTGGATCCCTTGCCTCTGTGTACAAGAGGTTGTCCTCCCAGTAAACTCTATGTGAGTAACTGACATCCCCATTTTGCTGTTTGACAGCTTGCTGTCTTAGACCCTCTAATGTGGGACAGTGCTGCTGTGCCACACTCAGCTCTTCCCTAGCAGGCCCCCCTCCACCCAAAAGTTTGGCAGTGTTTGCTGCCAGCTCATCTGGTGAAGGTTCTACACAAGGAGGAAATTCTTCTTCCTCAGAAGTAGAATCATCTGTAGAGGGAGGGATAGTGGGTAGGGATTTACCCTTACTAACCCTAGCTTTAGGGAGCACTTGGTTCATTGTTCCAGGATCCATGTCACCCTGTCCCTTTTGCTTTTTGGCCTGAGCCCTTGTCAAAGCAATAATATGCCCAGGAATGCCCAGCATTGCTGCATGAGCCTCCAACTCCACTTCTGCCCAAGCTGATGTCTCTAAATCGTTCCCTAGTAGACAGTCTACAGGTAAATCTGAGGCAACCACAACTTTCTTTGGACCAGTAATCCCCCCCCCCAGTTGAGATCCACAACAGCCATGGGGTGTCTAAGAGTGTTGTTATGAGCGTCTGTCACTTGGTACTGGTGACCAAGTAGGTTTTGTTCAGGGTGGACCAGTTTCTCTATTACCATGGTAACACTGGCACCTGTGTCCCTGTAGGCCTGAACCTCAACACCATTTATTAGGGGACGTTGCTTGTAGTTATCCATATTAAGGGGACAAGCAACCAAGGTGGCCAAATCAATGGCACCTTCAGAGACTAGCACAGCCTCTGTGGTCTCACTAACAAGACCAACCCCAACTAAATTACCAAAAGTGAGCCCAGCTACTCCCTTGGATTGGCTAATAGTAGGTTTGCTCCTACCACCACTGCTATTACTAGGGGCACTAGAGGTTGCAGTAGGGGTTGTGGTAGTGGGAAGCTTGGTGCTTTTCTTTGGACAACTGGCATCAGTTGTCCAATGGCCTATTACTTTACATAAATAGCACCATGGTTTTTTCACTTGATTAGAAGAGGATTTGGGCCCACCACCCCCACCAGAGTGTTTTTGTAGGCCTGATGAAGACTCATTTTTAGATTTGTCCCCACCCTTGCCTGAAGACTTACCATCCTTCTTCTTGCCATCCTTGTCACCCCCTGTATGGACTTTTCTGTTCACTCTTGTTCTGACCCATTTGTCTGCACAGTTATTCAGAATATGCTCTCTCAGGATTAGATTGTACAGGCTTTCAAAGTCAGAAACTTTACTGACATGTAACCACCCCTCCAAGGCCTTCACTGAATAGTCAACAAAGTCTACCCAGTCTTGTGAGGACTCTTTTCTGGTTTCTCTGAACTTAATCCTGTATTGTTCAGTGGTTAAGCCAAATCCATCCAAGAGTGCATTCTTCAAAATTATAAAATTATTGGCATCACTTTCTCTAACAGTAAGGAGCCTATCCCTACCCTTTCCATTGAAAGATAGCCATAGGATAGCGGCCCACTGCCTTTGAGGGATCCCCTGAACCATACAGGCCCTCACAAGTGCAGCAAACCAACTGTTAATGTCACCCCCCTCCTTGTAAGGGGGAACTATCTTGTGCAGATTCCTGCTCTCTAACAGGATTACTATCAGGAATATTGCTGCTGCCACCATGGGGTCCAAACCCCAACCTCTGTCTCTCCTTCTCGAAGTCTAGGGATTCTCTGTCTAGAGCCAGCTGTTGCTGTTTAAGCTTCAGCCTGGCCTCTTCCACTCTCAACTTATTGAGTTCCCTTTCTAACATCTTGTCATCAGGGTGGGTGGGTTGGGAATGTTTTGACACAGAAGAAAGGTTTGAATGAGCAGAGGGAGACGTGTCCCTAACAGTTGGCACCCTAACAACCTGGCCTCCAGGAACAAAAACATCCCTACTGTGATGGGAGCTTCTATTACTACCAGCATTGCTAGGTGGTCTGCTAAGGGGTAGATTAAGAAGGGAATCCTGTAACACTCTCTCAAGGGGCTCCCCTGAGGCAGAGTGTGAGCTATCTATCAACTTTTCAGATGAGGTGCCACCCTGGGCCTTATCATTCTCTATAAGCATATTAGACAGTAACTCTCTAGAAGGGTTCTTTCCTACCACTAAACCTCTATCAATGTAGAGACTCCTTAGGCTCTTAAAGTTAAGATCGTCATAAGTTGTACTGACCAACTTAAGAGGAGTTCCTACACCAGACATGATAGAAAAAGGTTTAGAGACAGATAAAAGATAGAAAAAGTTTCAGGAATTTTTAAAGAACAGAAAAAAAAACCTTTTTCAACTTTTTGAAACTTTTAGAAAGTTTTAGGAGTACTTCTCAGCACTTAGCAGATAGTGTAAGAGAAGAAAAGCAAAACTTTTTGGTTAGGTGTACATACACTGAACTTGTTTTGTATATTATTATCTTATGAAAAGTACACAATGACAAAGTGGTAAGTAGTTACAAGTACTTATCCCACCGCTGCACGACCAATGTAGGAGGCTGGCCTGGCTTGTAGTGGGTACCTGATGTTACTTACACCTTGTGCCAGGTCCAGTTATCCCTTATTAGTGTAGAAGAGGTGTTTCTAGCAGCTTAGGCTGAACTAGAAGGTAGCTATAGCAGAGCAGCTTAGGCTGAACTAGGAGACATGCAAAGCTCCTACAATACCACTGGTGTCATATGCACAATATCATAAGAAAACACAATACACAGATACACTAAAAATAAAGGTACTTTATTTTTATGACAATATGCCAAAAGAATCTCAGTGAGTACCCTCAGTAGGAGGATGCCAAATATACACAAGATATATGTACACAATACCAAAAATGTGCAGAAATAGCAAAAGGAAGTAATGCAAGCATTGTAAGTTACAATAGATTGCAATAGGAGCACATAGGTATAGGGGCAACACAAACCATATACTCCAAAAGTGGAATGCGAACCACGAATGGACCCCAAACCTATGTGAGCTTGTAGAGGGTCGCTGGGACTGTAAGAAAACAGTGAGGGTTAGAAAAATAACCCACCCCAATACCCTGTAAGATAGGTGTAAAGTGCACCTACAATCCCCAGAGAGCACAGAAGTCGTGATAGGGGGATTCTGCAAGGAAAACCAACACCAGCAATGCAACAACAGTGGATTTCCGGACCGGAGTACCTGTAAGACAAGGGGACCAAGCTTGCAGAGGTGTTCCCACGCAGAAAGACCGCAAACAAGCCTTGCTAGCTGCAAGGGTCACGGTTAGGGTTTTTGGATGCTGCTGTGGCCCAGGAGGGACCAGGATGTCGCCACTTGGATGAGGAGACAGCGGGGGCGCCCAGCAAGTCAGGGAGCCCTATCAGAAGCAGGCAGCGCCCGCAGAAGTACCGGAACAGGCACTTAGAAAAGGAGTGAACCGGAGTCCACCCGAAGTCAGAAAAGGGAGTCCCACGACGCCGGAGGACAACTCAGAAGATTGTGCACTGCTGGTTAGAGTGTCGGGGACCCAGGCCTGGCTGTGCACTAAGGAAATCCTGGAAGAGTGCACAGGAGCCGGAGCAGCTGCAAATCACGCGGTATCCAGCAATGCAGTCTAGCGTGAGGAGTCAAGGACTTACCTCCACCAAACTTGGACTGAAGAGTCACTGGACTGTGGGAGTCACTTGGATAAAGTTCCTGAGTTCCAGAGACCACGCTCGTCGTGCTGAGAGGGGACCCAGAGGACCGGTGATGCAGTCTTTTGGTGCCTGCGTTAGCAGGGGAAAGATTCAGTCGACCCACAGGAGATTTCTTCTGAGCTTCTGGTGCAGGGTGAAGGCAGGCGACCCCCAGAGCATGCACCACCAGGAAACAGTTGAGAAAGCCGGCAGTATGAGGCGCTACAATGTTGCTGGTAGTCGTCTTGCTACTTTGTTGCGGTTTTGCAGGCGTCCTTGAGCAGTCAGCGGTCGATCGTTGGTAGAAGTCGAAGAGGGAGATGCAGAGGAACTCTGGTGAGCTCTTGCATTCGTTATCTGAAGAATTCCCCAAAGCAGAGACCCTAAATAGCCAGAAAAGGAGGTTTGGCTACCAAGAAAGGTGGATTGGCTACCAAGAGAGGTAAGAGCCTATCAGAGGGGGTCTCTGACGTTACCTGCTGGCACTGGCCACTCAGGGCAGTCCAGTGTGCCACAAACACCTCTGTTTCCAAGATGGCAGAGGTCTGGGACACACTGGAGGAGCTCTGGGCACCTCCCCTGGGAGGTACTAGTCAGGGGAGTGGTCACTTTCCTTTCCTTTGTCCAGTTTCATGCCAGAGCAGGGCTGGGGGATCCCTGAACTGGTGTAGACTGGCTTATGCAGAGATGGGCACCATCTGTGCCCATCAAAGCATTTCCAGAGGCTGGGGGAGGCTACTCCTCCCCAGCTCTTCACACCTATTTCGAAAGGGAGAGGGTGTAACACCCTCTCTCAGAGGAAATCCTTTGTTCTGCCTTCCTGGGCCAGGGCTGCCTGGATCCCAGTGACACAAGGACTAACACAACATACATACAGTGAAATATGGGGGTAACATGCCAGGCAAGATGGTACTTTCCTACAGTATTGTCTTTACTTGTGTATAAGTACTGTGTTAGTATAAGTGGTATTGCATGAGCTTTGCATGTCTCCTAGTTCAGCGTACGCTGCTCTGCTACAGCTACCTCTATCAGCCTAAGCTGCTAGAACACTACTACATTTCACTAATGAGGGATAACTGGACCTGGTATAAGGTGTAAGTACCCAAGGTACCCACTACAAACCAGGTCAGCCTCCTACATGAAGTCACTGAGATCGCCAGCCTGCCCTCGGGATGGAATACAGCTCATGGCTGCTCCTGCTGAGAGACCTGCCGAGGATCGGCAAGGGTTGGAGATAAACGGCAGATGGGGCAGCAAACTCCAATGGTTCCAAATGCCCCAATGGCTTCAGCTTCAGGGCTTCGGTTGAAGCAGGTGCAGCTGCAGCATGTGGCTGACGAGCAGCTCTGGCAGAAGGCCCCTCCTACAGAAGAACATCAGCAGCGTCAACTAGTTCAGGACTAGTTTTCTTGATAACCTCCTTGATCTATTTGCCACGCCCTGGTCCTCCAGCTCCTAACCATCCTGGATCTTCTAATTTTGCTCCTCTGGAAATCCTGGCCTTCATCCTGCTGATGATCATCCAGCTTCACTGAATCCTGGCCCTGCTGTCACCTGGTCTTCCTGTTTCTGGTTCTCCTACACCCCTCCTGATTCTGCCTCTACTAGTCGAAATCATCTTGCACCTTTCTTTACTTGTTTGGGTCTTCCTAGGCCTAGGTCTCCTAGATCAGGTCCTCCTAGTCATGTTACTCCTGACCCTTATAGTTCTGGCCTTCCTCGTTCTCCTTTCTTTGTTCACCTGGGCTTTGGCAATTTATTCATAGGTTGCCTGGTCCTACTCTGGTCATTGTGATGATAGCCATACTTGGAATGATATTCTCTGTCCTAGTCCTACTCATCCACCTTGTCCTAGTCCTCCTTGTCCTTCTAACTTAGTACCAAGCTCATTTCCCCTTGATCTCCCAGTGCCATTTACTTTGTCTTTGTCCCACTAACCCTTGTCCTGCTCCGACTGGATTTCCTGAAACCACTAGCACTGGTCTTCTTAACTCTGTTTTTCCTGATCCTCCTAGCCTTCCTCTCCTGGCCCTGTTCCTCCTAGGCCTACTCCTAGTCTCCTATTCTAGTCCTCTTGGTCTAACTCTCTTGGAATCGCCTGATCCAGGCCAACCAGATGGCCCTGGATCTCCACCTAGGCCCTAAACTTCCTTCTCAGTGCTATTTTTCCTCCTTCTCCTTCACCTCCTTATCGTCCTCAAACACCACCACCCCCACCCAAAAACCTACAGCTAGCCTGGAGTGGCATCCAAGCCAGTCACTAACGATTTTTAGAAGATCAAAATATTCCTATAGAGAAGAATCTGAACACCTGTTTTGTTGTTTTCCCGGTGCTGAGCACTAGAAGGACCCGGCCGCCTCAGAAAACTGCTTACCATGTTATAAGCAGGCAATGTGCGGTTAACTACAAAGCCAGGCCTGGCTGAAATGGGGTTGTATGGATGTAAAAACCCTTTCTGTTACACATTAGGATATCCTAGTTTCAGCCTACAGACATCCAGTACCCGCTAGCTCTTCCCTGTTGCATGAGCACTTTGGTTGCAGTCAGAGCCACTATATTCCACTCTCCTCATACAGCCATTGCTGGCAAACACATCTCCTGACAGTTGGTCATTGATCCACAGAATACCCACCCTGGTGTTTTCTTATGCACCTCGTGTTTGACCCGAGTCTAATGCCTTGCGTATTCTTGTGGTGAAGACCTAGCCAGTTTGCAGTCACACCTTAAAAGGCGCCTGTAGGAAGCTGGCCTGGTCTGTGGTGGGTACCTATGGTACTTACACCTTATCAAGGTCCAGGTATCCCCTCTTAGTGAAGAGTAGGCAGTGTCTAGCAGCCAGGCTCTCTAGAGATAGCTGTGAATGAGCAGCCAAGGCTTATCCAGGACACATGAAAAGCTCATGCAATACCACTGTAGTCACATCACACACGAAATAAAACACTCAGTTGTACAAAAATAAAGGTGCTTTATTTCTGGCACAAGTCACTACAAAATACTAGTCAGGTAACCCACCCTTAGGAGGTAAGTAATACGCTAAATATATACACTAGGAATCAGAATTAGGCATAGAAAAGGTTAGAAAAAAGTGCAAACAGTAATAACCAATAGTGACCCTAGGGGAGCACAAACCATATACTAAAAAGAGGGAATGCAATCAAGGTCCCCCCACCTAGGTAAGTAATCTGTGTAAAGGGGAGCTGGGGGTATTAGGAAACCACAGAGGTAAGTAAAACAACACCCCAGCAACCAGAAATGCAGGAGTAAAACACTGGATTTTCCCCTAAACCACCCAAAAGGAAGAAAAGAAGAAAAAGAAAACACCCAAAGAAGGCTACAATAAAACCAGTGGTGGATTCCTGAATGAAAAAGACCTGTGAAGAGAGGGGACCAAGTCCAGAGGCACAACTGAGTCCATTGAGGGCAGGAGCCCCTTCCCACCACACTGAAGATGCAGGAGTTGGTCAACGGTGAAGGAGAACAGGTCAGCACTGCAGCCCAGATGCCGGAGAAGAGTTCCTGATGGATGCAGGTAGAGTCCCACGCTGGAAAGAGGGTTGCAGACGGGTGTTGGTGCAGGAATTCCACCATCAAGCCTTGGCAAAGGCAACTTCGCAGTTGGAGGAAAAGGGGTGCTGCCGGGAATCATCAAGGCCCAGGAGGACTCAAGCCAGGAGAGGGAGTCACAGGGGACCCTCAGCATCCCAGAGAGTCCACAGGAGCAGAGGCAGCACCCAGAGGAGTCCCACAGGACTATAGAAGGATATAGAAGGTCCAAGAAGGACCCTACGCAGCACTACAGAAGAGGATCCCACGCCGCTGGAGAACCACGCAGAAGGCTGGAATTTGCATGAAGGAGGGCTGAGGCCTGGAGCTGCACGACGCCTGAAGTTCCCTTGGAGGAGATGCAAACAAGCCTTGGCAGCTGCAAGAGACGCGGTGCAAAGGGTGCTGTCTTGCGTGAGAAGGTAAAGGCTTATCTCCACCAAAGTTGGGCAGCTGGCAGAGAGGACCAAGAGAACTCTGGATACAATGTTGCAGAACAGTCTTCCTCGTGGATCTGCAGCCTGTAGGTTCCTGGAGGGTCCAGTTGCAGTTCCGGTGGCCAGAAGTCGAAGCAAGGGTTGCAGAGGAGTTCTGCTGGAATCTTGGAAGCTGAATCTGAGGACCCACCCCAGAGGAAGACTCTAAACAGCCCTGAAAGGGGGACTGGTCACCTAGCCAGGTAAGCACCTATCAGGAAGGGGCTCTTATGTCACCTGCCTGGCCTGGCAGATGCCAGATGCTCCCAGAGTCCCCTGCCCATCTTAGAATCAAGATGGCAGAACCCATGGACCCTCTGGAGGAGCTCTGAGCACCACCCATGGGGTGGTGATGGACAGGGGAGTGGTCACTTCCCTTTCCATTGTCCAGTTTTGCGCCAGAGCAGGGACTGGGGGTCTCTGAACCAGTGTGGACTGGTTTATGCACAGAGGGCACTAAATATGCCATTCAAAGCAAAACCAGTGGCTTGGGGAGGCTATCCTTCCCAAGCCAGTCACACCTATTTCCAAAGGGAGAGGGGTAACACACCTCTCCCAAAGGAACTCCTCTGTTCTGCCTTCCTGGGCTTGAGCAGATCAAGCAGCAGGGGGGTAGGAACCTGCCTGAGGGGTGGCAGCAGCTGGGGCTGCCTGGAAAACCCTGGAAGACTGGTGGTAGCAATGCTAGGGGTCCTCTAAGGAGCCCCCAGAGTGCATGGAAATCTAAAACCAATACTTGAAAAAGTCTTGGGGTATGATTCCAACATGTTTGATACCAAACATGCCCAGGATCGGAGTTACAATTACATAGCTGAACATAGGTAGTGACATATGTCCAGTACGCGCATAAAATGGCATCCCTGCTCTCACGAAGTCCAGGTGAGTGGAGCTGGAGTTCGTGGGGGAAATTCTGCTAGTGCAGGGTGTAGGAAAGTACCATCTTGCCTGGCATGTTACCCCCATTTTCACTGTATATATGTTGTTTTAGTTGTATGTGTCACTGGGACCCTGTTCTCCAGGGCCCCAGTGCTCATAAGTGTGCCTGAATGTGTTACCTGTGTAGTGACTAACTGTCTCACTGAGGCTCTGCTAATCAGAACCTCAGTGGTTATGATCTCTCATTTCTTTCAAATTGTCACTAACAGGCTAGTGACCAATTTTACCAACTTACATTGGCTTACTGAAACACCCTTATAATTCCCTAGTATCTGGTACTGAGGTACCCAGGGTATTGGGGTTCCAGGAGATCCCTATGGGCTGCAGCATTTCTTTTGCCACCCATAGGGAGCTCTGACAATTCTTACACAGGCCTGCCACTGCAGCCTGAGTGAAATAACGTCCACGTTATTTCACAGCCGTTTTACACTGCACTTAAGTAACTAATAAGTCACCTATATGTCTAACCTTTACCTGCTAAAGGTTAGGTGCAAAGTTACTTAGTGTGAGGGCACCCTGGCACTAGCCAAGGTGCCCCCACATTGTTCAGGGCCAATTCCCCGGACTTTGTGAGTGCGGGGACACCATTACACGCGTGCACTACATATAGGTCACTACCTATATGTAGCTTCACAATGGTAACTCCGAATATGGCCATGTAACATGTCTAAGATCATGGAATTGCCCCCTCTATGCCATCCTGGCATTGTTGGCACAATTCCATGATCCCAGTGGTCTGTAGCACAGACCCTGGTACTGCCAAACTGCCTTTCCTGGGGTTTCACTGCAGCTGCTGCTGCTGCCAACCCCTCAGACAGGTTTCTGCCCTCCTGGGGTCAAGCCAGGCTTGTCCCAGGATGGCAGAACAAAGGACTTCCTCTGAGAGAGGGTGTTACACCCTCTCCCTTTGGAAAATGGTGTGAAGGCAGGGGAGGAGTAGCCTCCCCCAGCCTCTGGAAATGCTTCTTGGGCACAGATGTGCCCAATTCTGCATAAGCCAGTCTACACCGGTTCAGGGGACCCCTTAGCCCTGCTCTGGCGTGAAACTGGACAAAGGAAAGGGGAGTGACCACTCCCCTGACCTGCACCTCCCCTGGGAGGTGTCCAGAGCTCCTCCAGTGTGCTCCAGACCTCTGCCATCTTGGAAACAGAGGTGCTGCTGGCACACTGGACTGCTCTGAGTGGCCAGTGCCACCAGGTGACGTCAGAGACTCCTTCTGATAGGCTCCTTCAGGTGTTAGTAGCCTTTCCTCTCTCCTAGGTAGCCAAACCCTCTTTTCTGGCTATTTAGGGTCTCTGTCTCTGGGGAAACTTTAGATAACGAATGCATGAGCTCAGCCGAGTTCCTCTGCATCTCCCTCTTCACCTTCTGATAAGGAATCGACCGCTGACCGCGCTGGAAGCCTGCAAACCTGCAACATAGTAGCAAAGACGACTACTGCAACTCTGTAACGCTGATCCTGCCGCCTTCTCGACTGTTTTCCTGGTGGTGCATGCTGTGGGGGTAGTCTGCCTCCTCTCTGCACTAGAAGCTCCGAAGAAATCTCTTGTGGGTCGACGGAATCTTCCCCCTGCAACCGCAGGCACCAAAAAGCTGCATTACCGGTCCCTTGGGTCTCCTCTCAGCACGACGAGCGAGGTCCCTCGAATCCAGCAACTCTGTCCAAGTGACTCCCACAGTCCAGTGACTCTTCAGTCCAAGTTTGGTGGAGGTAAGTCCTTGCCTCCCCACGCCAGACTGCATTGTTAGAAACCGCGTCTTTTGCAACTTCTCCGGCCCCTGTGCACTTCCGGCGGAAATCCTTTGTGCACAGCCAAGCCTGGGTCCACGGCACTCTAACCTGCATTGCACTACTTTCTAAGTTGGTCTCCGGCGACGTGGGACTCCTTTGTGTAACTTCGGGTGAGCACCGTTTCACGCATCCTTGTAGTGCCTGTTTCTGGCACTTCTCCGGGTGCTACCTGCTGCTAAGAGGGCTCCTTGTCTTGCTCGACGTCCCCTCTACCTCCTGGTCCAATTTGCGACCTCCTGGTCCCTCCTGGGCCACAGAAGCATCCAAAAACGCTAACCGCACGATTTGCAGCTAGCAAGGCTTGTTGGCATTCTTTCGGCGGGAAAACACTTCTGCACGACTCTCCACGGCGAGAGGGATCCGTCCACCAAAGGGGAAGTCTCTAGCCCTTTTTGTTCCTGCAGAAACCTCAGCTTCTTCTGTCCAGTAGAAGCTTCTTTGCCTCCACAGCTGGCATTTCCTGGGCATATGCCCATCTCCGACTTGCTTGTGACTTTTGGACTTGGTCCCCTTGTTCCACAGGTACCCTAGATTGGAAATCCACCGTTGTTGCATTGTTGGTTTGTGTCTTTCCTGCATTATTCCTCTATCACGACTTCTTTGTCTTTGGGGGAACTTTAGTGCACTTTGCACTCACTTTTCAGGGTCTTGGGGAGGGCTAATTTTCTAACTCTCACTATTTTCTAATAGTCCCAGCGACCCTCTACAAGGTCACATAGGTTTGGGGTCCATTCGTGGTTCGCATTCCACTTTTGGAGTATATGGTTTGTGTTGCCCCTATCCCTATGTGTCCCCATTGCATCCTATTGTAACTATACATTGTTTGCACTGTTTTCTAAGACTATACTGCATATTTTTGGTATTGTGTACATATATCTTGTGTATATTTCCTATCCTCTCACTGAGGGTACACTCTAAGATACTTTGGCATATTGTCATAAAAATAAAGTACCTTTATTTTTAGTATAACTGTGTATTGTGTTTTCTTATGATATTGTGTAAGTGACACTTGTGGTACTGTGGTAGCTTCACACGTCTCCTAGTTCAGCCTAAGCTGCTCTGCTAAGCTACCATTATCTATCAGCCTAAGCTGCTAGACACCCTATACACTAATAAGGGATAACTGGGCCTGGTGCAAGGTGCAAGTACCCCTTGGTACTCACTACAAGCCAGTCCAGCCTCCTACATTGGTTGTGCAGCGGTGGGATAAGTGCTTTGAGACTACTTACCACTCTTGTCATTGTACTTTTCATAAGAGAAAAATATACAAAACAAGTTCAGTGTGTGTACACATAGCTAAAAAGTTTTGCATTTCCTCTTTTCACTCTTTTCTAAAGTGCTGAAAAGTACTTCTAAACTTTCAAAAGTTTAAAAAGTTTTTTTTCTGTCTTTCTAAAAAGCTCTGACAAACTTTTTTCTCTTTTTCTATCTCTTTAACTCTCTCTAAAAATGTCTGGAACAGGCCAAAATGTTGATCTGTCCAAACTTGCATATGATCACCTTAGCTGGAAAGGAGCAAGGCGTCTCTGCATAGAGAGAGGTTTGAGTGTAGGGAAGAATCCTTCCTTGGAATTGTTACTTAACATGCTTAGAGAACAAGATAAGGCCAGAGGGGCCACATCTGTTGAAAAAGTAGCTAATGGTTCCCAATCTGATCCAGGGACTCCCCCAGGAAAAGATTCAGGAAAGAAACTTCTTAGCCTGCCCATTACTAGACAGTCTAGCATAGTTGGTAATGATGGAGAGCCACACCATACAAATAGTGTTGTCTCACATCATAGCAAGAGCATTTATTCTCACCACAGTGGTAGTGATGTTTCTGTTAGCCAAGCTGTTAGGGTGCCCTCTGTAAGGGACAGGTCTCCTTCTGTTCATTCCCATCATACCTCTGTGTCTAGAAATGTCCCTCCCACCAACCCTGATGACAGATTGTTAGAAAGGGAACTCAATAAGTTGAGGGTGGAACAAACCAGACTGAAGCTTAAAAAGCAACAGCTGGATTTGGATAGACAGTCTTTAGAACTAGAGAAGAAAGGACAGAAGTTGGGTTTAGAAACCCATGGTGGCAGCAGCAGTATTCCCCATAGTCATCCTGCAAAAGAGCATGATTCCAGGAATCTGCACAAGATAGTTCCCCCTTATAAGGAGGGGGATGACATTAACAAGTGGTTTGCTGCACTTGAGAGGGCCTGTGTTGTACAGGATGTTCCTCAAAGGCAGTGGGCTGCTATCCTATGGCTATCATTTAGTGGAAAAGGTAGGGATAGGCTCCTTACTGTGAAAGAAAGTGATGCCAATAATTTTACAGTACTTAAGAATGCACTCCTGGATGGTTATGGCTTAACCACTGAACAATACAGGATAAAGTTCAGAGAGACCAAAATGGAGTCTTCACAAGACTGGGTTGATTTAATTGACCCTTCAGTGAAGGCCTTGGAGGGGTGGTTACATGGCAGTAAAGTTACTGATTATGACAGCCTGTATAACTTGATCTTGAGAGAGCATATTCTTAATAATTGTGTGTCTGATTTGTTGCACCAGTACTTGGTGGACTCTGATCTGACCTCTCCCCAAGAATTGGGAAAGAAGGCAGACAAATGGGTCAGAACAAGGGTGAACAGAAAAGTTCATACAGGGGGTGACAAAGATGGCAACAAAAAGAAGGATGGTAAGTCTTCTGACAAGGGTGGGGACAAATCTAAAAATGAGTCTTCATCAGGCCCACAAAAACACTCTGGTGGGGGTGGTGGGCCCAAATCCTCTTTTAATCAAAACAAAGAAAAGAAACCATGGTGCTATTTATGTAAAGTAAAAGGCCATTGGACAACAGATCCCAGTTGTCCAAAGAAAAGCACCAAGACTCCTACCACTACAACCCCTACTGCTACCCCTAGTGTCCCTACTAATAGCAGTGGTGGTGGGAGCAAACCTACTAATAGCCAATCCAAGGGAGTAGCTGGGCTCACTTTTGGTAACTTAGTTGGGGTTGGTCTTGTTAGGGAGACCACAGAGGCTGTGTTAGTCTCTGAGGGGGCTATTGATTTAGCCACCTTAGTTGCTTGTCCCCTTAATATGGATAAGTACAAGCAGCTACCCCTAATAAATGGTGTTGAGGTTCAGGCCTACAGGGACACTGGAGCCAGTGTGACTATGGTCATAGAGAAACTGGTCCACCCTGAACAACACCTACTTGGTCACCAGTACCAAGTAACCGATGCTCACAACAACACACTTAGCCACCCCATGGCTTCTGTAAATCTCAACTGGGGGGGGTTACTGGTCCAAAGAAAGTTGTGGTAGCCACATATTTACCTGTAGACTGTCTACTAGGAAATGATTTGGAGACATCAGCTTGGTCAGATGCGGAGTTGCAGGCCCAGGCAGCAATGCTGGGCATCCCAGGGCATATTTTTGCTTTAACCAGGGCTCAGGCCAAAAAGCAGAAAGGACAGGGAAGCTTGGATCCTGGAACAATGGACCAAGTGCTCCCTAAAGCTAGGGCTAGTAGAAGCAAACCACTTCCTACTATCCCTCCCTCTACAGTGGATTCAACGTCTGAGGAAGAAGAATTCCCTCCCTGTGCAGAACCTACACCAGAGGAGCTTGAAGCAGACACTGCTGAGCTTTTGGGTGAAGGGGGGCCTGCCAGGGAGGAGCTGAGTGTGGCACAGCAAACCTGTCCCACATTAGAGGGTCTAAGACAGCAAGCTGTCAAACAGGCTAATGGGGATGTCAGTGACTCTCACAGAGTTTACTGGGAGGACAACCTCTTGTACACTGAGGCAAGGGATCCTAAACCTGGAGCTGCCAGGAGATTAGTGATTCCTCAGGAGTACAGAAAGTTCCTCCTAACTCTTGCCCACGACATTCCCCTAGCTGGACATCTGGGTCAAATGAAAACTTGGGACAGGCTTGTTCCCCTGTTTCATTGGCCCAGAATGTCTGAGGACACAAATGAGTTTTGTAAGTCCTGTGAAACCTGTCAAGCCAGTGGCAAGACAGGTGGCACACCAAAGGCACCCCTCATTCCACTGCCTGTGGTTGGGGTTCCCTTTGAAAGGGTAGGGGTTGACATAGTTGGCCCCCTTGACCCTCCTACTGCTTCAGGCAATAGGTTTATCTTGGTGGTAGTGGACCATGCCACAAGATATCCTGAAGCAATTCCTTTAAGGACCACTACAGCACCTGCAGTGGCAAAGGCCCTCCTGGGAATATTTTCCAGGGTGGGCTTCCCAAAGGAAGTAGTATCAGACAGGGGAAGCAATTTCATGTCTGCATACTTAAAGGCCATGTGGAAGGAGTGTGGTGTAACTTATAAATTCACTACACCCTATCATCCACAAACAAATGGACTGGTGGAGAGATTTAACAAAACTCTCAAAGGCATGATTATGGGTCTCCCTGAAAAACTCCGCAGGAGATGGGATATCCTATTACCATGCCTCCTTTTTGCCTACAGGGAGGTACCCCAGAAAGGAGTGGGCTTCAGCCCCTTTGAACTTCTTTGTGGACACCCTGTTAGGGGTCCACTCACACTTGTCAAGGAGGGTTGGGAACAACCTTTAAAAGCTCCAAAACAAGATATTGTGGATTGTGTACTTGGCCTCAGATCAAGGATGGCTGAGTATATGAAAAAGGCCAGTAAAAACCTTCAGGCCAGCCAAGAGCTCCAGAAGCAATGGCATGACCAGAAGACTTTTTTGATTCAGTACAAACCAGGGCAGAAAGTGTGGGTCTTGGAGCCTGTGGCCCCAAGAGCACTCCAAGATAAATGGAGTGGTCCCCACACAATTGTTGAGAAAAAGGGAGAAATCACCTATTTAGTTGACTTCGGCACTGCCAGGAGTCCCCTTAGGGTGCTCCATGTCAACTGCCTGAAACCCTACTATGACAGGGCTGATCTCACCCTGCTCATGGCAACTGATGAGGGACAGGAAGAAGACAGTGATCCTCTACCTGATCTCTTCTCTTCCACAGAACAAGATGCTCTTGTGGAAGTTGTAGTTTTGGCTGATTGTCTTACTGCTGAGCAGAAAGACCATTGCATAAATCTCCTAGATCAATTCTCTGAACTCTTCTCTACTGTGCCAGGTACCACTTCTTGGTGTGAGCACACTATAGATACTGGAGACAGCTTGCCTGTCAAAAGTAAGATCTATAGGCAGCCTGACCATGTCAGGGACTGCATAAAGCAAGAGGTGCAGAAAATGTTAGAACTAGGAGTGGTTGAGCACTCTGAAAGTCCATGGGCTTCTCCTGTGGTACTTGTACCAAAACCCCATTTCAAAGATGGAAAGAAGGAAATGCGGTTTTGTGTAGACTATAGAGGTCTCAACCTGGTAACCAAAACTGATGCTCACCCTATACCCAGGGCGGATGAGCTCATAGATACACTGGCATCTGCCAAGTATCTAAGCACTTTTGATTTGACTGCAGGGTATTGGCAGATCAAATTATCAGAATATGCTAAACCTAAAACAGCATTTTCAACCATTGGAGGACATTACCAGTTCACTGTAATGCCTTTTGGATTGAAAAATGCACCTGCCACTTTTCAGAGGTTGGTGAACTCAGTCCTCCAAGGGCTGGAAGCTTTCAGTGCAGCATATTTGGACGATATAGCTGTCTTTAGCTCCAGCTGGGATGATCACCTGGTCCACATATGGAAAGTTTTGGAGGCCCTGCAAAAGGCAGGCCTCACTATCAAGGCTTCAAAGTGCCAGATAGGGCAGGGTAAGGTGGTTTATCTGGGACACCTTGTTAGTGGGGAACAGATTGCACCACTTCAGGGGAAAATCCAAACAATTATTGATTGGGTTCCCCCTACTACTCAGACTCAGGTGAGAGCCTACCTAGACCTCACTGGGTATTACTGGAGGTTCATTAAGAACTATGGCTCCATTGCAGCCCCTCTTAATGACCTCACTGTAGGAGGCTGGACTGGCTTGTAGTGAGTACAAAGGGGTACTTGCACCTTGCACCAGGCCCAGTTATCCCTTATTAGTGTATAGGGTGTCTAGCAGCTTAGGCTGATAGATAATGGTAGCTTAGCAGAGCAGCTTAGGCTGAACTAGGAGACGTGTGAAGCTACTACAGTACCACCTAGTGTCATATGCACAATATCATAAGAAAACACAATACACAGTTATACTAAAAATAAAGGTACTTTATTTTTATGACAATATGCCAAAGTATCTTAGAGTGTACCCTCAGTGAGAGGATAGGAAATATACACAAGATATATATACACAATAGCAAAAATATGCAGTATAGTCTTAGAAAACAGTGCAAACAATGTATAGTTACAATAGGATGCAATGGGGAAACATAGGGATAGGGGCAACACAAACCATATACTCCAAAAGTGGAATGCGAACCACGAATGGACCCCAAACCTATGTGACCCTCTACAAGGGACTATTAGAAAATAGTGAGAGTTAGCAAAATAACCCTCCCCAAGACCCTGAAAAGTGAGTGCAAAGTGCACTAAAGTTCCCCTAAGGACAAAGAAGTCGTGTTAGAGGAATAATGCAGGAAAGACACAAACCAGCAATGCAACAACTGTGGATTTCCAATCTAGGGTACCTGTGGAACAAGGGGACCAAGTCCAAAAGTCACAAGCAAGTCGGAGATGGGCAGATGCCCAGGAAATGCCAGCTGCGGGTGCAAAGAAGCTTCTACTGGACAGAAGAAGCTGAGGTTTCTGCAGGAACGAAAAAGGCTAGAGACTTCCCCTTTGGTGGACGGATCCCTCTTGCCGTGGAGAGTCGTGCAAAAGTGTTTTCCCGCCGAAAGAACGCCAACAAGCCTTGCTAGCTGCAAATCGAGCGTTTGGCGTTTTTGGACGCTGCTGGGGCCCAGGAGGGACCAGGAGGTCGCAAATTGGACCTAAAGAGAGAGGGGACGTGGAGCAAGACAAAGAGCCCTCACTGAAGCAGGTAGCACCCGGAGAAGTGCCAGAAACAGGCACTACGAGGATGCGTGAAACGGTGCTCGCCGAAGTTGCACAAAGGAGTCCCACGTCGCCGGAGACCAACTTAGAAAGTCGTGCAATGCAGGTTAGAGTGCCGTGGACCCAGGCTTGGCTGTGCACAAAGGATTTCCGCCGGAAGTGCACAGGGGCCGGAGTAGCTGCAAAGTCGCGGTTCCCAGCAATGCAGCCCAGCGAGGTGAGGCAAGGACTTACCTCCACCAAACTTGGACTGAAGAGTCACTGGACTGTGGGGGTCACTTGGACAGAGTCGCTGGATTCGAGGGACCTCGCTCATCGTGCTGAGAGGAGACCCAATGGACCGGTAATGCAGCTTTTTGGTGCCTGCGGTTGCAGGGGGAAGATTCCGTCGACCCACGGGAGATTTCTTCGGAGCTTCTGGTGCAGAGAGGAGGCAGGCTACCCCCACAGCATGCACAAGCAGGAAAACAGTCGAGAAGGCGGCAGGATCAGCGTTACAGAGTTGCAGTAGTCGTCTTTGCTACTATGTTGCAGGTTTGCAGGCTTCCAGCGCGGTCAGCAGTCGATTCCTTATCAGAAGGTGAAGAGGGACATGCAGAGGAACTCGGATGAGCTCTTGCATTCGTTATCTGAAGTTTCCCCAGAGACAGAGACCCTAAATAGCCAGAAAAGAGGGTTTGGCTACCTAGGAGAGAGGATAGGCTACTAACACCTGAAGGAGCCTATCAGCAGGAGTCTCTGACGTCACCTGGTGGCACTGGCCACTCAGAGCAGTCCAGTGTGCCAGCAGCACCTCTGTTTCCAAGATGGCAGAGGTCTGGAGCACACTGGAGGAGCTCTGGACACCTCCCAGGGGAGGTGCAGGTCAGGGGAGTGGTCACTCCCCTTTCCTTTGTCCAGTTTCACGCCAGAGCAGGGGCTAAGGGGTCCCTGAACCGGTGTAGACTGGCTTATGCAGAATTGGGCACATCTGTGCCCAAGAAAGCATTTCCAGAGGCTGGGGGAGGCTACTCCTCCCCTGCCTTCACACCATTTTCCAAAGGGAGAGGGTGTCACACCCTCTCTCAGAGGAAGTTCTTTGTTCTGCCATCCTGGGCCAGGCCTGGCTGGACCCCAGGAGGGCAGATGCCTGTCTGAGGGGTTGGCAGCAGCAGCAGCTGCAGTGAAACCCCAGGAAGGGCAGTTTGGCAGTACCAGGGTCTGTGCTACAGACCACTGGGATCATGGGATTGTGCCAACTATGCCAGGATGGCATAGAGGGGGCAATTCCATGATCATAGACATGTTACATGGCCATATTCGGAGTTACCATTGTGAAGCTACATATAGGTAGTGACCTATATGTAGTGCACGCGTGTAATGGTGTCCCCGCACTCACAAAGTTCAGGGAATTGGCTCTGAACAATGTGGGGGCACCTTGGCTAGTGCCAGGGTGCCCTCACACTAAGTAACTTTGCACCTAACCTTTACCAGGTAAAGGTTAGACATATAGGTGACTTATAAGTTACTTAAGTGCAGTGTAAAATGGCTGTGAAATAACGTGGACGTTATTTCACTCAGGCTGCAGTGGCAGGCCTGTGTAAGAATTGTCAGAGCTCCCTATGGGTGGCAAAAGAAATGCTGCAGCCCATAGGGATCTCCTGGAACCCCAATACCCTGGGTACCTCAGTACCATATACTAGGGAATTACAGGGAGTGCAGAATTATTAGGCAAGTTGTATTTTTGAGGATTAATATTATTATTGAACAACAACCATGTTCTCAATGAACCCAAAAAACTCATTAATATCAAAGCTGAATATTTTTGGAAGTAGTTTTTAGTTTGTTTTTAGTTTTAGCTATGTTAGGGGGATATCTGTGTGTGCAGGTGACTATTACTGTGCATAATTATTAGGCAACTTAACAAAAAAATATATATACCCATTTCAATTATTTGTTATTACCAGTGAAACCAATATAACATCTCAACATTCACAAATATACATTTCTGACATTCAAAAACAAAACAAAAACAAATCAGTGACCAATATAGCCACCTTTCTTTGCAAGGACACTCAAAAGCCTGCCATCCATGGATTCTGTCAGTGTTTTGATCTGTTCACCATCAACATTGCGTGCAGCAGCAACCACAGCCTCCCAGACACTGTTCAGAGAGGTGTACTGTTTTCCCTCCTTGCAAATCTCACATTTGATGATGGACCACAGGTTCTCAATGGGGTTCAGATCAGGTGAACAAGGAGGCCATGTCATTAGATTTCCTTCTTTTATACCCTTTCTTGCCAGCCACGCTGTGGAGTACTTGGACGCGTGTGATGGAGCATTGTCCTGCATGAAAACCATGTTTTTCTTGAAGGATGCAGACTTCTTCCTGTACCACTGCTTGAAGAAGGTTTCTTCCAGGAACTGGCAGTAGGACTGGGAGTTGAGCTTGACTCCATCCTCAACCCGAAAAGGCCCCACAAGCTCATCTTTGATGATACCAGCCCAAACCAGTACTCCACCTCCACCTTGCTGGCGTCTGAGTCGGACTGGAGCTCTCTGCCCTTTACCAATCCAGCCACGGGCCCATCCATCTGGCCCATCAAGACTCCCTCTCATTTCATCAGTCCATAAAACCTTAGAAAAATCAGTCTTGAGATATTTCTTGGCCCAGTCTTGACGTTTCAGCTTGTGTGTCTTGTTCAGTGGTGGTCGTCTTTCAGCCTTTCTTACCTTGGCCATGTCTCTGAGTATTGCACACCTTGTGCTTTTGGGCACTCCAGTGATGTTGCAGCTCTGAAATATGGCCAAACTGGTGGCAAGTGGCATCGTGGCAGCTGCACGCTTGACTTTGCTCAGTTCATGGGCAGTTATTTTGCGCCTTGGTTTTTCCACACGCTTCTTGCGACCCTGTTGACTATTTTGAATGAAACGCTTGATTGTTCGATGATCACGCTTCAGAAGCTTTGCAATTTTAAGAGTGCTGCATCCCTCTGCAAGATATCTCACTATTTTTGACTTTTCTGAGCCTGTCAAGTCCTTCTTTTGACCCATTTTGCCAAAGGAAAGGAAGTTGCCTAATAATTATGCACACCTGATATAGGGTGTTGATGTCATTAGACCACACCCCTTCTCATTACAGAGATGCACATCACCTAATATGCTTAATTGGTAGTAGGCTTTCGAGCCTATACAGCTTGGAGTAAGACAACATGCATAAAGAGGATGATGTGGTCAAAATACTCATTTGCCTAATAATTCTGCACTCCCTGTATAAGGGTGTTCCAGTAAGCCAATGTAAATTGGTAAAAATGGTCACTAGCCTGTTAGTGACAATTTGGAAAGAAATGAGAGAGCATAACCACTGAGGTTCTGATTAGCAGAGCCTCAGTGAGACAGTTAGTCACTACACAGGTAACACATTCAGGCACACTTATGAGCACTGGGGCCCTGGGTTACCAGGGTCCCAGTGACACATACAACTAAAACAACATATATACAGTGAAAAATGGGGGTAACATGCCAGGTAAGATGGTACTTTCCTACACAACCTCCCCCCAAACGAAGGACAATAAGACTAGCCATGACCTGATGAGTCTTCATTGTCTAAGTGGAAATATCTGGAGAGTCCATCTGCATTGGAGTGGCTACTCCCAGGTCTATGTTCCACTGTATAGTCCATTCCCTGTAGGGATATGGACCACCTCAACAATTTAGGATTTTCACCTTTCATTTGTTTTAGCCAAAGTAGAGGTTTGTGGTCTGTCTGAACAATGAAGTGAGTGCCAAACAGGTATGGCCTCAACTTCTTCAGAGCCCAGACCACAGCAAAGGCCTCCCTCTCAATGGCAGACCAACGCTTTTCTCTAGGGGTCAACCTCCTACTAATAAAAGCAACAGGTTGATCCTGGCCCTCAGAATTAAGTTGTGATAGGACTGCCCCTACTCCTAATTCAGATGCATCAGTTTGGACATAGAATTTTTTAGAGTAACAAGGGCTTTTCAGGACAGGTGCAGAGCACATGGCCTGCTTCAGCTCCTCAAAAGCTTTCTGACAGTTTGCTGTCCATAATACCTTTTTAGGCATTTTCTTGGATGTGAGGTCATTAAGAGGGGCTGCAATGGAGCCATAGTTCTTAATGAACCTCCTGTAATACCCAGTGAGGCCTAGGAAGGCTCTCACCTGAGTCTGAGTGGTAGGGGGAACCCAATCAATAATAGTTTTGGATTTTCCCCTGAAGTGGTGCAATCTGTTCCCCACCAACAAGGTGTCCCAGATAAACCACCTTACCCTGCCGTATCTGGCACTTTGAAGCCTTGATAGTGAGGCCTGCCTTTTGCAGGGCCTCCAAAACTTTCCATAGGTGGACCAGGTGATCATCCCAGCTGGAGCTAAAGACAGCTATATCGTCCAAATATGCTGCACTAAAAGCTTCCAGCCCTTGCAGGACTGTGTTCACCAACCTCTGAAAAGTGGCAGGTGCATTTTTCAAACCAAAAGGCATTACAGTAAACTGGTAATGTCCTCCAATGGTAGAAAATGCAGTCTTAGGTTTAGCATCTTCTGACAATTTGATCTGCCAATACCCTGCAGTCAAATCAAAAGTGCTTAGATACTTGGCAGATGCCAGTGTATCTATAAGCTCATGTGCCCTGGGTATAGGGTGAGCATCAGTTTTGGTTACCAAGTTGAGACCTCTATAGTCTACACAAAACCGCATTTCCTTCTTTCCATCTTTAGAATTGGGTTTTGGTACCAGTACCACAGGAGAAGCCCATGGACTGTCAGAGTGCTCAACCACTCCTAGTTCCAACATTTTCTGAACTTCTTGCTTTATGCAGTCCCTGACATGGTCAGGCTGCCTATAGATCTTACTTTTGACAGGTAAACTGTCTCCAGTATCTATAGTGTGCTCACACCAAGAAGTGGTGCCTGGCACAGTAGAGAAGAGTTCTGAAAATTGTCCTAGGAGATTTATGCAATTATCTTTCTGCTCAGCAGTAAGACAATCAGCCAAAACTACACCTTCCACAAGAGCATCTTGTTCTGTGGAAGAGAAGAGATCAGGTAGAGGATCACTGTCTTCTTCCTGTCCCTCATCAGTTGCCATGAGCAGGGTGAGATCAGCCCTGTCATAGTAGGGTTTCAGGCGGTTGACATGGAGCACCCTAAGGGGACTCCTGGCAGTGCCTAAGTCAACCAAGTAGGTGACTTCACCCTTCTTTTCAACAATTGTGTGGGGTCCACTCCATTTATCTTGGAGTGCTCTTGGGGCCACAGGCTCCAAGACCCACACTTTCTGCCCTGGTTGGTACTGAACCAAAACAGCCTTCTGATCATGCCATTGCTTCTGGAGCTCTTGGCTGGCCTGAAGGTTTTTACTGGCCTTTTTCATGTACTCAGCCATCCTTGATCTGAGGCCAAGTACATAATCCACAATATCCTGCTTAGGAGCTTTTAGAGGTTGTTCCCAACCCTCCTTTACAAGTGTGAGTGGACCCCTAACAGGGTGTCCAAAAAGAAGTTCAAAGGGGCTGAAGCCCACTCCTTTCTGGGGTACCTCCCTGTAGGCAAAAAGGAGGCATGGTAGAAGGATATCCCATCTCCTGCGGAGTTTTTCAGGGAGACCCATAATCATGCCTTTGAGAGTTTTATTAAATCTCTCCACCAGTCCATTTGTTTGTGGATGATAGGGTGTTGTGAACTTGTACGTTACACCACACTCCTTCCACATGGCCTTTAAGTATGCAGACATGAAATTGCTTCCTCTGTCTGATACTACTTCCTTTGGGAAGCCCACCCTGGAAAATATTCCCAGGAGGGCCTTTGCCACTGCAGGAGCTGTAGTGGTCCTTAAAGGAATAGCTTCAGGATATCTTGTGGCATGGTCCACTACCACCAAGATAAACCTATTGCCTGAAGCAGTAGGAGGGTCAAGGGGGCCAACTATGTCAACCCCTACCCTTTCAAAGGGAACCCCAACCACAGGCAGTGGAATAAGGGGTGCCTTTGGAGTGCCACCTGTCTTGCCACTGGCTTGACAGGTTTCACAGGACTTACAAAATTCCTTTGTGTCCTCAGACATCCTAGGCCAATGAAACAATGGAACCAATCTGTCCCAAGTTTTCATTTGACCCAGGTGCCCAGCTAGGGGAATGTCATGTGCCAGTGTTAGGAGGAACTTTCTGTACTCCTGAGGAATCACTAATCTCCTGGCAGCTCCAGGTTTAGGATCCCTATGCTCAGTGAACAAGAGGTTGTCCTCCCAGTAAACTCTGTGAGAGTCACTGACATCCCCATTAGCCTGTTTGACAGCTTGCTGTCTGAGACCCTCTAATGTGGGACAGGTTTGCTGTGCCACACTCAGCTCCTCTCTGGCAGGCCCCCCTTCACCCAAAAGCTCAGCAGTGTCTGCTTCCAGCTCCTCTGGTGTAGGTTCTGCACAGGGAGGGAATTCTTCTTCCTCAGAAGTAGAATCCACTGTAGAGGGAGGGATAGTAGGAAGTGGTTTGCTTCTACTAGCCCTAGCTTTAGGGAGCACTTGGTCCATTGTTCCAGGATCCAAGCTTCCCTGTCCTTTTTGCTTTTTGGCCTGAGCCCTTGTCAAAGCAAAAATATGCCCTGGGATGCCCAGCATTGCTGCATGGGCCTCCAACTCCACATCTGACCAAGCTGATGTCTCCAAATCATTCCCTAATAGACAGTCTACAGGTAAATCTGAAGCTACCACAACTTTCTTTGGACCAGTTACCCCCCCCCAGTTGAGATTTACAACAGCCATGGGGTGGCTTTGTGTTATGTTGTGAGCATCGGTTACTTGGTACTGGTGTCCAAGTATGTGTTGTTCAGGGTGCACCAGTTTCTCAATCACCATTGTGACACTGGCACCTGTGTCCCTGTAGGCCTGGACCTCAACACCATTTATTAGGGTTAGTTGCTTGTACTTCTCCAAGTTATGGGGGCAAGCAACCAAAGTGGCTAAATCAATAGCCCCTTCAGAGACTAAAGTAGCCTCTGTGGTCTCCCTAATCAGACCAACCCCAACTAAATTACCAAAAGTGAGCCCAGCTACTCCCTTGGATTGGCTATTAGTAGGTTTGCTCCCACCACTACTGCTATTAGTAGGGACACTAGGTGTAGCAGTAGGGGTTGTAGTGGTAGGAGCTGTGGTGCCTTTCTTTGGACAACTGGGATCTGTTGTCCAATGGCCTTTTATTTTACATAAATAGCACCATGGTTTCTTTTCCTTGTTCTGATTAAAGGAGGATTTGGACCCACCACCCCCACCAGAGTGTTTTTGTGGGCCTGATGAAGACTCATTTTTAGATTTGTCCCCACCCTTGTCAGAAGACTTACCATCCTTCTTTTTGTTGCCATCTTTGTCACCCCCCTGTATGAACTTTTCTGTTCACTCTTGTTCTGACCCATTTGTCTGCCTTCTTTCCCAATTCTTGGGGAGAGGTCAGATCAGAGTCCACCAAGTACTGGTGCAACAAATCAGACACACAATTATTAAGAATATGCTCTCTCAGGATCAAGTTATACAGGCTGTCATAATCAGTAACTTTACTGCCATGTAACCACCCCTCCAAGGCCTTCACTGCTTGGTCAATGAAATCAACCCAGTCTTGTGAAGACTCCTTTTTGGTCTCTCTGAACTTTATCCTGTACTGTTCAGTGGTTAAGCCATAACCATCCAGGAGTGCATTCTTAAGAACTTGGAAATTATTAGCATAATTTTCTTTCACAGTAAGGAGCCTATCCCTACCTTTTCCACTAAATGATAGCCATAGGATAGCAGCCCACTGCCTTTGAGGGACATCCTGTACAACACAGGCCCTCTCAAGTGCAGCAAACCACTTGTTAATGTCATCCCCCTCCTTATAAGGGGGAACTATCTTGTGCAGATTCCTGGAATCATGCTCTTTTGCAGGATGACTATGGAGAATACTGCTGCTGCCACCATGGGTATCTAAACCCAACTTCTGTCTTTCCTTCTCTAATTCAAAAGACTGTCTATCCAAATCCAGCTGTTGCTTTTTAAGCTTCAGTCTGGTTTGTTCCACCCTCAACTTATTGAGTTCCCTCTCTAATATTCTGTCATCAGGGTTGGTGGGAGGGACATTTCTAGAAACAGAGCTATGATGGGAATGAACAGTAGGAGACCTGTCCCTTACAGAAGCCACCCTAACAGCTTGGTTTACAGAAACATTACTACCAGTATGGTGAGAATAAATGCTTTTGCTATGATGTGAGACAACACTATTTATTTGGTGTGGCTCATCATCATTACCATCTATGCTAGATTGTCTAGTAATGGGCAGGCTAGGAAGTTTCTTTCCTGAATCTTTTCCTGGGGGAGTCCCTGAATCAGAATGGGAACTATTAGGTACTTTTTCAACAGATGGGGCACCTATGGCCTTATCCTGTTCTCTAAGCATGTTAAGTAACAGTTCCAAGGAAGGATTTTTCCCTACACTCAAACCTCTCTCTATACAGAGACTCCTTGCTCTTTTCCAGCTAAGGTTGTCATATGCAAGTTTGGACAGATCAACACTTTGGCCTGTGCCAGACATTTTTTAGAGAGAGTTAAAGTGATAGAAAAAGAGAAAAAAGTTTTCAGAACTTTTTGGAAAGACAGAAAAAAAACTTTTTAAACTTTTCAGAACTTTTTGAAAGTTTAGAAGTACTTTTCAGCACTTAGAGAAGAGTGAAAAGAGGAAATGCAAAACTTTTTGGCTATGTGTATATACACTGACCTTGTTTTGTATATTTTTCTCTCATGAAAAGTACAATGACAAGAGTGGTAAGCAGTCTCAAGCACTTATCCCACCACTGCACAACCAATGTAGGAGGCTGGACTGGCTTGTAGTGAGTACCAAGGGGTACTTGCACCTTGCACCAGGCCCAGTTATCCCTTATTAGTGTATAGGGTGTCTAGCAGCTTAGGCTGATAGATAATGGTAGCTTAGCAGAGCAGCTTAGGCTGAACTAGGAGACGTGTGAAGCTACTACAGTACCACCTAGTGTCATATGCACAATATCATAAGAAAACACAATACACAGTTATACTAAAAATAAAGGTACTTTATTTTTATGACAATATGCCAAAGTATCTTAGAGTGTACCCTCAGTGAGAGGATAGGAAATATACACAAGATATATATACACAATAGCAAAAATATGCAGTATAGTCTTAGAAAACAGTGCAAACAATGTATAGTTACAATAGGATGCAATGGGGAAACATAGGGATAGGGACAACACAAACCATATACTCCAAAAGTGGAATGCGAACCACGAATGGACCCCAAACCTATGTGACCTTGTAGAGGGTCGCTGGGACTATTAGAAAATAGTGAGAGTTAGCAAAATAACCCTCCCCAAGACCCTGAAAAGTGAGTGCAAAGTGCACTAAAGTTCCCCTAAGGACAAAATAGTCGTGTTAGAGGGAAAATGCAAGGAAAACACAAATCAGCAATGCAACAACGATGGATTCCTGACTGAGGGTACCTGTGGAACAAGGGGACCAAGTCCAAAAGTCACAAGCAAGTCGGAGATGGGCAGATGCCCAGGAAATGCCTGCTGCGGGTGCAAAGAAGCTTCTACTGGACAGAAGAAGCTGAGGTTTCTGCAGGAACGAAAAGGGCTAGAGACTTCCCCTTTGGTGGACGGATCCCACTCGCCGTGGAGAGTCGTGCAGAAGTGTTTTCCCGCCGAAAGAACGCCAACAAGCCTTGCTAGCTGCAAATCGTGCGTTTGGCGTTTTTGGATGCTGCTGGGGCCCAGGAGGGACCAGGAGGTTGCAAATTGGACCTGAAGAGAGAGGGGACGTCGAGCAAGACAAAGAGCCCTCACTGAAGCAGGTAGCACCCAAAGAAGTGCCAGAAACAGGCACTACGAGGATGCGTGAAACGGTGCTCACCGAAGTTGCACAAAGGAGTCCCACGTCGCCGGAGACCAACTTAGAAAGTCGTGCAATGCAGGTTAGAGTGCCGTGGACCCAGGCTTGGCTGTGCACAAAGGATTTCCGCCGGAAGTGCACAGGGGCCGGAGTAGCTGCAAAGTCGCGGTTCCCAGCAGTGCAGCCCAGCGAGGTGAGGCAAGGACTTACCTCCACCAAACTTGGACTGAAGAGTCACTGGACTGTGGGGGTCACTTGGACAGAGTCGCTGGATTCGAGGGACCTCGCTCGTCGTGCTGAGAGGAGACCCAAGGGACCGGTAATGCAGCTTTTTGGTGCCTGCGGTTGCAGGGGGAAGATTCCGTCGACCCACGGGAGATTTCTTCGGAGCTTCTGGTGCAGAGAGGAGGCAGGCTATCCCCACAGCATGCACAAGCAGGAAAACAGTCGAGAAGGCGGCAGGATCAGCGTTACAGAGTTGCAGTAGTCGTCTTTGCTACTATGTTGCAGGTTTGCAGGCTTCCAGCGCGGTCAGCAGTCGATTCCTTATCAGAAGGTGAAGAGGGAGATGCAGAGGAACTCGGATGAGCTCTTGCATTCGTTATCTGAAGTTTCCCCAGAGACAGAGACCCTAAATAGCCAGAAAAGAGGGTTTGGCTACCTAGGAGAGAGGATAGGCTACTAACACCTGAAGGAGCTCATAAGTGTGCCTGAATGTGTTACCTGTGTAGTGACTAACTGTCTCACTGAGGCTCTGCTAATCAAAACCTCAGTGGTTATGCTCTCTCATTTCTTTCAAATTGTCACTAACAGGCTAGTGACCAATTTTACCAATTTACATTGGCTTACTGAAACACCCTTATAATTCCCTAGTATATGGTACTGAGGTACCCAGGGTATTGGGGTTCCAGGAGATCCCTATGGGCTGCAGCATTTCTTTTGCCACCCATAGGGAGCTCTGACAATCCTTACACAGGCCTGCCACTGCAGCCTGAGTGAAATAACGTCCACGTTATTTCACAGCCATTTTACACTGCACTTAAGTAACTTATAAGTCACCTATATGTCTAACCTTTACCTGGTAAAGGTTAGGTGCAAAGTTACTTAGTGTGAGGGCACCCTGGCACTAGCCAAGGTGCCCCCACATTGTTCAGAGCCAATTCCCTGAACTTTATGAGTGCGGGGACACCATTACACGCGTGCACTACATATAGGTCACTTCCTATATGTAGCTTCACAATGGTAACTCCGAATATGGCCATGTAACATGTCTAAGATCATGGAATTGCCCCCTCTATGCCATCCTGGCATTGTTGGCACAATTCCATGATCCCAGTGGTCTGTAGCACAGACCCTGGTACTGCCAAACTGCCTTTCCTGGGGTTTCACTGCAGCTGCTGCTGCTGCCAACCCCTCAGACAGGCATCTGCCCTCCTGGGGTCCAGCCAGGCCTGGCCCAGGATGGCAGAACAAAGAACTTCCTCTGAGAGAGGGTGTTACACCCTCTCCCTTTGGAAAATGGTGTGAAGGCAGGGGAGGAGTAGCCTCCCCCAGCCTCTGGAAATGCTTTCTTGGGCACCGATGTGCCCAATTCTGCATAAGCCAGTCTACACCAGTTCAGGGGACCCCTTAGCCCTGCTCTGGAGCGAAACTGGACAAAGGAAAGGGGAGTGACCACTCCCCTGACCTGCACCTCCCCTGGGAGGTGTCCAGAGCTCCTCCAGTTTGCTCCAGACCTCTGCCATCTTGGAAACAGAGGTGCTGCTGGCACACTGGACTGCTCTGAGTGGCCAGTGCCACCAGGTGACGTCAGAGACTCCTTCTGATAGGCTCCTTCAGGTGTTAGTAGCCTATCCTCTCTCCTAGGTAGCCAAACCCTCTTTTCTGGCTATTTAGGGTCTCTGTCTCTGGGGAAACTTTAGATAACGAATGCAAGAGCTCATCAGAGTTCCTCTGCATCTCTCTCTTCACCTTCTGCCAAGGAATCGACTGCTGACCACGCTGGAAGCCTGCCAAACTGCAACATAGTAGCAAAGACGACTACTGCAACTCTGTAACGCTGATCCTGCCGCCTTCTCGACTGTTTTCCTGGTGGTGCATGCTGTGGGGGTAGTCTGCCTCCTCTCTGCACTAGAAGCTCCGAAGAAATCTCCTGTGGGTCGACGGAATCTTCCCCCTGCAGCCGCAGGCACCAAACAGCTGCATTACCGGTCCCTTGGGTCTCCTCTCAGCACGACGAGCGAGGTCCCTCGAATCCAGCAACTCTGTCCAAGTGACTCCCACAGTCCAGTGACTCTTCAGTCCAAGTTTGGTGGAGGTAAGTCCTTGCCTCCCCACGCCAGACTGCATTGTTGGAAACCGCGTCTTTTGCAACTTCTCCGGCCCCTGTGCACTTCCGGCGGAAATCCTTTGTGCACAGCCAAGCCTGGGTCCACGGCACTCTAACCTGCATTGCACGACTTTCTAAGTTGGTCTCCGGCGACGTGGGACTCCTTTGTGTAACTTCGGGTGAGCATCGTTTCACGCATCCTCGTAGTGCCTGTTTCTGGCACTTCTCCGGGTGCTACCTGCTGCTAGGGAGGGCTCCTTGTCTTGCTCGACGTCCCCTCTACCTCTTGGTCCAATTTGCGACCTCCTTGTCCCTCCTGGGTCACAGCAGCGTCCAAAAACGCTAACCGCTAATTTTCACATAAAAAAAGTATTTAATTTTTAACTCTACGCATTTAAAGTACTAATCAAACAATAATAAGGAATAACACAATTCTCTTTGAGGTCAAGGCTCTAGATTTTCAATGGCAAATTCCTGTCCCACCCACTTCTCATACTGTGATCAGGGTTACCGAGGAGGTTACTGAACTACAAAAGTTAACTAGTACTGGCAGCCCCTACTGGCATACGGGGTTGCAGCAGCACTTGCATACAAGGCGTCAGCCCTTCCTGCGTGGCAGTGCACACCACAGTGGCCCCTCCTGGTATACGGGGTTGCCGCCAGGCCCAGGAACGTTCTCAGCACTGGACCTCGCTCCCTCCAATGCTCTTCGCTTTCTCACACAGCACTCCGGTGTTGCTATGGCGGCAGCCGCAGGGTGCTCTAAGCTCCAGAGCAGGTGGTCTTGGTTTCTGTGGGTGATGTCCCCTCACCCAGCAGGAAGACTAGCAGGCACCCTGTCCTGGTCATAGGCAGAAGTCTTGCAGAGCTTCCTTGGCACCACACAGCCTGTATGGCTTCTTGGGAGATGACAAACGTTTGGGGCCTCAATCTCCCCTTCGTATAGTCCATTTCCAGACACCAAATGTGATCTAAGGTCTAGGGGGGTCATTCTGACCCCGGCGGTCTAAGACCGCCGGGGCCAGGGTCGGCGGGAGCACCGCCGACAGGCCGGCGGTGCCCCGCAGGGCATTCTGACCGCGGCGCTTCGGCCGCGGTCAGAAGAGGCAAACCGGCGGTCTCCCGCCGGTTTACCGCTGCCCTTTGAATCCCCAGCTGCGCCGCCATGGGGGATTCTGACACCCCCTACCGCCATCCTGTTCCTGGCGGTTCGCCCGCCAGGAACAGGATGGCGGTAGGGGGTGCCGCGGGGCCCCTGGGGGCCCCTGCCGTGCCCATGCCAATGGCATGGGCACGGCAGGGGCCCCCGTAAGAGGGCCCCGCAAAGTATTTCAGTGTCTGCTAAGCAGACACTGAAATACGCGACGGGTGCAAACTGCACCCGTCGCACCCCTGCAACTCCGCCGCCTCAATTCTGAGCCGGCGTCCTCGTTGCAGGGGCATTTCCTCTGGGCCGGCGGGCGCTCTTTTGGAGAGCGCCCGCCGGCCCAGAGGAAATGTCTAAATGGCCGCCGCGGTCTTATGACCGCGGTGCGGTCATTCAGCGGCGGTATTAGAATCAGGCCCAAGGTCTTTAAAGTCTTTTGTTATGGTACTGCTTCTTTTGAGGTGCACACTTCTTTCTCTTGTTCCTCTTGAAAGACTGTTTGTCACAGCAGGTGAGACTCTGAAGCTGATAGTCCCACAACACAGACCATGGGAGTGACCACAGTGAAATGTGCATCCAAAGGTTAATCTCAGCTCCCAGCTCCACTCTTTATTATTCCCTTTTCAGCCCCATCTCTTCCTGAGATAGGTCATGTCTCCTTCCTTTGTGATTTCTCACTGAAACAAAGAGCAACCTTTGAAGTGCACAGAGGGAGTCTCTCTCTCTCCCTTCTCCAGAATGTCCCACACAGCTCACAGGATGGCAGCAATAAACACATTTGTCTGGGGGATTCACCTTCTCCTCATGTCTTTGCATGGCTGGCCCAAAATGGTTCCCCGGGTCGTCCACATAATCATCCGATACAGACGCCCTTTTACTCAGAGTATGTACACAGTTTTGCGTACATACACTGTCCAGTACTGTTACTGTCATGAGGCCTTCTTTGGCCTGCTCTGGTTATTCATCTTAGCGTAGTCTTTAATTTTACATTTTAGGCTGACATTGCTTTTAGAAATTACATTTTACACACTTTATGCTTGCTTATTATTCTGACAAGATTCTGTTGCTTGTTTTCAGAACGTCTTTCTCGCTATGTAATCTGTACACTCTAGGGCTTATTTTCAATTCCTGTGTGCCACTGGTGTCACTTTTTGTGATGTACATAGTGCAAACCCATACCTACGAAGCCACACAAAGCCACTTTGCGTGGCTTTTAATGGCCCTGTAGATATAGTGTAAGGCAATGCAGCACAAGTCACTGCGTTTCCTTTCACTACGCCAGGGATGCTCACCATGGGTGGTCCTGTGGGTGTTTTACAAGAATCTGTAAACTTGGGAATGCATCGAAACTGTATGCCTCCCCAGGACAGGTGCAACAAGGAGAAATATCCTTATTTCTTCTCTTTGTTTCCTCTTTCAATGTGTGCTGCATTTACCAGCACACAAAGAAAGAGGAAAATGCCTCTCTGGATTATTTTTGAGCAGGAAGGTGTCCCTTCCTGCCCTGCACATATACAATCCTGCTGACAAAGCAGACACCCCTGCACCATTGTGCTAGGGTAACTGCGTATGCGCTAGGCAGCAATTTGAGTGCCAGCGCAGGGGGTAAAGACAGAAATGCACCATTATCTTGTTATTACAGTACATTTCTCCCCTTTCCATGTGGCGCAGGGCAGCGCA
Source organism: Pleurodeles waltl (assembly GCF_031143425.1). Taxonomy (NCBI): domain Eukaryota; kingdom Metazoa; phylum Chordata; class Amphibia; order Caudata; family Salamandridae; genus Pleurodeles; species Pleurodeles waltl. The sequence continues at coordinate 1,833,357,740 of NC_090444.1, read as the reverse complement.
GAAAGGTCACTTGCTGAGTTGCCCTACACCACCAGGCTTGTAAATATGCCCCTCTGTTCACGGCTAGGAACATCGAACAAGATATCCTAGTGCTTGTGTTGTGTTGTGGTGTGGTGCAGAGACAGCTTCTAACCTCTAGACATATCATTGCATCAAAGCTGTGCCTCTAAAGCAGTGTGGTTTTGATGATATAAATGGTGAACTGACCTATAGGGGTCAGAGGAGCACATGGGCCACTAATGTCCTGGAATGAATTCTGTGTTTGACGTGCAATTCTGCTGACAGTGACCTTCCATCCTGCATAGAAGGATTGGCAACTTCACTCTAGACTGGCTCCCTGGCTCAGCTCTCCAGGTACTGGGGTCTCAGGCTATCCTCCTAGATCGGGCAGAGGCAGGGGGTACATGTGCTATGCTCTCAGAGAGCAGATAGTAATAGGTAGGAAGATATAGATTTAAGATTACCATGGTTGGCACGTTTATTCTTTTCACCATGTTGGTACTGCTCACAACAATGTTTTGTCTCATCCGTCTAATAATCCCAGCTCATTCGCTCTATGCAAGAATACAATTGTTTGAAGAAATGTTTGAAAACCTGTATTCATATTTTTCATGTGTTTACCATGGGTATGCATGAGTAAAACAGTAAAAGGGTAAGATCTGTTTCCAGAGCTTCCTTAGGAGTCAGAGTGTCATGTCCAAGGTTGGGGAAATCATCTGTTACCCTGGGAAGGTTGGGGGTTCAGGTGAGGTACTGTGAGCTAGCTAGGAATTGGGTTGACAGTTCCTGATAGTGTAGACGGACTCAGTCCTCTCGCCTTGAAGTTCTATTTCCATAATGTGCAGTCCTACCTTTTAGTGAGAACTGTATAACATTACCTCCATATACTGTTCTACGCCAGGTGCACATACACTGAGCATGCACAATCACTCTGCATGCAGTACTCAGTACTATGTCCTTTATGTATTGTGCCATGGTGAGCTACAAACAAAAGCACAAGCCTTTGTTCAGAACTCCCATTTTGACACCAAGCTGACATCCCACTCATCCCGGAATGCGGTTCTTGTCTTGTTTCTTCTTCTCATTCCTTCTCTATCTGGCTCCTCCCATTTAATTTTTCTGTTTCCTCGTTTTCCTCTCCAACGGTCTCTCCCTAAATAAGGAAGGTTACATTGGAAGAAGGGAGGATGAACAGGTCCCGCAGATGGTGGAGGGCAAATGGGTTGGGCCAGAAGTACATACCATGAGGTGATGCTGTTTGGAAGAATTGGTTATTCTGTTCCTGCCTTTCCGATTGTATAGTCTGTTTTTCCCACTGTTACTCAAGCTATCGCTAGGCCAGTTACCTAAGTCTGAACAAAGACTGTGTAGTTTTTAGGTCGAGCCTAAGCATATGGCCTCTTGTATACTTTTAGTTCACTTACTTCTGTGGGCTTAAATCTACTTCATTTGTTCTTTTCAGTGGCATTTAAAAATCCTTGCTTGCTAGTGGTCAGTCATGCCTCTTTGTCCCTCCTTTTCAGGTCGAGCATAGCAGCGCGCAAGCCATGCTCTCCTCGACATGTAACCTATTCTGTGGGCTTTAACCACACCCATCACTTTCATTGGTTCCATGGCCTGCTTTTAAAAAATCCATTGATGTCGTTGGTAAATGCTTTACGTTTGCCCCGTCTGGGGGCTGGTTTGTTACCACCTTGGAGGCTAACCCTGTTACATGGATTATTTCACAATTCGGCATGTGACTTAGTATGGTGCACTATTTCTCTCTTTTGCCTCACTGCTTCACGCTGCATGGCCGTATGTTGTTTCTTCCTCTTTCTTGTTTTTGGGCATCTTGCTGTTTCTCTGTGATGTCTGCAGGGTCTTTTTTTTTATGTAGCACGAACGTGAAATAAAGGTATTGAAGCGCTTTATTATTCATTTTTTTTGCACTTTTATGTAGCGCAAACTCAACACAAAGGTATTGGAGTGCTTTATTTCTTTTTTCCAATTTTATATAGTGCAAACTCAATACAAAGGTATTGCAGCGCTTTACATGAGCACTGGTTACATTACACAAGAACATATTCATTTTTTATAGCAAGGGGAGATTAAGGCCCTCATTATGACCCTGGCTGTCGGTGATAAAGTGGCGGTAATCCCACCAATAGGCTGGCGGTAACTACCACCAAATTATGACGATGGTGGAAAGATCTATGAAAGACAGCCAATGTACCACACCGACTGTCAGGGCAGAAACAACAGCCACCACGGCGGTAGCCGCCTACAGCCAGGCGGAAGTCAATGTTCCACCCACCATATCACAACAACACAATCCGCCACCTTTTCCGGGGCAGTATCAACAAAATCAAAAGCCTGGCGGAAACTGAGCTCAGAAGTGAAAGGACTCACCTTTGGAGCCACAGCGAAGAACCACGCCACCATGGAACCCGAACTGCATGTTTTTCCTATGATATTCTATGTTCTGCTCCACCACGAACACCAACGCCGGCGAAGACGACGACGGTGAGTACAGCCAACAAGCACACAAGGGAGGGGGGGAAATGTGAGTGACACACATAAGCACAACACACACACACACAACCAGATGCATTACAAAAACAATTTGACCCCGTAACTCGGCTGAATAATGCAAGGACAAAACGATTTTGTCAAAGTGTTTGCAATAAGATCAACACAGTAGAAACAATAACTTAGGAAAGACAATAAATATATACATATATACAGACAAAAGGACACAGCGCAGTCCTCAATTTTTGTGGGCCACATGACCACAGGCCAAAGTCCAAGGCCACACATGTCACCTGCTTCAACACGGAGAGAACACTGCAGGGGCACCAGTTGGTAAATAGGCAGGCACCTCAGGGGGGTGGGGGACGGGGGCACGTCAGTCGGGAGATGTAACAAGATCACTGGTTCTGGAGGGGGCAACGTGCCCTGTGCTTGATCCTGGTGAGTGATGGGCAACAGTGTAGGAGGCTGGCCTGGCTTATAATGGGTACCTGATGGTACTTACACCTTGTGCCAGGTTCAGTTATCCCTTATTAGTAGATTAGTATTGTTCTAGCAGCTTAGGCTGTTGGAGGTAGCTATAGCAGAGCAGCTTAGGCTGAACTAGGAGACATGCAAAGCTCCTACTATACCACTTATTTCATATAGCACTATATCACAAGAATCACAATACTCAGTGTTACTAAAAATAAAGGTACTTTATTTTAGTGACAATATGCCAAAAGTATCTCAGAGGATATACTTCCTTAGGAGGTAAGTAAAATACACAAAATATATACACAAACCAAAATCAGGTAAGTAAACAGTTAGAAAAGTAGTGCCAACACTGTAGAATACAATAGGATGCAATAGGCCTAGGGGCAACACAAACCATATACTAAGAAAGTGGAATGCGAACCACTTAGGGATCCCTGGACTAGTGTAGTGTGTAGATGGTCGCTGGAAGTGTAAGAAAACACTAAGGGTGTCCAAGATACCCCACCCCAAAACCCTGAAAAGTAGGACCCTACTACCGCAGAAAGACAGTAAAGTCGAGATACGGGATTCAAGACAACAACTGACTGCAAAGCATTAAAGACGGATTCCTGGACCTGAGGACCTGTAAAGGAAGGGGACCAAGTCCAAGAGTCACGCAAGTGTCCAGAGGGGGCAGGAGCCCACTAAACCCCAGATGAAGGTGCAAAAGGGCTGCCTCTGGGTAGAAAAAGCAGAAGATTCTGCAACAACGGAAGATGCCAGGAACTTCTCCTTTGGTCAGAAGATGTCCCACGGCGTGCTGGAGGATGCAGAGTTGTTTCCACGCAGAAAGACCACAAACAAGCCTTGCTAGCTGCAAGAGTTGCAGTTGAGGGTTTTGGGTGCTGCCAGGGCCCAGGAAGGACCAGGAGGTCGCCCCTTGGAGGAGGAGACAGAGGGGGCGCTCAGCAACACGGAGAGCCCACGCAGAAGCAGGCAGCACCCCAGAAGTACCTTAACAGGCATTCAGAAGATCTGAGCATGACAATCAACTCAGCACTACAAAAGAGGGTCCCACGAAGTCGGAGTCCAACTCAGCGAGTTGGGCAATGCACAACAGAGTGCTGGGGACATGGGCTAGGATGTGCACGAAGGAAGTCTTACAGAAGTGCACAGAAGCCCTAGCAGCTGCAGTTCACATAGTACACAGGATTACTGTCTGTTGTGGGGAGGCAAGGACTTACCTCTACCAAATTTGGACAGAAGGGCCACTGGACTGTCGGAGATACTTGGATCTAGCTCCTGTGTTCCAGGGACCACACTCGTCAAGATGAGAGGGGACCCAGACGACCGGTGATGCAGAAGTTTGATGCCTGCGTTAGCAGGGGGAAGATTCCGTCGACCCACAGGAGATTTCTTCTTGGCTTCCAGTGCAGGGTGAAGGCAGACAGCCCTCAGAGCATGCACCACCAGGAAAACAGTTGAGAAAGCCGGCAGGATGAGGGGCTACAATGTTGCTTGTAGTCTTCTTGCTACTTTGTGGCAGTTATGCAGGCGTCCTGGAGCAGTCAGCGGTCGATCCTTGGCAGAAGTCGAATAGAGAATTGCAGAGGAACTCTGGTGAGCTCTTGCATTCGTTATCTGAAGAGAAACCTACAGGAGAGACCCTAAATAGCCCTCAGAGGAGGATTGGCTACCTAACCAGGTAAGAGCCTATCAGGAGGGGTCTCTGACGTCACCTGCTGGCACTGGCCACTCAGAGCTGTCCATTGTGCCCTCACACCTCTGCATCTAAGATGACAGAGGTCTGGGACACACTGGAGGAGCTCTGGTGAGCTCTTGCATTCGTTATCTGAAGAGAAACCTACAGGAGAGACCCTAAATAGCCCTCAGAGGAGGATTGGATACAGAGAGAGGTAAGCACCTATCAGGAGGGGGCTCTGACGTCACCTGCTGGCACTGACCACTCAGAGGTGTCCATTGTGCCCTCACACCTCTACATCCAAGATGGCAGAGGTCTGGGACACACTGGAGGAGCTCTGGGCACCTCCCATTGGGAGGTGCAGGTCAGGGGAGTGGTCACTCCCCTTTCCTTTGTCCATTTTCGTGCCAGAGCAGGGCTGAGGGGATCCCTGAACCAGTGTAGACTGGCTTATGTAAGGAGTGCACCATCTGTGCCCTTCAAAGCATTTCCAGAGGCCAGGAGAGGCTACACCTCCCCATCCGTTAACACATATTTCCAAAGGAAGAGGGTGTAACACCCTCTCTCAGAGGAAATCCTTTGTTCTGCCTTCCTGGGACTGGACTGCCCAGGCCCCAGGGGGGCAGAAACCTGTCTGAGGGTTGGCAGCAGCGGTAGCTGCAGAGAAAACCCCAGAGAGTTAGTTTGGCAGTACCCGGGCTCTATGCTGGAGCCCCAGGGATGCATGGAATTGTCCCCCAAATACCAAAATGGTACTGGGGTGACAATTCCATGATCCTAGACATGTTACATGGCCATGTTCGGAGTTACCATTGTGACGCTACATATAGGTATTGACCTATATGTAGTTCACGCGTGTAATGGTGTCCCCGCACTCACAAAGTCCGGGGAAATTGCCCTGAACAATGTGGGGGCACCTTGGCTAGTGCCAGGGTGCCCACACACTAAGTAACTTTGCACCTAACCTTCACTAAGTGAGGGTTAGACATATAGGTGACTTATAAGTTACTTAAGTGCAGTGTAAAATGGCTGTGAAGTAACATGGACGTTATTTCACTCAGGCTGCAGTGGCAGGCCTGTGTAAGAATTGTCAGAGCTCCCTATGGGTGGCAAAAGAAATGCTGCAGCCCATAGGGATCTCCTGGAACCCCAATACCCTGGGTACCTCAGTACCATATACTAGGGAATTATAAGGGTGTTCCAGTAAGCCAATGTAAATTGGTAAAAATGGTCACTAGCCTGTCAGTGACAATTTGGAAAGAAATGAGAGAGCATAACCACTGAGGTTCTGATTAGCAGAGCCTCAGTGAGACAGTTAGTCACTACACAGGTAACACATTCAGGCACACTTATGAGCACTGGGGCCCTGGGTTACCAGGGTCCCAGTGACACATACAACTAAAACAACATATATACAGTGAAAAATGGGGGTAACATGCCAGGCAAGATGGTACTTTCCTACAGTGTGTATTTTGAGAGCAGTGATATGTACCGCCAATGGTTTACCGCCACTGAATGTTCGCTGTGGTGATTCGTGGTTCATAATGTGGTGGGCGTTGTTCTGTTGGCGTAACGGTGTGGGTTTTTGGTGTGGGGGAATTGTGTATGTGGCTGAATAGTGACGGATTGGTGAGTGTGTGTCATAATATGGTAAACGGATATCTGCCGCCGCCGCGGTATGTTAGCGGCAGTCAGCTTGGCGGTAAGTGGGATTTACTGCCAGTGTCATAATGAGGGCCATTGTCATTTACAAATTTACTACGAATGCGAGACCTATTGCATTGCAAATGCTTGTATGTACTGTGGACAATTGCTTATTTTTCACATTTCTTCACATAGTCTTCCCTGATATTAATGATATCTACCAAAGAGTTCGACCCTGGTCTAAATTTTTCAGAGTCATATCAACTGCAATTCAGCTATTGTGATGTACCTCATAAAAGTGTTCCATGAAACAAATTGTATATTGGTATGACATCCAGGAAAGTAAGAATCCATATATGCAAACACCATATATGGATAGTCTCTGCCAGCACACTACTACATGTGAGGGGTGCCATTCTGAAAATGACCTTAAAGGGACAGTCATTGAAAAAGTGGACAAAAGACTAAGGGCAGATTTAAGGAAAGTGGTGCTGACCCAGTGCAACCCCACTTTCCTTGCACCCCTTAGCACCAACTTGTAGTTGTGGCGGGGGGCAGAGCTAGCCTGGCGGCAAGATGGCCGTCACCTCATGTGGCTCTGTCGGACTTAGGGCCTTACTCGTCCATTTCTCCTGGCCTGGCGGTGTTGGAAGGGCCCCATGGGACGGGTGCCCTCTGGTTTGTTGCGGTGCTCCTGTCTGCTGCCTTTGCTCCGCTGCGGGTACTCCTGCGGGGTAGAGATGCGGAGCGGGCTGGGCCGGGGACCGGCCTACAGTGGAGGCCTCCCGGCTGAGGGGTGTGCCGCTCATAAACGCGGGCAGCCGGAAGATGCTTTTTAGCCTGCCAAAGCGGGACTCGCGGTGAGCGGTTTCTAGGGGGTCCTTCGGCGGTCGTTTCGGGTGCAGACCCCCCGAGTGAGCTGGGCCCGCCCCGGGCTCGGAGAGCGCGGCCTGCTGGTAGTAGCCGCGTTGCCCCCGGGCCTGTGCGGAGTGCTGGCCCAGCTTGGAGCAGAGCGGGCTGCTCCTGCACTCCACTGATAGTGGAGGTGACTGCGAGGAGACCTGGGGCCCTGCGCTGGAGTGCCGAGCGTTGAGTGGTAATTGGGGGGACCTTTGGCGGCGTTGCCGGGCCGTGGCCCCCCGCTTTTTGTGTGATTGTTTGGGTGCCGCTTGGTCTGGGCGGCTGGGCTTACCCCCTTTTGCGGCGACACGGGGGGCTGCTGTGCAGGCTCGGTGGAGGCTTGGGGGCCCCTGGTTCGGTGCTCGTGTCGGGTACAGGGGGCCCCCTGTCATTTTGCATTGTGGTGCCGCTTGGTTGGGCCTTGGGCTGGTCCTGAGTGTTGACTGGCCTGTTGTCTTGGTCAGCCTGGCCCTGGTTGGAATTTTTTTTGAGACCTTGTGACACGGAGCCACGTGGGACCTTGGATGGTGGTGCAGACGGAAGAAGCCAGAGTGCTGGTGATAGAGATGGCTGTGTGATGACGCCCCTGGCTGACCCTCGACGCTCTTGTGGAGCCTCTTAAGTGTATTGAGGCCCTCTGGAACTTACCTGCTTTTGGCTGGGCGTTGCCTGGTTAAGGTGGTTGGAGGTTTTTTTTTTCTTACTGTGGGCCCTGGCTGCGCCTTGCACCGTTTGTTTGATCTGAAGGGCCCCTGGTGGCTGTGTGGTTCACTGGAGGCTGGCTCCCTGGTGCGGTGCGGAATGGGCAAGGCGGAGCAGCGGCAGGCAAAGCCCTCTTTTGATGGAGGTAGACGGAAGGGGGGTGCCCCGGGTCCTCCGAATGGAGAGGTACAGATGGAGGAGGTGTCCTCAGACGCTTTGGTTCGGTCCATGTTCTTGGATCTCAAGGGCAGCTTGGCGAGGATTGACGCCAAGCTAGATCATTTGACAGAGCAGATGGATCGTATCCGTGCCTGAGTGGAAGAGCATGATGCCCGTTTTGAGCAACTTGAATAGCGCACATCGGAGTTGGAGGACCAGGGACGTGGGGGGAGAGAGCGACTGTTGCAGATGGAGAGTGTTCTGGAGGTTATCAGGAATAAGAATGAGGATTTGGAGGTGCGCTCTCGACGCAACAATGTCAGGATGCTTGGTTTACCTGAGACTACAGCCATGGGGAGAATGGAGGACTTCATGGAGAAGCTGCTTGCTGACTTGTTCCCGGGCGAGTTGTCTCGTATGTTAGTGGTGGCGAGGGCTCATAGATGGCTGGGCCCTCGGCCACCCCCTGGGACCCCCCCGCGTCCTGTTATTTTTCGCCTCTTAAACTACCGTGACCGGGATACTATGCTGCGACTGGCCCGGGAACGCCGCCCAGTGCTATATGGTAACACGGAGTTATCCTGTTTTCCTGATTATACTCCGACTGTGCAGGCGGCACACAAGGCCTTTTTGCCTGTAAAGCGCTCATTGAGCTTGACAGCGGCTCGTTTTTCACTTATTTTCCCGGCAAAGCTGCGGATTCAGCATGGTGGCACACTACATTTCTTTACTGACCCGAAACTAGCGGCCAAGTTTGTTAAAACGTTACCACGGCGCTCTGTGTCTGATGGGGCTGGAGATGCTGGGCCGGAGCGGGCAGCCCTTAGTGACACTGATTAACTGCCTCTGCGTCAAGACGCTGATAGAATTGGGCTGCTGCCTGGAGTGCTTGTTGTATTGGATTTAAGATCCTTTTTTGATGCCGCTTTGCCTGCATCTTGTTTGTGCTTTTTGGCCCTTCGTCCTTTCTGGCCCGTCCGTTTCGGATGGTCTGGATGGCTAGCTCTCAACCCTTTGAAAAGTCCTTTATCTATGTTGTGGGGCCCCTTATGTTCTTATTGAGGGCTGGGTGGGGGTGCTTCTGCTTTGACCTGGTTGGGGGGTCGGCGTGGGTGGTGGGGTGTTTGGTTGAGTGTTTCATTGTTGAGTGGAAATATTGTTCTCGTTTTCCCGGAGCGTAGGAGTGTAGCAGGCGGCGACGAGTGGCATGCAGATGGGGCATAGGGAGTGATTGCTGGTTCATGGTAGGGACTGATGGCGACAGTTAACTGTGTTACATGGAATGTGCGTGGACTGAATGATCAGCGTAAAGTGCAACTTATGTCTGCTTATTTTCAGCGTCATCATATTGATATATATATGTTGCAGGAGATGCACTTGGATAGTTCCACGCTGCACCTGCTGCGGGCTGGGTAGATTGGTGAGTGCCATGGTGCGGGGTTTTCGCGCTATGCTAGAGGAGTGGCGATTCTGCTACGTAAAGGGCTGCAGTGGCGTACTCAACGTGTGATAGTGGATCCTGAGGGGCACTATGTGTTGTTGAATGGCACCCTGTTGGATCAGCCTTGCCGGCTGGTGGCGGTGTATGGCCCTAATGCTGATGACCCTGTTTTTTTCTGCGAGCTGTGGCGTCTGATTGACTCACTGGGACATGGCTCTGTTATCTGGGGGGGCGACTTCAATGTTGTTCTGGATCCTGAGCGTGATCGGGAGAGTGCGGCTAGACCTCGGCATTCCGCTGCTGCTGCGCCGTTAAAGACAGTTATGTGTGATGGTGCCCTGGTAGATTTATGGCGGGTGAAACATGGGGATAAGAGAGAAGGCACTTGCGTTAATTATGTCCATAGCAGCTGGTCGCGCTTAGATCGATGGTTGGGCACTCGGGATGTCGAGATGTGGACGCGGCTGGTGGATCATTTGGCTCGGACCCTATCGGACCACTCACCGGTCCTATTGCGGCTTTTCATACCTGGAGCCCCGAGTGCTGCGTTTGCCTGCCGCTTGCCGTATGGGGCGTGTCGGGACTAGGCATTTCAAGTAGAGATTTGTGAGGCCATTGTAATTTTTTTTGCGGAGAATCGTGGGTCGGTTGCTTCGGCAGGAACGCTCTGGGAGGCCTTTAAAGTGGTCATTCGGGGAGAGTGTCTTGCTAAGCAGCACGGGGTGCTTCGTGCGCTGCGGAGGGAATTGGCTGAGCGCGAGGGGCAGATATCGGAGATGGAGATGAAATTGGTGACAGACTGGGCTAGTGAAACGGTGGCGGCTCTGCAAGAGGCGGTTTCTAGATATGAGGAGGCCGCTCAACGGGAAGTTTGTTTTCTGGGCAAATATGCCAGAGCCCGGTGTTATGGGGAAGGGGACAGGGCCGGTCGGACACTGGCGAACCTGCTGCGCAAGCCTTGGGTGAGTGGATATGTGACTGGCATCGATGGGCAGGGAGGTGAGCGGGTGCTGGGCACTGAAGGTATAATGTAGGTTTTTGTAAACTATTTCGCGGATTTATATTCTGCTCCCTCTGAGCACAACCTTGATGCGGCTCAGGCTTATTTTTCAGAGATCAGTTTCCTTTGGTTTGAGGAGGCTCACAGGGCCTATTTTGATGAGCCCTTTTCAGTGGAGGAGATTAAGGCGGTTATTAGGGGGTTGCCTGGTGAGAAGGCCCCTGGTTTGGATGGACTGACCCCTGCTTTCTATAAGGATTATGCTGATATTCTAGCTCCTTATTTGTTAGAGGTCTATGCTGAGGCCCTGGAGACAGGTTCTCTTCCTGCATCCTTGAGGGAAGCGTTGATTGTTACGATCCTCAAACCTGGCAAGGACCCGTACAGCTGTGACTCGTACCGTCCACTGTCTATGATTAACGTGAATAATAAAATACTCACTAAGCTGTTGGCACTACGTTTGCAGCCCTTGATGTAGCGCTTAGTGCTACCGGACCAGTCTGGCTTTGTGCCTGAGCGGTCGACGATGCATAACCTTCGCACCTTTTTTTGCGGTGCTGAGTAGCCTCTCGGCAGGCGACGAGGCTGCTGCTGTGTTTTTGGACGCGACTAAGGCATTCGATTCTTTGGCCTGGCCTTATCTGTTTGCGCTCTTGGGCAGAGTGGGCATGAGTGCCAGATTTATTAAATTGATCCTATTGCTGTATTCGGGCCCAGTTGTGCGGTTGAGGTTGAATGGGTGTATTTCGGAGCCCTTCCCTGTGGCCCGGGGGACCCGTCAGGGATGCCCTCCGTCCCCGCTCCTATCTGCTATTGCCATGGAACCGTTGGCGGCCTATCTGCGGCAGCATCACAATCATAGAGCTCTGCAGTTTCGTCAGCGACCGATTTTAATCTCGCTGTATGCGGATGATATCGTGCTGTATGTACGGGAGCCGGGTGTGAATATGGATGTCCTGTTGACTGAGGTCGTTCGCTTTGGTGGCTTCTCGGGCATTACGATGAATTGGTCTGAATCGGTGGTGCTTCCCCTCACTAGTGGTATGGCAAGCTGCTCGTCGGGGTATCCAGTTGTATGGGCGGAGGGCCCGGTTCGTTATTTGGGCGTGTGGCTCAGTTGCGATGCAGAGACCTTGTGGCTTGCCAATTATGGCAGACTGATGGCCTGGCTGGAAGATAGACTGGAGGTGTGGCGCACACTGCCACTTTCGCTCAGTGGGCGCGTTGGCATCGCTAAAATGGTTGTTTTGCCAAAGTTTTTGTATCTTTGTGTCAACCTGTCGCTGGTGCTTACTGTGACTTTTCTTAAGAGGCTTCGATCCGCTTTGATGCGATTGGTGTGGGCTGGCGCGCAGCCTAGGATAGCTTGGGAGAAGCTGACGCTACAGTTCGAAATGGGGGGCCTTGCTGCCCCGGATCTGGAACTTTATTATTATTGCACGCAGGCCCACTTCACGTATTTCTGGATTCGTCCTATACGGTATTTATCTCACGTTGCGCCTGAGAGTGACTTGGTCTGGCCGGATTGGCTGTCGAGAGTTCTTGGATGTCTGTCTCGAACCTGTGGCGTGTACTTCCAGGGCTTGGGCGGCTTTGGGGCATAGATCTGGGACGGGACCGCTTTTTGCCCCTGCGATGCCGGTTTTGGTTGTGGCAGATGAGCGGATGTCTTGTGACGTTCGCCTACGTGAGTTCCATGAAGCTTCTGAGCTGTCATTGCTGGAAGCTTGGTTTGTGAATGAAGGTTTGCTGGAGCCGGAGGAGGCACTGCGGGCGGGTGCTGACAACCCGTTGCATAGGCTATATTTGCTGCGGGTTTACGCAATGCTTTGTGCGCGGTATCCTGGTCTCCCAGCTGTACCTGAGACTTGTCGAGCACTGGAGTTGTTGTGGCATGCGCAGTCTTCTCGTAGGCTTATTACTCGATTGTATGGGTGCGTGCAGGAGCTGCAGAGGGCAGTGGTGGTGGCTGCTAAGACTAAATGGGAGCTGGATGTTGGGGAGGTGCTTACCGAGGAAATGTGGCGGAGTTGTTGTGCGCATACGCGAATGTTGTCGCCCAATTATAGACTGCGGCTCATCCACTTTAAATTCCTGCATCGTTTATATTACACCTCTCGTGGGCTATGTGCTATGGGTCTGCGGGCTGATGCGCGCTGCGAACGTTGCCATGCTCCGGACGCTGACTTCCTGCATCTAGCGTGGAATTGTGCTGGGGTGCGAGCCTTTCGGGAGGAAGTGATGCGTGACATTGCCGGAATGACGGGTCTGGTTCTGCCTTTTTCTCCTGTGATGGCATTGCTTGGCCTGCTGGATGGGGTGCCATCGGCTTGTAAACAACTGGTGGGAATGCTGCTTCTTCTAGCGAAGAGAAGGGTGGCGATGGGCTGGGGCGAGGTAGGGCGCCGCGTAGAGCTGACTGGCTGCGGGGTGCTGCGTTTTGTCAGGAACAGCTGTCAATTTTCTGGGAGCTGGCCCCTGCAAATTCTCGTCCTAGAGATACTTGGGCGCCCTTCCGCGCTTTTTTAGACTCTCATGATTGTAGGCAGTGAGATGATGTTCGCTAGGTCACGCCACATTCTGACATTGCTTGGATTGGTTGGGATGTCTGTATGCCATGTATGAATTGTATGATAGTGAGCCCTTGCTGTGCGTGCCTGCTCTGTCGCCCTTACTTTCTTGGTTGAATTGTCTTGGTTATGTTTGCGCCCAAGTGAATACTTACGGAATGTATTCTTATGGTGTGCTCCTTCTGGTTGTGCTGCTGGATGGATGGGAGGCTGCTGACTTGGGTCAAGCTTAAATTAGCAGAGATGTTTGGGCATGGAAATTTGCCTCTGATCGTTTCTTGTGTTATATTTGGTACACTACTGTATCTTCCTTGTTTGTTTTGAGACTCGCAGGGCGGTTATGGTGTTGTATTGTAAATTGTGGCTAAATAAATAAATACAAAAATTAATTAAATAAAAAACTTGTAGTTGTGCCACATTTCACCAACATCATTTAGATAAACCATATTCGTGTTATTTGTTAAGACGCTTTGGTGGGACTTTACTGCCCTCTATGCCCGGTACTGGTGTGAACTTGGTGTGGACATATCTCTCTTCCTTTTGCTGTTGCACGATCGGTGAAAAAAACCTGGAACCAAACACGTCTTTGAACGATCACAGCAGATTCGAGGCTACGGAGTAAAATTCTTACAGGCAACCTTGGATTCAAATATATACATTTGAACTGTCGCAATATATTTTAGGGTATGGAGGCAGTCCCTCCTCTTTTTATTCATGCAGTAATTTTTACAGAAAAGGATTAGATTACCCATAAATCCCATTTGACGCAAATATGCATCAGTCCATTTACAAAGTCGCGGATCGCTAGCATTACCTCCTCATCGTCCTTCCTCGTCCTCTTCCGAATTTATGGAGTGAAGTGCCCTCTTCACTGCTCACGTCACGTTTTAGAAAGCTACTTCTTCCCCTTTATAGAAAGGGAAGAAGCACATGTGTATATAGCCCTTCCTCTCCCCCTGAACTACCTGTTCTTTTTTTGTGCACCTCTTCGGCTTCATGCCATGTGCTCCCTAGGCGCCCTTGGAGTTTTATTTTCCTTAAATTGCGGGGAGTGCGTCTGCATGGGCGCTGCTTCCTGTTTCTCACTGCTGCTGGGGTGCTGCATTATTTACTTTTTAAACCTACTGGCTTCATTGCCGGTCGTTTTTACCGTTTTATTTTTGGCACTCCTGGTGCATTTGCCCAGGACTTTGTTTCTTTGCTGCATTGGTGCCTCCTGGGTTCTGGATGTGCCCTGTTTCCCGGTTGGGGGGAAGGCCGTCCTGTGCTTTGCCCTATGCTGGGTTCCCTCCATGCTGGGATTTCCCAGTGACTTACATGTTGCAGGGTTGACTATAGTTCCCTGTGCTGGGTATTGTACCCCTTGACCTGGGTACTGTTTTTACATACATACGGATGCTGGTTGATTTCCAGCTTTTTTCTTTAGTGCTTACCCGGGCGCCTTTTTTCTATCCTTGGGCTGCGTTAGCGAATCCTTGGTTGCAGGGGCGCCCTGTTCAGTGCATAGCATCCTGTGTTGCCGATTGCGCTGCCCTCCTCCATGCTGTTTTTCTTCTCTTTACTTTACTTTCAGCCTTGGTCCCTGGGCTTGGTGGTGGGCCTCACGACCTGGTGTTTTTGTGCTGACCTGCGTGGGCGGTCAGCGCTAATTGGTGAGTTTGGATGCCTGTTTTGGTCTTCTTTGGTTGCCTTTTCTTCTGGTTGCACTGTGGGTTGTTGTTTGTTCTACGCACAAGTACCATGGGGAAGCACAAGGAGTAGAGTCGCCATCTTTCTCCTTTGCTTCCTAAAGTGGTGCGTGATGGTGAGATTCACAGTCATTGTCCCCTTGTACCTGACGTTTAGCTCAGTGACATCGTTCGTCAGCTGCCAGACACTTTGATGGACGGTCTTCACCTGTTTCGCATGTTTCTTCTTCTGGTTCTGCCTGGTCTGTTTCTTCCCCTTATTCAGTCTCCTCCTGAATGTCTCCAGATTAGGCTGAGGATGTTCTGGGGCTTTCCGTGCTCGTACCTCCTCCAGTGGAATATATCTTTTTGTAGGAGGTTTGGAACCAGTGGTCTCTTATTTTTCCTGCAATCTCCAGCTCCCTGTGGATTTGGCTCAGCCATGGTGATTGGTTCCGGCTGTTTCAGCGTCCTTCCTTTCCCATGCTTCATGTTACCCTTACTGCTCAGTGAATGGAAGGGTCATGTTCCAGTCTCTGTTCCTCGCTTGTATCCTTTGTCCCAAGGGGAGATTTCTGTTCCTCAGGTTCTTGATTTGAACCCTTTAGTTTTTAACCTTGTGGGTGATTGTCTTTGCTTTGCTTTGATTTTCTGGGGAAGGGTCTGTTGATAAGAAGGTTGTGGCTGCTCTCAAGTAGTCCCATGCTGGTTTTGGTCCCTCTTTACGTTCTGAGATCTCTGGTGTCTATTCTTCTCAGTCCCTTGTTTAGGATTCCAATCATTTTCCTCTGCCATTTAGGAGCTAATTTCTCTGACTTGCTGTTCCGTATCGTGCTCACTGTCATCTCCATCTCTGGGGCTGTAGGGTTCATTTCTCCCAGATGAATTGTTTTATTCCGTGCCCCTTAGTTCTTCTAAACTTTGGAGATGGACTGGTGACGGTCCTCAGGAAATCCTTTATATGTCAGAATCATGTTCAGCCTTTCTGTCCGAGGCCTAAGGTTTGGGATGGTGGCAGAAGGCAGGGGGATCAGTTTCAGTAACACCAGCCCGATTCCCTGCCTCACCGATTCCTTTTTCAGCGTAATGGTCCTCCTTCAGGGGGTGCCTATCGTCAGCGGAGTGGAGGAGGTGATCAGGAGCCTCCTTCCTGATGGGCCGGCCCCTCCACTTCTCTGGTCAGGGGGCACCATGGCTAGGTTCTTCCACTTTGGGCACGTCTATATCATGAATGCCTAGGTTCATCCGGTGGTTTTATCAGGGTTTATCTGGATGTTTCTCCCGGGTCCGGATCCTCACTTTCATCAGACTCCTTGACCTGGGGATCCAGTGACGCAGTCAACTCTGGCCAACAGTTTCACCTCCCTGGTCCTGTAGGATACCTTTTCAGCCGGTTCGTCCTCAGGAGAAGGGGTATGGACGTTATTCCCGTGTCTTTGTGGTCCAGATAGTCGCAGGGGTTTTTCGTCTGATCATCGACCTGAGGTTTCTGTACCACTTTGTCCCAATTTTGACCCAGGTGATTCCATTTGTCTCTCTGGGGGACTTCATGACCTAGATTGATGTTCGGGGCACCTATCTGCATCGTTGGTCCCTGCCTCTCAACAGTTTCTGAAGTTTACGGTGGGCTTCCCACTTTGACTATTCAAGGTGCTCCTTTTTTGGACTCCAGTACTCCCCCAAGTTTTGTCACCATGGTTCTAGTCCCGGTGATGGGTCTCCTGCATTACAGGGGTGTTTCTGGTCCACCCTTTTCTAGACGACCTTCTGTTCCAGGCGCCCTCTCTGTACCTTTCTCTGGCAGACATGTCCTCCACTGACTCCTCTTGGGGGATTTTCGGTTTCCTGCTCCATCCCTGTGATTCTAGCCTGACTCTCAGCGTCTGGAGTATATTGGTGCCTTTTTCCATGCGGATCAGGGGATGGTGTTCCTTCCTGCCTCCTGGTGTGCCTGACTCCATCAGTCTCTTCAGTGCGTCCTGCTGGTTCAGTCCTTTTCTGAAAGAGACTGGCTGCGTCTTCATGGTCTGTTGGTAAATGGGACTTGTTTCCTGTGTTTCTCCTCCTTACTTACCATTGTCTTGCTTGTCAAATTTGCTGGATGTTTTCGTGCTGCCTTGTTTTTTTCTTTTGGGCGTCAAATTTAGATGTCATCACTTGGGCTCCCCTTCATTTGGGCCCGGTGTTCACCATATCCTGTTTTCATTGGATTCCGGCCTGCGGCTACTTGAAGGCTCTCATTCCTGTTTCTGCTCCTACTCGTCAGGATCTCCTCTGGTGGTTGAATCCTCCTTCCGTAGACCATGGTTCTCCTCTTCGATCCCTGACACCTCTGGTCCTCACGGCCGCTTCCAGCAGACTGGGCTCGGGCGGTATTGGTGGACCTCACTGCCCAGGGTCTGTGGTGGAGGCTTTGTTGTCCTCCACTCGGCGGGAGCTTCGAGGGGTTTGGTATACCCTCCTGTTCTTTGCTGCTCCTCTTCCAGGTCACTTGGTGATGGTCAGGGTGGACATCCGAATGGCAATGTCATTCATCTGTCGCCTATACGGCACCAGGTCCCCCTCCATCTATCTCCTTGCATGCCACCTTGTGTCCTGGTCTGAATCCCGTCTCCTCAGGTTACAGGCGGTTCACTTCGGGTGGGCTGAATCATCAGGCAGATCTTCTGAGTCGGTGTTCCCGTCCTCCATGGAGTTTGTTCTGGCTCCTTCTGTGTTTCCCCAATTTTGCAGTCGGTGGGGTGTCCCTGCAGTGGATCTCTTTGCTACCTCCTTGAATGCCAAGCTTCCCCTTTACTTCACCAGGTTCCTCTCACAGGGTGCCCTGGGGACCGATGCCCTGTCCTACCCATGGCCTCCAGGTTTTTTTCTCTACGTTTGCCCTGATCCAGTGGTTCCTGTCTCGCCTGCTCCGAGAGGTGGCAGAGGTGGTTGTGGTTTTCTTCCCCTTTGGCTTCAGAGGCCTTGGTTCCCCCTTCAGTGGAGAGTGGACAGTGGAGCTGGAGTGGTATCTTCCTCTGACCGCTTCCCCTCTGCCCGTCCCTCTTCTCTCTCTGCTGACTCTGGCGAGTTTCAGTCTCACGGTCTGATGGTTGTGAGGGAGGGTCTTATGCAACAGGAGCTATCTTTACAGGTTTCCCGTTCACTTCAGTCTTCTCTACGGGGATCCTCTGATAAGGCTTCTGCACCTCCTTGGTGTTCTTTTGATGCTTGATGCAGGACTCACTCTTTGTCTCCTGTTTCTGAACCTTCCTCCATGATTTCAGTTTCTTCAGGTGGGTTTTGATAAAGCCCTCTTGGTGGCTGCTCTGTGACTCAGATGATGCTCTATTACAACTTTTCAGGCTCCATGGGATGTTTTGTCCTCATTTTCTAGAGTAGCCTCTAGGTTGTTCTGGGGTTTCAGCTTTCTTTCTCCTCCCCTTTCAGACCCTTTTCCCTCCTAGGACTTTCCTGTGGTGTTTTTTCATCTGATATCCCCTCTATGTGAGTTTTTGGATTCTGCTGCCTGGCGTTTGGGGAAGCTTCTTAACTTGGTTTGTCGCCCTCAATACCTATCCATTTTTTGGAGACCGGGTTGTCCTTCCTGGGATCCAAAGTTCCTTCCTAAGGTGAACTCTTCCTTCATTGGGACCTGGTTATTGTTCTCCCTGTCCTCCCTCACATTGGTCTGTGTGGAAGGGCAGCAGTCCTTCTTCTTCCAACCTGTCCTGCTGGATTTAGTCTGTTATGTTTCCACTTACCTTGTCTTGGGCAGGTGGATTATGGGTGTGATCAAGGTTCTTCCTCTCGCGGGTTGGCCGCTTCCTGGGCTGAATGGTCTGGTGTTACACTCCAGGATAATTGCGATGCTGCCACCTGGTCCTCTCTTTCCACTTTCATTACCCATTGCAGATTGCTCGTTGCTCGGGGTTCTAAATTCTCTTTTGCCTCAGAAGTTTTGGTCAGGGCTGCTTCCTCCTACTGAGTTGGCTCCTTGCGTTTGGACTCTTCGGGTATCCAGCGTGTTGCCCGTGGTGTTCCTATGTTTTTTAGATGCCTCATTACGTTTTTGCACTGCACTGATTGTGTTTTCTTTAGAATTTTTCGTGTGGCTGCTGAAAGTGGTCTTGCTTGGGCATTCCTCCATAAGTTCGGAAGGGGGCGAGGAAGGACGATGAGGAGGAAATGCTCAGATTACTTACCGGTAATCTTCATTACTCCGATTCTTCCTTCCTCGTCCCCTTCCATACGGCCCTCCCTCCCTCCCTCCCTCCCTCCCTGTACTTTCATCAGCTCTTTTGGTGGTGCTTGGTGATATATAGGTAATTCCGGGCAAGAGGAGGGGCTATATGCACAAGTAGCTTTCTAAAACGTGACGTGAGGAGTGAAGAGGGCACTCCACTCCATAAGTTTGGAAGGGGACGAGGAAGGAAGAATCGAAGTAATGAAGATTACCGGTAAGTTATCCGAGCATTAACCAGCAGAACACAACAAAAAGACCGGCGTCTCCTCTCCTTACTATCATCGGAAAGGACACAAGACACCCTTGACAAACCAAGAAGAGTGGTATTCCATAGATTAAGGAACGACGGAAGGTACGGACTCTGGTTAATTGGGTGTTATCATGTGTAAGGAAATGCCTCCTTGACATGGTTACCCCCTGACTTTTTGCCTTTGCTGATGCCAAGTTATGATTTGAAAGTGTGCTGAGGCCTGCTAACCAGGCCCCAGCACCAGTGTTCTTTCCCTAACCTGTACTTTTGTTTCCACAATTGGCACACCCTGGCATCCAGGTAAGTCCCTTGTAACTGGTACCCCTGGTACCAAGGGCCCTGATGCCAGGGAAGGTCTCTAACGGCTGCAGCATGTCTTATGCCACCCTGGGGACCCCTCACTCAGCACAGACACACTGCTTGCCAGCTTGTGTGTGCTACTGGGGATAAAAAGACTAAATCGGCATGGAACTCCCCTCAGGGTGCCATGCCAACCTCACACTGCCTATAGGTATAGATAAGTCACCCCTCTAGCAGGCCTTCCAGCCCTATGGCAGGGTGCACTATACCATAGGTGAGGGCATAAGTGCATGAGCACTATGCCCCCACAGTGTCTAAGCAAAACCTTAGACATTGTAAGTGCAGGGTAGCCATAAGAGTATATGGTCTGAGAGTCTGTCATGCACGAACTCCACAGCACCATAATGGCTACACTGAAAACTGTGAAGTTTGGTATCAAACTTCTCAGCACAGTAAATGCACACTGACAGTGTACATTGTATTGTAAAATACACACCAGAGGGCACCTTAGAGGTGCCCCCTGAAAACCTTAACCGACTACCAGTGTGGGCTGACTAGTTTTAGCAGCCTGCCACACACCAGACATGTTGCTGGCCACATGGGGAGAGTGCCTTTGTCACTCTGTGGCTAGTAACAAAGCCTGTGCTGGGTGGAGGTGCTTCTCACCTCCCCCTGCAGGAACTGTAACACCTGGCGGTGAGCCTCAAAGGCTCACCCCCTTTGTTACAGCACCCCAGGGCACTCCAGCTAGTGGAGTTGCCCGCCCCCTCCGGCCACGGCCCCACTTTTGGTGGCAAGGCCGGAGGAGATAATTAGAAAAACAAGGAGGAGTCACTGGCCAGTCAGGACAGCCCCTAAGGTGTCCTGAGCTGAGGTGACTCTGACTTTTAGAAATCCTCCATCTTGCAGATGGAGGATTCCCCCAATAGGATTAGGGATGTGCCCCCCTCACCTCAGGGAGGAAGCACAAAGAGGGTGTAGCCACCCTCAGGGCTAGTAGCCATTGGCTACTAACCTCCCAGACCTAAACACACCCCTAAATAGAGTTTTTAGGGGCTCCCAGAACACAGCAAGATAGATTCCTGCAACCTAAGACGAATAAGGACTGCTGAGCTGAAAACCTGCAGAGAAGACTTTAGGAGGCTGGCCTGGTTTGTAGTGGTACCAAGGGGTACTTACACTCTGCACCAGGTCCAGTTATCCCTTATTAGTGTAGAAGAGGTGTCTAGCAGCTTAGGCTGATAGAAAAGGGTAGCTTAGCAGAGCAGCTTAGGCTGAACTAGGAGACATGCAAAGCCCCTACTATACCACTGGTGTCATATGCACAATATCATAAGAAAACACAATACACAGATATACTAAAAATAAAGGTACTTTATTTTTATGACAATATGCCAAAAGTATCTCAGTGAGTACCCTCAGTATGAGGATAGCAAATATACACAAGATATATGTACGCAATACCAAAAATATGCAGTAATAGCAATAGAAAGCAATGCAAGCAATGTACAGTCACAATAGAAAGCAATGAGAGCACAATAGGTATAGGGGCAACACAAACCATATACTCCAAAAGTGGAATGCGAACCACGAATGGACCCCAAACCTATGTGAGCTTGTAGAGGGTCGCTGGGACTGTAAGAAAACAGTGAGTGTTAGACAAATATCCCACCCCAAACCCCCTGAAAAGTAGGTGTAAAGTGCACCTAT
Organism: Pleurodeles waltl; assembly: GCF_031143425.1. NCBI lineage: Eukaryota > Metazoa > Chordata > Amphibia > Caudata > Salamandridae > Pleurodeles > Pleurodeles waltl. The sequence goes on along the minus strand of NC_090444.1, from coordinate 1,833,336,503 downwards.
ATTCCCCAGAGAGAACAGAAGTCGTGATAGGGGAATTCTGCAAGGAAGACCAACACCAGCAATGCAATCAAAGTGGATTTCCGGACGAGAGTATCTGTGGAACAAGGGGACCAAGTCCAAGAGTCGCGACAAAGTCGAGAGTGGGCAGATGCCCAGGAAATGCCAGCTGAGGGTGCAAAGAAGCTGCTACTGGATGGTAGAAGCTGTGGATTCTGCAGGAACGAAGAGGACTCGGAACTTCCCCTTTGGAGGATGGATGTCCCACGTCGTGAAGAAGCTTGCAGAGGTGTTCCCCTGCATAAAGACAGCAAACAAGCCTTGCTAGCTGCAAGGGTCGCGGTTAGGGTTTTTGGATGCTGCTGTGGCCCAGGAGGGACCAGGATGTCGCCAATTGCGTGAGGAGACAGAGGGGGCGCCCAGCAAGATAGGGAGCCCTCACAGAAGCAGGCAGCACCCGCAGAAGTGCCGGAACAGGCACTACGAAGAAGAGTGAACCGGAGCTCATCCGAAGTCACAAAAGAAGATCCCACGACGCCGGAGGACAACTCAGGAGGTTGTGCACTGCAGGTTAGAGTGTCGGGGACCCAGGCTTGGCTGTGCACAGAGGAAATCCTGGAAGAGTGCACAGGAGCCGGAGCAGCTGCAAATCATGCAATACCCAGCAATGCAGTCTAGCGTGGTGAGGCAAGGACTTACCTCCACCAAACTTGGACTGAAGAGTCACTGGACTGTGGGAGTCACTTGGACAGAGTTGCTGAGTTCCAGGGACCACGCTTGTCGTGCTGAGAGGGGACCCAGAGGACCAGTGATGCAATCTTTTGGTGCCTGCGGTTGCAGGGGGAAGATTCCGTCGACCCACGGGAGATTTCTTCAGAGCTTCTAGTGCAGAGAGGAGGCAGACTACCCCCACAGCATGCACCACCAGGAAAACAGTCGAGAAGGCGGCCGGATCAGCGATACAAGGTTGCAGTAGTCGTCTTTGCTACTTTGTTGCCATTTTGCAGGCGTCCAGAGCAGTCAGCGGTCGATTCCTTTAACTAACATGACAACAGAAAACCTTGCTATATGGCCTCACATTCCCATTAGTGTAGAGTGTAGATGCGACATTGCCAAAACACAAAATAGGAGGCTGTGACTAAGTCATAGGTCTTGGGACAAATGTGTGGAGTTCTTGCTTATATTTGACTTGGCTTTATTATACATTTTTTGTTGATCCTTCACAAATCTTTTGTTGTACACATGCACATTTTATAGATATGCTTGGTATTAAAAGTATTGTAACAGTACAGTCTCGGATACATCATACACCATTGTCTTACAGCGTAGGTCTATTTTTTTTTTCTCTTAAATTACAGTACGACTATTTATCAAATTTCTCAACAGTATTATGGATTCCATGTATTGAACTAGAAATTGTAATCCCTTTTCACTTGTTTAGGTGTGCTCCATTCCTAATTTGAGCTATAAGCGGTCGATTCCTTGGCAGAAGGTGAAGAGAGAGATCCAGAGGAACTCTGATGAGCTCTTGCATTCGTTATCTACAGAATTCCCCAAAGCAGAGACCCTAAATAGCCAGAAAAGGAGGTTTGGCTACTTAGGATGGAGGATAGGCTAGCAACACAGGTAAGAGCCTATCAGAAGGAGTCTCTGACGTCACCTGCTGGCACTGGCCACTCAGAGCAGTCCAGTGTGCCAGCAGCACCTCTGTTTCCAAGATGGCAGAGGTCTGGAGCACACTGGAGGAGCTCTGGCCACCTCCCCTGGGAGGTGCAGGCCAGGGGAGTGGTCACTCCCCTTTCCTTTGTCCAGTTTCGCCCCAGAGCAGGGCTGGGGGGTCCCTGAACCGGTGGAGACTGGCTTATGCAGAGATGGGCACCATCTATGCCCATCAAAGCATTTCCAGAGGCTGGGGGAGGCTACTCCTCTCCAGCCCTGACACCTTTTTCCAAAGGGAGAGGGTGTAACACCCTCTCTCTGAGGAAGTCCTTTGTTGTGCCTTCCTGGGCCAAGCCTGGCTGGACCCCAGGAGGGCAGAAACCTGTCTGAGGGGTTGGCAGCAGCAGCAGCTGCAGTGAAACCCCGGGAAAGGCAGTTTGGCAGTACCCGGGTTCTGTGCTAGAGACTCGGGGGATCATGGAATTGTCTCCCCAATGCCAGAATGGCATTGGGGTGACAATTCCATGATCTTAGACATGTTACATGGCCATGTTCGGAGTTACCATTGTGACGCTGTACATAGGTAGTGACCTATGTACAGTGCACATGTGTAATGGTGTCCCCGCACTCACAAAGTCCGGGGAATTTTCCCTGAACGATGTGGGGGAACCTTGGCTAGTGCCAGGGTGCCCACACACTAAGTAACTTAGCACCCAACCTTTACCAGGTAAAGGTTAGACATATAGGTGACTTATAAGTTACATAAGTGCAGTGGTAAATGGCTGTGAAATAACGTGGACGTTATTTCACTCAGGCTGCAGTGGCAGGCCTGTGTAAGAATTGTCAGAGCTCCCTATGGGTGGCAAAAGAAATGCTGCAGCCCATAGGGATCTCCTGGAACCCCAATACCCTGGGTACCTCAGCACCATATACTAGGGAATTATAAGGGTGTTCCAGTATGCCAATGTGAATTGGTGAAATTGGTCACTAGCCTGTTAGTGACAATTTGTACAGAGAGAGCATAACCACTGAGGTTCTGGTTAGCAGAGCATCAGTGAGACAATTAGGCATCACACAGGGAACACATACATATAGGTCACAAACATATGAGCACTGGGGTCCTGGCTAGCAGGGTCCCAGTGACACATAACAAAGATACTGAAACATAGGGTTTTCACCATGAGCACTGGGTCCTGGCTAGCAGGATCCCAGTGAGACCAGCACTGACTTGTCTAAAATCAATACAGAATCTGGTGGAGCCATCCGGTTTTGGCACTAGGACCACTGGGGAACACCAGGGGCTGGAAGAGGGTTCAATTATCCTTGCGTCTAGCATAGTCTGGGCTTCCTGTTCCACTAGTTCTCTTTTGGCTTCGGGTATTCTATAAAGTCGTTGGCGAACTACTTTGTCCCCAATTGTTCGTATATGGTGTTCTATCAAGTGTGTCCTGCCTGGGGTTTTGGAAAATACGTCTAGGCTACTTATGACTAAATGTTCCAATTGCTTAGTTTGTTTTTGTGAGAGTTTTTCGTTCAGTTGGGGCATCGAAATATCGGACTGGGTGTTTACCTTCGTAGGATATACTGGTATGCCGCTGTCACCCTCAGTGGTTATGTATAGGGACGTAGCAGTTTTCGGAGTCTCATACCACTTTTTAAGTAAGTTGATGTGATAGATTTGTTCCCTACCGGTTCCAGTGGGTATTTCAATCTTATAGGTTGTGGGTGTGACCTGGTCTAAGACCGTATATGGACCTTGCCATCGGGCCAGGAGCTTATTTTCACTAGTGGGCAATAGAACTAGTACCTTATCTCCTACAGTGAGACTACGTGGCTTACTATGAGTGTCGTAATATGTTTTTTGTTTTACTGGGGCATCCCTCAAGGTTTTGTGAGCCTCCTCCCAAACGGTATTTAAGTTTTCTCTAAGGTCTTTAGTATACAGGGAGTGCAGAATTATTAGGCAAATGAGTATTTTGACCACATCATCCTCTTTATGCATGTTGTCTTACTCCAAGCTGTATAGGCTCGAAAGCCTACTACCAATTAAGCATATTAGGTGATGTGCATCTCTGTAATGAGAAGGGGTGTGGTCTAATGACATCACCACCCTATATCAGGTGTGCATAATTATTAGGCAACTTCCTTTCCTTTGGCAAAATGGGTCAAAAGAAGGACTTGACAGGCTCAGAAAAGTCAAAAATAGTGAGATATCTTGCAGAGGGATGCAGCACTCTTAAAATTGCAAAGCTTCTGAAGCGTGATTATCGAACAATCAAGCGTTTCATTCAAAATAGTCAACAGGGTCGCAAGAAGCGTGTGGAAAAACAAAGGCGCAAAATAACTGCCCATGAACTGAGAAAAGTCAAGCGTGCAGCTGCCACGATGCCACTTGCCATCAGTTTGGCCATATTTCAGAGCTGCAACATCACTGGAGTGCCCAAAAGCACAAGGTGTGCAATACTCAGAGACATGGCCAAGGTAAGAAAGGCTGAAAGACGACCACCACTGAACAAGACACACAAGCTGAAACGTCAAGACTGGGCCAAGAAATATCTCAAGACTGATTTTCTAAGGTTTTATGGACTGATGAAATGAGAGTGAGTCTTGATGGGCCAGATGGATGGGCCCGTGGCTGGATTGGTAAAGGGCAGAGAGCTCCAGTCCGACTCAGACGCCAGCAAGGTGGAGGTGGAGTACTGGTTTGGGCTGGTATCATCAAAGATGAGCTTGTGGGGCCTTTTCGGGTTGAGAATGGAGTCAAGCTCAACTCCCAGTCCTACTGCCAGTTCCTGGTAGACACCTTCTTCAAGCAGTGGTACAGGAAGAAGTCTGCATCCTTCAAGAAAAACATGATTTTCATGCAGGACAATGCTCCATCACACGCGTCCAAGTACTCCACAGCGTGTCTGGCAAGAAAGGGTATAAAAGAAGGAAATCTAATGACATGGCCTCCTTGTTCACCTGATCTGAACCCCATTGAGAACCTGTGGTCCATCATCAAATGTGAGATTTACAAGGAGGGAAAACAGTACACCTCTCTGAACAGTGTCTGGGAGGCTGTGGTTGCTGCTGCACGCAATGTTGATGGTGAACAGATCAAAACACTGACAGAATCCATGGATGGCAGGCTTTTGAGTGTCCTTGCAAAGAAAGGTGGCTATATTGGTCACTGATTTGTTTTTGTTTTGTTTTTGAATGTCAGACATGTATATTTGTGAATGTTGAGATGTTATATTGGTTTCACTGGTAATAATAAATAATTGAAATGGGTATATATTTGTTTTTTGTTAAGTTGCCTAATAATTATGCACAGTAATAGTCACCTGCACACACAGATATCCCCCTAACATAGCTAAAACTAAAAACAAACTAAAAACTACTTCCAAAAATATTCAGCTTTGATATTAATGAGTTTTTTGGGTTCATTGAGAACATGGTTGTTGTTCAATAATAAAATTAATCCTCAAAAATACAACTTGCCTAATAATTCTGCACTCCCTGTATGTTAGGACATCTTTTAGGTCCTCCTCGGACTCTTCCCATTGTTCAGCCAGCATTTCCAGTAAAGTAAGCGGCTGTCGGCCAAACAACAATTCAAAGGGACTATGCCCAGTGGAAGATTGTATGTGCTTTCATAATGCGTAGAAGACGAGGGGTAGTTTTTTCTCCCAATCTCTCCCTGAGTCGCTTACGATTTTTCTTAGTAAGGTCTTAATGGTTTTATTATAGTGTTCCACTAGACCATCCGTCTGTGGGTGGTACACCGAGGTTCGGATTTCTTTTACCCCAAGGGTATGACATATTTCCGACATAAGTCTTGACATGAATGGAGTTCCCTGATCATAAAGAATTTCTTTGGGGAAACCAACACGGGAAAAGAATTCGATCGTAGCCTGACCTATGGTTGTAGTGTTCATCAGAATAGCCTCCGGATACCTAGTAGCGTAGTCAACTAAAACCAACAAATACTGGTGTCCCTTTACAGATGGGGTTAGGGGTCCCACCAAGTCCATACCTACCCAGGGAAAAGGGACTTCTATTATGGTTAATGGTTGCAGAGGGACAGTCCGATCATGCGACGGGTTGACTAGTTGACATTTTGGGCAATTTTGACAATGCTTTCTCATGTCCCCATAGACTCCCGGCCAGTAGAATCGTTGTAGAACCGCTGGCTCTGTTTTTTCCCTCCCCAGATGTCCTTCCCCATTATCTCCATGGGCCAAAACTAGGACTTGTTCTCGATAATTCTGGGGCACTACCAATTGGGGTTTCCTGCCTGGACTGTTGGGACAGACCGTATACAACAGGTTATTCGTAATGATAAACGCAAGACCTACCGAGGCCACATCCGTGGCTAATGCGTTTTGCCATGCGTTTTTCAATGTAGGATCCTCTCTTTGGGCTTGTCTAAAGCTTCCCACTACCGACATTACGGCCTTCAGGTCGGCAGAGACAGTGGCTTTATGACCTTCACTAGGTTTCTGATAAGCCTGATTCTGTTCGCATTTCTGTTTTTTTACTGAGCTTCCTCCGGATACTACTTTCCTGAATGTCGGTGGACACGAACGGGGCTTCCCTCCACCATGACTGTGCCACATGCTCCTGATTGGTTTTATCCAGTAAGTGCGCAAAAGTGTCATAATCGGTTCCTATGATCATGTCCTCACCAAGATTTGGAATCACCCCAACGGAAAGGCACTCTTCTTACCCGCTCCAATTAATTGAGACCATAGCCACAGGATAGGTTTTCCGATCCCCATGAACGCATGTTATTAAAACTTGAGCATTTGGGATTCACTGGGTAGGTTGTACATAGTCCTGATTTACCACACTCTGGCTACACCCAGAGTCAATAAGGACGTTCCTTTCCTCTTTGTTGAGCTTCATTGTGTTTGTATATTTCGACTGGTTATGTCCCAACCACAACACCCGACCCTTCATCAAGCCAATCTCCATTGGTTATTCAGGATCTTTTTTTAATGGACAATGTCGGGCTATATGGCCCCACTCGGAGCAATGAAAACCTTGTGGGCCTGTCATGACTTTTCTGGAAGGGATTGGGTGAGATGTAGTAGTTCTGTCAGTACTGGGACCTGCTGCTGGTCTGGTGGTGATGGGTTTAGACACAATGGCTTGAGGGGTCGCGGAAGTGGATTTTGAAAATGTTCCTCGGAAGTCGGGATCACGATGGAAGGCACAAGCCAAGTCAATGGCCGTATGGTTAGTAAGACCAGGGTGCTGTCTAACCCAGTTGCGAGTAGTGGATGGGAGGGCATCAAGGTATTGTTCTAAGACAATAGCATCAAACATCTCCTCTTTAGTGGTCTCAGAGGGGTGAAGCCACTTTCCTCCTGCATGGTATACCCAATAATAAAAGGTACGGGATTTTCTTGTGGCATCCACTTGGTTTGCCGGAATCGGGCTCGATAACTTTCCTGATCTAGTCTGATCCTTTCCAGGATTGCCTTTTTGATTTCATTGTACGTGGTTACCCCTCCCGGGTTCACGGCCTGATATGCCTCCTGTAGATGACCCGTAAGCAGAGGGGCTATATATTGTCCCCACTTGTCAGCTGGCCAATTGGCAGAACTTGCCACCCTCTCAAAATTGGTGAAAAAAGAATCGGGATCCTCATTGTCCTGATACTTTTGAAGGACACTGCTTGGGACGTCGGGATGTACCTTGGTCTGGGCTATGGTTTCAGTCAACTTCCTCAGCGCAGTTTCATGGACCAGTTGATTGTTTGCAATGATTGTGGCCTGGCTCTTCAGGGCCCTCTGCAGGGCTTCTTGCTCCTCCTTCGCTTCCTTTAGCGGCTGTTCCCAAACTAACTGGAGATAGCTGTTCTCTCTTATCTTCTTCTTTCCAGGAGGACTCCCAGGAGGCGCATGTGGGAAGAAAATAGAGACAAATAGCGGTAAGTGGACTGGTGAGTGGGGTTTTCTTGTTCGGATTCTTTTTTTTTTTCTACTCCTTTGTTCTCCCTCTATTCTTCTTTTCTTTTCCTTTTTTCTCTCTCTTAATTTTTCCTTCTGTTACTTCCTCTTTTCTTTCTTCACTTTTTTCTTCCTGTGCTTTTCTTTATTTATTTTCCTCTCTTTCTAGTTCTTCTCTCTCTCTGTCCTTTTGCCTGAGCCTTTTCTTTCCTTCAATTTTTTTCCTACTCCTTTTCTCTATATTGCCTCCTCTCCTTCCTTCCTGTCCTTCTTCCTCTTGCCGTATGCATCACTACCATTAAAGCATCACAACTGGTGCCCGAAAAACAAATGACACTTGTAGAAGGGAAGAAAAATTAAACAAAAAAAACAAAAAATAAACCCACAAGACGCCGTCACAATGCTGGACGGGAACTACTCGCTCGTTTACTCTCCCCCTTGCGCCATGAGATTTCTTCCCCCCCCCCCAAATCAAGTACTTCCTGCCACACACCTGCTGTGGCCACGTGTAGGAAAGTAGCCTCTTTCTAGCCTTGTTACACCCCCACTTTTGGCCTGTTTGTGAGTATATGTCAGGGTGCTTTCACTGTCTCACTGGGATCCTGCTAGCCAGGGCCAAGTGCTCATAGTGAAAACCCTATGCTGTAAGTATGTTTGTTAGGTGTCACTTAGCCAGGACCCCAGTGCTAAGTTTGTGACCCATATGTGTTCCCTGTGTGGTGCCTAAATGTCTCACTGAGGCTCTGCTAACCAGAACCTCAGTGGTTATGCTCTCGCTGCTTTCCAAATTTGTCACTAACAGGCTAGTGACAAAATTGACCAATTCACATTGGCATACTGGTACACCCATATAATTCCCTCGTATATGGTACTGAGGTACCCAGGGTATTGGGATTCCAGGAGATCCCTATGGGCTGCAGCATTTCATTTGCCACCCATAGGGAGCTCTGACAATTCTTACACAGGTCTGCCACTGCAGCCTGCGTGAAATAACGTCCACGTTATTTCACAGCCATTTACCACTGCACATAAGTAACTTATAAGTCACCTATATGTCTAACCTTCACCTGGTGACGGTTGGGTGCAAAGTTACTTAGTGTGTGGGCAGCCTGGCACTAGCCAAGGTGCCCCCGCATCGTTTAGGGTAAATTCCCCGGACATTGTGAGTGCGGGGACACCATTACAAATGTGCACTATACATAGGGTCACTACCTATGTATAGCGTCACAATGGTAACTCCGAACATGGCCATGTAACATGTCTAAGATCATGGAATTGTCACCCCAATACCATTCTGGTATTGGGGTGACAATTCCATGATCCCCCGGGTCTCTAGCACAGAACCCGGGTACTACCAAACTGCCTTTCCGGGGTTTCCACTGCGGCTGCTGCCAACCCCTCAGACAGGTTTCTGCCCTCACAGCCCTTGCCCAGGAAGGCAGAACAAAGGATTTCCTCTGAGAGAGGGTGTTACATCCTCTCCATTTGGAAATAGGTGTGAAGGGCTGTGGAGGAGTAGCCTCCCCCAGCCTCTGGAAATGCTTTTGATGGGCACAGATGGTGCCCTTCTCTGCATAAGCCAGTCTACACCGTTTCAGGGATCCCCCAGCCCTGCTCTGGCACGAGACTGGACAAAGGAAAGGGGAGTGACCACTCCCCTGACCAGTACCTCCCAGGAGAGGTGCCCAGAGCTCCTACAGTGTGTCCCAGACCTCTTCCATCTTGGAAACAGAGGTGTTGGGGACACACTGGACTGCTCTGAGTGGCCAGTGCCAGCAGGTGACGTCAGAGACTCCTTCTGATAGGCTCTTACCTCTCTTGGTAGCCAATCTTCCTAACCTGGTAGCCAAACCTCCTTTTCTGGCTATTTAGGGTCTCTGCTTTGGGGAATTCTTCAGATAACGAATGCAAGAGCTCACCATAGTTCCTCTGCATCTCCCTCTTCACCTTCTACCAAAGGATCGACCGCTGACTGCTCCAGGACGCCTGCAAAACCGCAACAAAGTAGCAAGACGACTACCAGCAACATTGTAGCGCCTAATCCTGCCGGCTTTCTCGACTGTTTCCAGGTGGTGCATGCTCTGGGGGTAGCCTGCCTTCACCCTGCACCAGAAGCTCCGAGGAAATCTCCTGTGGGTCGACAGAATCTTCCCCCTGCTAACGCAGGCACCAACAGAGTGCAACACTGGTCCTCTGGGTCCCCTCTCATCCTGACGAGTGTAGTCCCTGGAACACAGCAACTCTGTCCAAGTGACTCCTACAGTCCAGTGACTCTTCAGTCCAAGTTTGGTGGAGGTAAGTCCTTGCCTCCCCACGCTAGACTGCAAAGCTGTGTACCACGTGATTTGCAGCTGCTCCGGCTCCTGTGCACTCTTCCAGGATTTCCTTCGTGCACAGCCAAGCCTGGGTCCCCAGCACTCTGTCCTGCAGTGCACACCTTCTGAGTTGTCCTCCGGCGTCGTGGGACTCCCTTTTGTGACTTTCCGTGGACTTCGGTTCACTTTTCTTCTAAGTGCCTGTTGGGGTACTTCTGCAGGTGCTGCCTGCTTCTGTGAGGGCTCCCTGAGTTGCTGAGCGCTCCCTCTGTCTCCTCCTCCAAGTGGCGACATCCTAGTCTCTCCTGGGCCCCTGCAGCACCCAAAAACCTCTACCGCGACCCTTGCAGCTAGCAAGACTTGTTTGCGGTCTTTCTGCGTGGGAGCACCTCTGCAAGCTTCATCGCGACGTGGGACATTCGTCTTCCAAAAGAGAAGGTCCTAGTCCTCTTCTTTCTTGCAGAACTCCAAGCTTCTTCCAACCGGTGGCAGCTTCCTTGCACCTTCAGCTGGCATTAACTGGGCTCCTGCCCCCTCTCGACACTGTCGCGACTATTGGACTTGGTCCTCTTGTCTTACAGGTACTCAAATCCGGAAATCTGTTGTCAGTGCACTGCTGGTGTTTGTTCTTCCTGCAGAATCCCCCTATCACGACTTCTGGGCTCTCTGGGGGTAGTAGGTGCACTTTACTCCTACTTTTCAGGGTCTTGGGGTGGGGTATTTTTCTAACCCTCACTGTTTTCTTACAGTCCCAGCGACCCTCTACAAGCTCACATAGGTCTGGGGTCCATTCGTGGTTCGCATTCCACTTTTGGAGTATATGGTTTGTGTTGCCCCTATAACTATGTGCTCCTATTGCAATTCTACACTGTTTGCATTACTTTTTTTGCTATTACTTACCTAACTTTGGTTTGTGTACATATAACTTGTGTATATATCTTATCTTCTTACTGAGGATACTCACTGAGATACTTTTGGCATATTGTCATAAAAATAAAGTACCTTTATTTTTAGTAACTCTGTGTATTGTGTTTTCTTATGATATTGTGCATATGATATAAGTGGTATAGCAGGAGCTTTGCATGTCTCCTAGTTCAGCCTAAGCTGCTTTGCCATAGCTACCTTCTATCAGCCTAACCTGCTAGAAACACCTCTTCTACATTAACAAGGGATAACTGGACCTGGCACAAGGTGTAAGTACCTCTGGTACCCACTACAAGCCAGGCCAGCCTCCTACACAACGCTCTTCCCAGAACATGGCCAGGGTCTGTTGAGCCGCCTCCTGGTTTCCTGCTGCATCTCCCGGTGCTGCTCTCCTCCTTCACACCGCCGCCGGGTCTTCCTCCGTCTCTCTCCTCTCTGCCGTCCCCGGATTCCTCACCACAGTCTCTCTCCCGGGTTCTGTTGTCTTCTCTCTCGCCGTCACTGCTGCTGTTCCTCTCCCCATTGCCGCTGTCACTCTTGACGTCTCTCTCTCCATGTTCCGCCTTCTCCTCCGCGCTGCCCCCCTCCGTGGTCGTCCGAAGGGCCTTCTTCTGCCCCACTTCACCCAGAAACTCTCCCTGATTGGTTCCTGACTGGAGGACATCCGGGTCGGGAATCGCGTCCATGGCTATACCCCAGGGGTATGGCGGAGCCGCCCGTGCCAGCCCGTCACAGGTACATTACTTACCTTTGGTGTTTTCTTACACTCCCAGCGCCCCTCTACACACTACACTTGCCTAGGTGGGAAACCTACTTTCGCATTACACTATTTTAGTATATGGTTTGTGTTCCCCCTAGGCCCATTGCAACCTATGGTGTTTTGTATATTGTGTTAGTTACTTACCTCCTAAGGGAGTGTAGCCCACAAAGTATTTTTGGCATTGTGTGACTACTAAAATAAAGTACCTTTATTTTTGTAACACTGATTATTGTTTTTCATGTGTGTAAGTACTGTGTGACTACAGTGGTATTGCAAGAGCTTTGCCTGTCTCCTAGTTCAGCCTTGGCATCTCTGCCTACAGCTACCTCTAGGCAGCCTGGCTTCTAGACACTGCCTACAATTCACTAATAAGGGATAACTGGACCTGGTATAAGGTGTAAGTACCTTAGGTACCCACTACAAACCAGGCCAGCCTCCTACAGTGCAGCGCCCCTTTTCTTAAATCTGCCCCATAGTTTAGGTTTTATTTTTTGCTCACTGGTTGGGGAGATTATACACTGAAAACCTGAACCCAACACATGTCCACTATATATACTATTTTCTCACAGGACCCAAGACAACAGCTTTGTTGGATAGGACGATTCAGCCCTCTGTATGCTTTTATGTTGTGTGTAACGTCTTGTCCTAATCAAACTAACATTATATTGACTGACATTTCTAGACCACAATATACTTGGGAATTTAGTTCTCATAGTCCTGATGAAAGCCCTGGAACCTGTGGTCTTTTATGTTGAGGGTTGAAACATGTTGACTTTTGTGTAGAGTTTTGGACCATTATCTCCATAAGCATCCTGTTTTTGGTCTTTAATCATACCAGAAACACCACAAATAAAGGGATACCAAGGTGTTTCAAGGTATTGCAAAGTCCCCAAAAGCAAATTATCCATTGTGCTCCATGGAGTATGGTTGAGCCCATCCTGGTTTTCAGGGGTCAGGATGAGAACCGTTGATGAAGCATGACACCGATAGGGTGTCTGAGGGTCTACAAAATAAACAATTAAAAATGTAGATCTGTGAAAATTTAGCCCCAAACAATGTAAAAATAGGATACTGTTTGGTGATAAATGATTTACGACGGAAGGATGTTCCTAAGCTTCTTCATGTCTTGTCCTAGGTAGCATTTGATTGATCTTTTGGTCTCTCGTTGCAATTACATGTGGTTGATGTGCTACATGCAAAACCACCCACTGCTTGTACACGCCTTCCCCATGTGCTCACTGCACAAGTCGCCCTTCATATATTGTACTTTTTGTAAGCACACATATATCCAACACACTCTTTCACTGTGCATGCACTGCACAGTACTACATCTCTCATGTAATGTATTCCTTCCTGATCTACATACATCAAGTACACATACTCACCGGCCATACATTGCACAGCTCCATCCCTGTACTGTACCATTCCAAGGCACACATACATCCAGAGCAGAGTCATCATTCCTATACTGCACAGCACTCTACATCTAATTGATGTAGGCCAAGAGTGAGTTATTCACACAACAGTGAAACTTTAAAAAGATGTGTGAGTCTGCAGACCTCACTCCAGTGATACAGGTTAAAAAGGACCTGTCCATTCCTGCTGATCTCTTCACGGTATGGTGTCACCACTCAGCTCGTGCAGCATAACTCTTGGTGAAGTCAGTAGCCGTGCACCACTATGAGGGTAGCACTTTGGGTGCCCCTCCTGGTCCAACAAGACCGCAGTATGTGCAACAGGCCTGAGTCGTGGTACACAAGCATAATCCATGCTTGCCTATGACAACAGAAATCAGCATTAGGGATCCAGACAGCAGTACAGTTAGGCACTCGGGTTAGGGGTACACGTCCATAAACATGCAGAGGACTCTTTTGTCCCAACATCAAGATATTCACACAAGGTAAGAAAACATTTTATTACCATGTATCCAAAGAGCATACTCATTCTTTGCAGACCTTTTTTGCACGATAGGCCTACAGCCAAAGCAAGCAGACTGTAGGACAAACAACATGCTCTTAAAGCAGCAGTTTGCAAAGTAGGGATTTCTACATTTGTCCTTGAGCAACAGATTTCAGTCACTGTTTTCTTTACTTAATAATTTTATACTGATAAAAATGTATTTAGTGCTAAATTATACTACTATATGTTTAGATGTAAACATTTGATTCATGGAATTACTAGTGAAAATATGTTTGTACTTTTCTACATGTATTGTATTGTCACTACTTTACACATGACATTATCCCTATAACTCGTAATCGAAATGGACAATTTACCCGATCTGAATTTTTCATAAAGATTGATCATTTTTGACGTGCAGTGGTTGGTTTTAAAATAAGAATACATTAAAAAAATGTATACATACTTTTTCAAGCCTTTTACAGAAAGCTTCAAATTTCCCAAATATGTACATTTCAGAAACTTCAAAAGGTTTCTCCCCTGCACCTTGTAGAGTCTGCTTCCTTGTACTATGGAAACACCTTTGGTACTCTTTAAATAAGAATGTGCAGTCCTAAAAAGAAAACAAAATGGCAATTAAAAACTGAAAATACAAATATAATATTCTCAATCTAAACAGGTAAACATTACACTCTTTGTTGTTAGTCAATAATAGTTTAACATAAATGTGAAGCCTGTTTCTTTTAACCCTGTAAGTGCGAATGTAGGCCAACGGTCAATGTCGGAACTCCCTACCCAGTGCATCTGTCAGCCATTGTCTGAGGCTGGCACCCGAGGTGTCCTGTTTTGGAAAGCAACAGTGGGTGGTCAAAATGGGATCGCTTCTGCTTCAGCCCTCAACCTCCCCGCCCCCCCCCCCCACCTATCTGTGATGTCAGAGCAACACAAAGCACGCTGATCTTATAGACCCCCACTGTATGAAGATGAGAGAGAGTAGGTGAGTGCTCTGTCTGCCATCTGGAGGGGAATCTATGCCTCCCCACATTTGAAGGAGGAACCCTCGCCAGCGATGCCTGTCTCAGTTTCCTGCTCGTGGATCACAGACATGCCACCATCTACAGGCAGGAAACCACTAGACACCAGTGAAAACCATTGAACCACCAGGGATACTGTGTTTTTGGGGAGTCACCCACCTTGTACATAGACCAACCCCCCTTGGGGACATTATACTTTTCACAAAACTCCCTTTGGAACGTGATATTTTTCACAAAAATATTTTTTTTCCCCTGGGGGAGTGATCGCACAGGCCGACCCCATTTGGTGGGGGGAGCAACTATTTTTAAAAGAACATAAAGTAAAGGGCAGTTTTGAACTTGCTATGTGCTTTCTGCAGGCAATGTTTGTGGTAATATCAGAGAAATCAAAAGTAATAACTAGGCCACCAAACCATAAAACAGGCTCATAAAAAGCCAAAAAAGGCCCACATAATGACCTGTCAGACCAGCCTTTCAGGTATTGCCAGATTGCCCTATAGGCCAGTTCTACCCTGGCTCTCACACGTTCTTGGAGGTGGCCCTCACGAGATATGGGCAGCCCCATGGGGGCATTTATTTTTTAAATGACCCTACTCCACTGGACCACCAGGGACTGTGTAGGCCTATGTAATGGGCATGTTGTTAGTGTTGTTTTACCAGATATTACCACAAATGTTGCCTGCAGCAGGCATATCTGCATACAGTATTTTATAACATACAAAACATCTATATAGATTCTATTTTCAAATTCAAAACTGCCCCAAAGGTTGAAATGTGGGCTACTTTTAAGGTGTGGGCTTTGATTTCAATACAATAAATAAGAGCCACAATCTCAAAGATTTCGCATCATATTTGCATGACTTTTTTCACACATATCAGACACAATATCCTTGTTGGAATTTCACAAAGCAATGCCAATGGCTACTTGTGTTGCTTCGTAAATAAAAACAAACTGCCTTGTTTTAATTTACTTCATGGAGGGTTTCCACAGGTGGTGCATGGGCTTTCCAGTCCATCCACCTTTGGTTTTTGACACAAATCCATATCTACAAAGACTTATAGACATGGATTTGTGCCAAAATCTGGTGCATGCCTGAGGCTGGTAAATCAAAGAGAAATATCTTCTCCTCGCTTTTTCCTGTTTGCATGTGTGCTACTTTCTGAAAGCACACATACATAGTGGAAAACACCTCAATTGTATTTTTGTTGCAGGAAGGTGCACCTTCCTGCACAAAAACTATCCTGACCATAACAGAGACACCCTTACACTATGGTGCACAGTGCACCACATAGTGCACCAGAGCATGGAGAGAGGATTTTTTTTAGATTATATGGCACAGTTCTGCTCTACCTAGGTGATGCTGAGTGGAAACGTGGGTCGCTGTGTGTTCTAGTATTGCATATGTGAGAAGTTGAAGTAATATATATTTTTTTCTATTTTAGTGTTTCTGGAGAGCCAGCAGCTGCGTCAATAAACTAAGTGCTTTTTGCTTTTACACTTGTTCCCACAGATCAAACAGACGCACACACCCTTCCACACATTTAGAACCATACTTCTGATTTCTATGTTGGACAAAGTTTCTCAGAGATAAGGTTTTA
This sequence comes from Pleurodeles waltl, assembly GCF_031143425.1. NCBI lineage: Eukaryota > Metazoa > Chordata > Amphibia > Caudata > Salamandridae > Pleurodeles > Pleurodeles waltl. The sequence goes on along the minus strand of NC_090444.1, from coordinate 1,833,320,377 downwards.
GGCAAGTTTTAAATAGTCAATAGAAACGTTGGTCTCAGTGGATGACAGCTGCCCAGACCTTATATTGAGTTATGGAGGATAGCTCTAAGAACAGATTTTCAAGCACTAGTGCAACTTGGGCACCTTTACGAGTACTTCCATATGGTGTAATGCAAATAGACCTTCAGAAATCCTTTGACATCTAATGTATGCAGTGATATTTCTGCTGCTGACTGAGGGTTCAGAAAGAAAGTTTTTAGTATTACAAGCTCATTTAGATAAAAATCCAAATGGACCTCAGGGATACATTTCGGATTGGTTCTGAGAATAACAGTCGTCTGGAAAGCATAGGAGAGGCTCCTTAACTGTAAATACCTGTATTTTGCTTACTCTCCTGGATGATGTTAACACCAACAGTGATGCTACTTTCCATGACAGGAACTTGAGATCCACCTTGTGTAGTGTTTCAAATGGACCCTTCATTAAATGTGCTAGCACTTACATTCAGGTACCACACAGAAGGAGGAGCCCTTATTAGAGGGAAAACCCTGACAAGTCCTTTAACAAATTGCTTAATGATTCTATAAGACCACAAAGATGGACAGGACGAAGAGCGTCTATATCTTGATATTGCAGTCTAGTGTACTTTAATTGATGCATGGACCAATCCTGATCTTGCCAGTGACAAGAGATAAGGCAGAATATGTTCTAGTGATGCTTGAAAAGGATGCAAATTTGATTTCTTGCACTTTACACAGAAACATTTCCATTTTAATCTATATGTTTTTGTAGTGGTGTGCGCTCTGGCTTTTGCAAAAATGTCTCTGCAGACTTGAGGGACATTTAGATCCTTAAGCTCACAGAATTCAGGAGCCAATGGGAAGAGTGGAGAGAAGTCCGATCTGGATGAAGGACCTGGCCTTGGGTCATCGTCAATAGTGTCCTGAGCGGTTTCAGGTGAATGTGGCTGGTTTCTGACAACAAAAGCAGCTCCATGAACCAATGCTGTCTGGGCCATCTGGGGGCTATCAGGATTATGCAACACTGCTCTGCCTTCATCTTGTTGAGAACCCTTGGTATAAGAGGTATGAGCGTATGCATAGATCTCTGACCATCTGATGGAAAACGCATTCCCCCACGACCCTGGATGTAGATACCAACTTTCATAAAACTGGCATTTCCGGTTCTGTTGTTTTGCAAAGTGATCTAGAGCCAGCTTGCCCCAGAGAGAAAAAGAGCTCCCATTTGTGGCAGCTCTTCCTTATTCTACTTAGTATATCCGCTAAGATGTTGCTTGTCCCGGGAACATGATCCACTCTAAGCATTATCCTGTGTGCCGTGATCCAGTTCCAGATCTCTTGACCTTATCTGAAAAGGGCTAGCGATTTTGTGCTCCCTTGTTTGTTCACACTTTGGATGCTGGTAGTATTGCCTGTACGAACTAACACTGATAAACTTGTTATTCTTGGTAGGAAAGTTTGAAGACTCAGATAGATTGCATTGAGCTCCAACTGATTGATGTGCATGCTCTTTTGATCTGGAGGCCATCTTCCACTGATTTGCAGATCCTGCAGATGTCTACCCAAGCTCTCTAGGGAGGTATACCTGGTTATCGTGTAATTAGGTATTTGAGTCAGGACTGTTAGACCTCTAGATACATTGTTGTCTTGTGTCCACCAGGTTAGAGCTTTTAACATTACTGGAGTGATCTTTATTGAGCGCCAAATGATCCCTCTGGACCCAGTCCTGACCAGTTCCTCTTGTGGGGATCTCATTTACAGGTGGGAAAAAGGGATGAGAAATATTGCCAGCACATCATCCGTAGGAGCGATTTGAACAGACACACTGAAACTTTGATTTTTTTTGTCAACAGCCTGAAGGCCAATCCCTTGAGTCTTCGATGTCTGTCCTGAGATAAAAATGCTTTGCGCCTTGGGTGATGTCCAAGGCTGCTCCCAGGAATATTATCTTGTTTGATGGAAGAGTCACCGATTCCTGATGGCTGACAGTGAGACCTAAGCTGTTGAACAATGTTAGGCAACTTTCTGTGGCTCTTGACACTCGACGGGCCATTGGTGCTTTTATCAGCCAACCGTCAAGGTATGGGAAAACATACTAACCATTTTGTAAAGATATGTGGAGCTGATTTGAGGCCGAATGGGATGACACTGAACTTATAGTGCGTGCCAGATAAAGAGATTCTTAGACATTTTCGATGCTTGGGATGTACAGGGATATGAAAATATGCATCCTGTACATTAAGGGTTGTCATGTAATCTCTGTGGTTGAGGATATGCAGGATTTCTAAAGGGTTACCATGCAAAAGGATTCCTTCCGAAGACATTTGTTCAATTTTCTAGGATCAAAAATGGGTCGCCATTCCCCTGATTTCATTTTTTGATAGGACAAAACTGGAGTAGAAGCCCATTCTCTTTTGGTGATGAGGGACTTTCTCTGTTGCTCCTTTGCTTAACATGGTGAGAGCTTCCTTCCGAAGGAAGTGGAGATGAGGTGGGTGCACTCTCATTGGTAGAGTAATAGGAAGTCTTTTGAGGCATTCCAGAGAATGGCTGTAAGTCATGAGGTCTAATACCCATCGGTATGATGTTATTTGCCTCTATTGGTGGGAGAAGTAGGAAATTTTGCATCCACCGTTTGGGTAGAGTTGAGTGTAACCAGCACTTGAAGGAGGTCACTGTTTTCTGGTAGCCTCTCCTCCCTGGGGGATCTTTTTTTCACCTAGGTGCTTGTTTATTATAAGTTGCAGCAGGCAGTGTTCGATAGGATTACTGTTGGTAGGATGGCCTATACTGCTGTTGGTAGGATTGATATTGCTGAAAGAGCTGGTAACCTCCACTTTGGGATGTAAAACCCCTTCCTCTTGCTGCTCGAAAGGGCACTTTTCAAAACTGAAGGGTGCCCAATGATTTTGCAGTGTCTGTATCTGCTTTAATGGCCTGTAAAGCATCATCGACGTGCCTTCTAAATAGGATTTCACCATCATACATGTCCAGAATCTTACTCTGTACCAAAACCGCAGCACCTGCCAGCTGTCAAAACGAGTGCAGGCTATATACATAGCGCAGTCAATGATCTCCGAAGAAGTTCTTTCCCCTTCGTGTAGGAGTTTCTTTACCTCTGATCCTTTGGCCTCCGGAACAAGATCTATAAAATCACTAATGTCAGATCACATATCTGGGTCACACCAGCCCAATATGGCCAACGAACTGGCAGCACAGAGTGTGAATGCTGACACAGAGGAGAATCTTTTACCAATGTTTTCCAGGTGTCTGCCGATCCTATCTGTTGAACCTGAGATAGGTGTGGATAGGTTTTTGGACCTGCACTGGACTGCCTGGGAGATGACTGAGTCCGGCTTCGAGTGCCCTACTAGACAAGCAGGTAAATCTTCTGGCACCTTGCATTTTTTGTCAATTCCCGGTAAAACAGCCCCAACAGCTGCAGGATTCTTTAAGATATTTGTGCCTTCTTCCCAGATGTAATCCACTATCAGGACTGCTCGCACAGATCTGTTGGCAGGCTCTATGAAATCATAAAGAAAACACTCAGACTGTTTAACTGTCATTGCAGTTGAAACCACTTTGCTGCTCTCTCCATCAGGTTGTAGAAACTCCCAATGTTGTGTGTAGGGAAATTCACGGGTTGCGGTGCAGGTGGTGATGGAGTAGAGATTAAATAATCATTTCATTTGTTTGGCATGGACAAAATATTTGCTATTTCTCCCTCTTCTCTGTCACCATCCAATGACGAAAATTATTCCTAGGAGGTGCCACAATGTTGGATGCAGGTGTCATCTTGGGTGTCAAGGGTGGCAGTATGGATCTCAGTGTCCTCGGAGCTGGAGGCAGAGGTGGAACGCTCTGCTGTATTGCAGGAGGGTTGAATAGTAGGTTCCGGAAACGTTTTATACTAGTCATGCAACATCTCATAGAGATCTTGAAACAGGGTCAAAGGAACCTACACCATATCTTCTTCTGAAGGAGATTGGCCATAGTGCTGGACATGTTCGACATGTCTGGCTTATCAGCGTGTCATGTTTGCTGAGGATCATAATTTGTCATAGTACTGGCCATCATCCTCATCCTGATATTTGACATGAAGCTCAGAAGGGCTGTGTGCCGCACCAAACATGCGATCGTCAACTGATTCTTCTACATCAAGTAGGTGACTTGGAGGGAGAGGAGACAGTTTGCTTAGGGAAGTATGCTCAGACAGAAGGAATGTTTTTGTAAGTACTATTCTCTTTGACGGCGTCGCAGACAACGTCATTGTTGACTCTGTATGATAGTTTGCAGTTGTAAGGCTTTTTCACGACCTTCAACGTCAACAAAGTTATTTTTGTCGACAGAAACCTCGTCATCATTGGCGATGTCGTCGACAACGATTGTACAGGTGCTGTCGTCTGAGCTTTTGTCAACATTATCTTCGCAGATCAGATTGATGCCGACAATTAAATGGGTGACACAGTCCATGTATCAGTCGTTGATGCTGATGTTGATGTCACTGTAGGTACTGTCGTCAATGGCGGATTCTCGATGGCAAGGTCGCCGTCATCAAGATTTTTGAAGTAATCTTTGGCTTCAACATCGATGGCACTAAAGAGGACTTCTCTGGACGCACTCCAGACTCAGCAAACAGAGTGTTGAGTTCAGACCTTGCAGTTTCTGAGGAGATTTTTTTCTTTTTTCTCCTTTTGGGAACTGTCTCTGACAGACTCATGGTGAGTCTTTTGTAAGGCCTTTCTAGACTATTCTGATGTCCTGTGGTCATGCGACCTTTCCCCCTTCTGTGACCTTTTCTGGGAGGTTAAAGAGGTGTCACTGAATTCTTCCTCAGAAAGAGGAGACTTTTTACAGTCTTTTTCACCTTGTGTGTAGAGTGGAGGCAGTAGATACAGTCTTTGTGAGGGTTCTCAGGAAGAAACCTTGTCTTCCCACAGCTGCCACAGGGCCTGAAAAGGCCTTTCAGAGATGCCTTTGACAAGTTAGTAGATAGAAGATAAGTCTTTTTTCCAAACTGTGCAGAGCTCTGGGAAACTCCCTTCACACGACATGTGGTAGAAAATCAGAGGGAATCAGCCTCTGTGGGAAGTATTCTAGCGGGTGCTGTTGCCTGACTGGCTGGAGTTTGACTCCTTTTAAATGATATGGATAAGTTATTAAAGTGAATGTTTAATTTCCATTATAGCCTATGGCAATGTTATGTACTGCTTTGTTATGATATAGTGGGACTCCCACTTTAATGAAAGGGAATTGTTCAAGCGTGTGAATATATAAAAGATCCAATACTGGAGAATCATCACTATTGTCCCAAGTGCCCATTTCAGTCAGGCATATGTTTTCCAACTTGCTTAACATTGCACTATACAAAAGTGGCAGCGACATATTTTGAGTGGAGTTGTCCTAGTATATACCTTTTAAGGGCTGTGTATGGGTACATACCTGCCATTGGCCTCTACTTCACTATGCAAGCAGCCTTTCGAATTGCTCCCTCGTCTGCAAGGACTCCCATTGACCTTGGTTTGATCGGTTCCTATTGAGAGTACTGGGCCCAACTACACAAGTGGGGCAGCGTTGTTAAGGGAACAAGTGGAGTAAAACTGGGAGGTAGGAATTTTGTGGATTTTTGCTGATTCTGGAAGTTTCCATCACAGAAATATAAGGAAAATGTGTGATCATAGGCAAAGTTTGAGGTTTTAGCACATTGTGAGTAAGAAAACATCATGGGATTGACGCAAGGCACACCACCCTGGGATCCCCTGGGTATTTAGTTTTCAAAAATGTCTGTGGTTGGTAGGTTTCCATGGGAGGGGCTGAGCACAGTCTATAATTCCACACCTATCCCTATCATTGATCTCTCTGTGTAGCACACAAGTGGGGTACTGTTGTTATCAGGAGATGTGTGGGAACTCTCTGTGGTAGGAAATTTATGGATACCCTGTAGGAAGGTAGCCTCTTTCTAGCCTAGTTACCCCTACTTTTGGCCTGTTTGTGAGTATATGTCAGGGTGTTTTTACTGTCTCACTGAGATCCTGCTAGCCAGGGCCCAGTGCTCATAGTGAAAACCCTATGTTGTCAGTGTGATTGATATGTGTCACTGGGATCCTGCTAGCCAGGACCCAAGTGCTCATAAGTTTGTGGCATATAGGTGTTCCCTGTGTGGTGCCTAACTGTATCACTGAGGCTCTGCTAACCAGAACCTCAGTGTTTATGCTCTATCTACTTTTAAAATTGTCACTGCAGGCTAGTGATTAATTTTACCTATTCTCATTGGCACACTGGAACACCCTTATAATTCCCTTGTATATGGTACCTAGGTACCCAGGGTATTGGGGTTCCAGGAGATCCCTATAGGCTACAGCATTTCTTTTGCCACCCCTAGGATGCGCAGACAATTCTTACACAGGACTGCCACTGTAGCCTGAGTGAAATAAAATCCACGTTATTTCACAGCCATTTTACACTGCGCTTAAGTAACGCATAAGTCACCTATATGTCTAACCCTCACTTGGTGAAGGTTAGGTGCAAAGTTACTTAGTGTGTGGGCACCCTGGCACTAGCCAAGGTGTCCCCACATTGTTCAGGGCAAATTCCCTGGACTTTGTGAGTGCGGGACACCATTACACGCGTGCACTACATATTGGTCAATACCTATATGTAGCGTCACCATGGTAACTCCGAACATGGCCACGTAACATGTCTACGATCATGGAATTGTCACCCCAATACCATTCTGGTATGGGGGGACAATTCCATGCATCCCCGGGTCTCTAGCACAGAACCCAGGTACTGCCAAACTGCCTTTCCGGGGTTTCCACTGCAGCTGCTGCTGCCAACCCCTCAGACAGTTTTGTGCCCCCCTGGGGCCTGGGCAGACCAGTCCCAGGAAGGCAGAACAAAGGATTTCCTCTGAGAGAGGGTGTAACACCCTCTCCCTTTGGAAATAGGTGTTAAGGGCTGGAGAGGAGTAGCCTCCCACAGCCTCTGGAAATGCTTTGATGGGCACAGATGATGCCCATCTCTGCATAAGCCAGTATACACCGGTTCAGGGTTCCCCCAGCCCTGCTCTGGCATGAAACTGGACAAAGGAAAGGGGAGTGACCACTCCCCTGACCAGCACCTCCCAGGGAGGTGCCCAGAGCTCCTCCAGTGTGTCCCAGACCTCTGCCATCTTGGATTCAGAGGTGTGGGGGCACAATGGACAACTCTGAGTGGCCCAGTGCCAGCAGGTGGTGTCAGAGACCCCTCCTGATAGGTGCTTACCTCTCTTGGTAGCCAAGCCTCCTTTCTCAGTAGCCAAACCTCCTTTTTGGGCTATTTAGGGTCTCTCCTCTCGGCTATTCCTCAGATAACGAATGCAAGAGCTCATCAGAGTTCCTCTGCACTTCCCTCTTCGACTTCTGCCAAGGATCGACCGCTGACTGCTTCAGGATGCCTGCAAAACCGCAACAAAGTAGCAAAACGACTACCATCAACATTGTAGCGCCTCATCCTGCCAGCTTTCTCAACTGTTTCCTGGTGGTGTATGCTCTGAGGGCTGTCTGCCTTCACCCTGCACTGGAAGCCAAGAAGAAATCTCCTGTGGGGCCGACGGAATCTTACCCCTGCTAACGCAGGCACCAAACTTCTGCATCACCATGTCCTCTGGGTCCCCTCTCATCCTGACAAGCGTGGTTCCTGGAACACAGGAGCTGGGTCCAAGTGTCTTCCACAGTCCAGTGGCCCTCTGTCCAAATTTGGTGGAGGTAAGTCCTTGCCTCCCCACGCCAGACAGCAAACCTGTGTACTGCGTGATCCGCAGCTGCTCTGGCTTCTGTGCACTTTTCCAGAGTCAACCGCTGTCCTCAGATCTTCTAAGTGCCTGTTCCGGTACTTCTGGGGGTGCTTCCTGCTTTCTGCAGGGTCTCTCTGAGTTGCTGAGCGCCCCCTCTGTCTCCTCCTCCAAGGGGCAACATCCTGGTCCTTCCTGTTCCCCAACAGCACCCAAAATCCTCAACCGCGAATCTTGCAGCTAGCAAGGCTTGTTTGTGGTATTTCTGCGTGGGAACACTTCTGCATCCTCCAGCACGCCGTGGGACATCTTCTGACCAAAGGAGAAGTTCCTGGCACCTTTCGTTGTTTCGTTGTTGCAGAATCATCGGCTTCTTCCACCCAGAGGCAGCCCTTTTGCACCTTCCGGGGTTTAGTGGGTTTCTGCCCCCCCGGACACTTGTGTGACTCTTGGACTTGGTCCCCTTCCTTTACAGGTCCAGGAATCCGTCTTCAGTGTTTTGCTGGTGGTTGTGGTTCTTGCAGAATCCCCTATCTCGACTATACTGTCTTTCTGGGGTAGAAGGGTAACTTTACTCCTACTTTTCAGGGTCTTGGGGTGGGGTATTTTGGACACCCTTACTGTTTTCTACAACCTACCATACTTGAGACACCCCATTCTAAGCTTTATGCCCATCAGCTAGTTTTATCAAATAATAGACGGAATTTAAAATGGGAGTTTGTTACTACATCCCCCCAGCATCTTTCATCAATCTGCAATCTGCTAGCCAATCAAATGGAGTGTATGCTGCATTATAATGAAGATGATGAGGGTGATAGGCTTTTAGCAGCCCATAGTAAACTGTTTGATTCCCTAAAACACCTCTTCACAAAAGAGATCTCCAGCAATTCCAAGAAAAAGTGCCGGGCACGGTGGTTTAACAATTTATGTAGGGAAGCACAGCTCACTCTTCTGAAAGTTTTAAAACCAGGCCAAGTTGAATCTATAAGAATAGCTTGAAAAGATTATAATAACGAATGTATCAAGGCTCGTCGAAGCTGGGAAGAGGCTAGATGGGTAGCCATCTTGGAAACCGCTAAATCAAAAGATACCTCCAGGTTTCTGTAATTAATAGCAGAAAACAGTGGAGACTCTGCCTCTGTACCTGGCACATCAATTCTTCCTGCAACCTGGGTTGAGCATTTTGGCCAATTATACGCAGGTTCTCCCAAGGTATCTCCTAGGTCCCTAGATGTCCCAATATCCCAAGCCGCTACCCCAATCTCATTTACTTTAGCTGAAACTAGCGCTGCCATTGATTCACTAAATTGGGGAAAGGCTCCAGATCCTGATAAGATTCCGGGCTATCTATACAAGACAAGACCTGACATATGGGCTCCTTATCGCAATAGAATCTGCAATGCAATCGAAGCTGGAGCCCCCATCCCTCTCTCATGGAAAGGGGCCGAGATAGTTCCTATCTTTAAAAAAGGTTGCCCTAATATCCCAGCCAACTATCACCCGATCAGTCTCCTGGATAATTTTCAAAAAATCTATGCCAAACATCTTTTGTGCCACCTTGATTAATGGATCATGGAATCTAATGCCCTATCTAATCTACAAGCAGGGTTTAGACCTGCTGTGAGCACTATTGACCAAGTCTTAAGATTCCTGGCAATCAAGTGGAAGAATGTGGACTTAGGGGGGAGGGAATCTGTATGTGGTCTTCATAGACCTAACAGCTGCATTTGATCTGATCTCCAGGAACATGCTTTGGTCAACACTCTCCAACATGGGGGTTCCTGCTGGTCTCTTGAGTCTTATCACCTGGCTTCACGATAATACCTATGCCCGAATTAGATGTGGCAAGGAGGGTCAGCTGACAGATCCTGTGGCCATCAACAGAGGAGTCCGGCAGGGGTGCGTTCTGGCCCCTACCCTTTTTTTGCTTTATATCAATAACTGTATCTGTTATTTGGAGAATTGCATAAACGACTCACCCAAATTGGCAGGGGAAAAAATCCCATGTTTATTGTATGCGGACAATACAATTTTGCTAGCCAAATCTCCTGTGGGGATCCAAAATTTGGTTAACCAATTTTGTGCTTACTGTAGGGATTTTGGGCTTCACGTCAATGCTAAAAAAACGAAATTTATGAAATATAGCTCTCTAAGGAAACGACCTTGTGTTAAAATTGAAATTAATTCAATACCACTGGAGAAAGTGGAAGAGTTTAACTATTTGGGAATTAGATTATCAACCACTGGAAAATGGGAGGCAGCCATTGGTAAAGGGGCACTTATTTTAAGTCAAAGAGGTGGGGCCCTAGTTGGCAGGTCCAGAAAGGTCCTGAGTTCCCCTTTGATTATAATTGGCGAGATCTATAATACCCAAATCCGTGCGGCTGCCTTATATGGAGCAGAACTCTGGGGATCACACAGAAGACTGGATATTTTACAAACAAAAGAAAACAACTTCCTTAGACAGGTTTCCCGGTTAGGGGTAGGTACCCCAATGATTCCTCTTAGGCTCGACTTAGGGTTAAACAGTATTACTTCCATAGCGGCCTTGAGACCGCTTTCTTATTGGATTCGCCTTTGGACAACTCCCAAACTTGAACCATATAGGGTGGCGGTGAGGGAACTTATAGCTACTTCACAGGGCCCGATTAGAATTCAATGGGTGCAGGAGATTAAATCTGCTTGGGCTAATATAGGTCTTTCCCACTACTGGGAACACCCGGAACTGATTCCCAATAACGCAAGACATCTCGTCAAAAGAAGATATTGGGAAAAAGTCAACGAAGATATATTGCGCCAAAACGGGCTGGGTAGGCTAACATCAGAATTTCGCCAAATTAAACATGAACCTTGGCCCGAGATTTTCATGAATCTCCCTATGCCATCTCATGCTCGTGCCCTTTATCTACAGCTTAGATATTGTTCCCTGCCTACTAATATTTATACAGCCCACTGGTCATCCAGCGTCCTTTCGACTGATAGATGCATATATTGTCCTCTTCATAAAGAAACAATCGAGCATATTTTGTTTTTTTGTCCCTCATATAAGAACCCCAGAGGAAAGTGGATTATCCCCCTCTGTAAAACTGTATTACTGTCGGATAGAGTCAATGCCACCAGAATATGCAAATATGAAACATCCACACTGGTTGCCACCTCAGTTTCCAAATTTTTATCGGAGGCTTGGCGTATCCGTCGTAGGCTCATTTCTGTAGAGAGGCCCCAAGAGCTTTAGGCTGAGCCTTTGTTTGTTCACAGAGGGAGATCTCAATCAGATCTATATTTCTTCGTTCCTTCTTTTATTCCTTAATATATGATAGGTAACCTGTTATTTCTCTGATTTTACTAATTTATATGTGACATCTTTTCCTGTATTTTAGCAAGAATTCTGGACCTTTTTAGGAGTAAATTGAGACCGCATAAGCTAATTTTAATTTTAGTTGTAAGGATTTTATTGAAATATTTTAGACGTTAGCTGATTATCAGACTTTTATAGTATCTTGAATGATTGTTATTATGAATTATGATGAGTTATTGCGATTCCAATGGATTTATACAATCATGTAAAACAGTTTTTTTCTTTTAAATTTAAATGGTCCAAATTCTTTGGACCGAATGTATTTAAATAAAATAAAATAAAATAACCTACCATAGGCCTGGGGTCCATTCATGATTCGCAGTCCACTTTTGGAGTATATGGTTTGTGTTGCCCCTAGGCCTATTTCTACCTATTGCATCTTATTATGATTCTACATTGTTTGCACTACTTTTCTTACTGTTACTTACTTGATTTGGGTTTGTGTACATATCATTTGTGTATATTACTTACCTCCTAAGTGAGGGTATCCTCTGAGATACTTTTGGCATATTGTCACTAAAATAAAGTACCTTTATTTTTAGTAACTCTGAGTATTGTGTTTTCTTATGATATTGTGCTATATGATATAAGTGGTATAGTAGGAGCTTTGCATGTCTTCTAGTTCAGCCTAAGCTGCTTTGCCATAGCTACCTCTAACAGCCTAAGCTGCTAGAAACACCTCTATTCTACTAATAAGGGATCACTGGACCTGGCACAAGGTGTAAGTACCACAAGATACCCAAAATAAGCCAGGCCAGCCTCCTACATACCCACAGTTTCTGGAACTATAACAAGAAGAAATTATAGAAAAAAGGGTTTTTCTAGCTCAGGTGTGAGGGTTGCAAGTGCTTTTGGGTAACAGAACCTGTTGACCGCCACGCAAGTCAAGCACACCTGGACTCTCATGGCTGTCTAGTTTTCAGAAATGTGAAGGTTTAATAGGTTTCCCTAGGTGCTGGCTAAGCTAGAGAACAAAATACACAGCTAAGCCAACTGCAAAAAGGGCTGATTTTCAGTGGAAAAAGTTGATAAGGTCTTGTTTTTTAGCCATTTCCTGTTATTGAGTCTATGCCCACCCATACAAATGAGGTACCATTTCAATCAAGAGAATTAAGGGAATGCTAGATAGAGAATTTGTGGCTTCCTTGTAGGAAAGTAGCCTCTTTCTAGCATGGGTTCCCCCCCATTTGGCCTGTTTGTGAGTGTGTGTCAGTGTGTTTTTACTGTGTCACTGGGATCCTGCTAGTCAGGACCCTAGTGCTCATAGATAAAAAAAAAAACATATATATGTCATTATGTTTTGCCTGTCTCACTGGGACCCTGCTAGCCAGGACCCCAGTGCTCATAGTTTGTGGCCTAATGTGTATACCTGTGTAATGCCTAATTGTGTCACTGAGGCTCTGCTAATCAGCTCCTCAGTGCTTATGCTCTCTCTGCTTTTAAATTTGTCACTGTAGGCCACTGACTTCATTTACCAATTTCAATTGGCATACTGGACCCCCCTTATAAGTCCTTAGTATATGGTACCTAGGTACCCTGGGCATCAGGGTTCCAGGAAATCCATATGGGCTGCAGCATTTCTTTTGCCACCCATAGGGGGCTCAGACAAACCCTTGCACAGGCTTGCCATTGCAGCCTGCATGAAATAACACACATGTTATTTCACAGCCATTTTCACTGCACTTAAGTAACTTATAAGTCAACTATATGTCTAGCCTTCACTTACTGAAGGTTAGGTGCAAAGTCACAAAGTGTGAGGGCACCCTTGCACTAGCAAAGGTGCCCCCACATACTTCAGGGCCATTTCCCCATACTTTGTGAGTGTGGGGACACCATTACATGTGTGCACTACGTAAAGGTCAATACCTTTATGTAGCTTCACAATGGCAACTCCGAATATGGCCATGTAACATATCTAAGATCATGGAATTGCCCCCATTCCAAATCTGGTATTGGGGCTCCACCATGGGCCCCCAGTACTGCCAAACCAGCTCTCTGAGACGTGCACTGCAGCTACACCTGCTGCACCTCAAAGACAGGGTTCTGCCCTCCTGGGGTCTGGGCAGCCCAGTCTCAGGAAGGCAGAACAAAGCATTTTCTCTGAGAGCAGGGTGTTACACCCTCTCCCTTTGGAAATAGGTGTTATAGGCTGGGGAGGGATAGCCTCCCCCAGTCTCTGGAAATGCTTTGAAGGGCACAGATGTTGTCCTCCTTGCATAAACCAGTCTACATCGGTTCAGGGACCCCTTGACCCCTGCTCTGGCGCAAAAGTGGACAAAGGAAAGGGGGGTGACCACTCCACTGTCCATTACCACCCCAGGGGTGGTGCCCAGAGCTCCTCCAGTGTGTCCCAGACTTCAGCCATCTTGCTTTGCAAGGTGTGGGGGCACTCTGGAGGCCTCTGAGTGGCCAGTGCCAGTAGATGACATCAGAGACCCTCCTGATAGGTCCTTAGCTGATAAGGTAGTCAATCCCCCTCTCAGGGCTATGCTATTTAGGGTCTCTCCTGTGGGTTCTCTTCAGATTCTGCTTGCATGTTTCCTTCAGGAATCCTCTGCAACAACTTTAGAATCTTCTGACCTCGGATCAACCGCAGCCTACTCCGAGAAACACTGTAACAGCAACAAAGTGTCTACAAGAGACACTTTTCTTCAGCAACCTCAGCTCCCGGTCAGCAACTGCAACAGTTTCCATGGTGTGCACGCTCTGGAGACTCCCTATCTTCATCCTGCACCAGAAGGACCAAAGAAATCTCCAGTGGAGTGACGGAGTCACTCCCCTGCCCAAAACAGGCACCTTCCAAGATGACAGCCGGTACCCTGGGGCTCCTCTCACAGCGACGAGCATGCTCCTAAGGACACAGAGGGTGGACATCATCGACATAGCATGTCCTGAGCTCCTGCTGACGCAATTTGGAGGAGGTAAGTCCTGGCCTTCCCTGAGAGCGATGGTACCCCTGTGTACTGCCTCTTCTTCACCTCCTGAGGCCTCTGTGCACTCTTTGCAAAATTTCTTCATGCACATCTCGGCCCAGGTCCCCGGCACTCAATCCTGCGACGCTCAACTCGCTGAGTTGCTCCCTGGTGGCGTGGGACCTTCCTTTGTTGTGCTGCATCAACCGTGTTTTGCACCTCCTTTGTCGCTGTGTCCTGGGACCTCCGGGGGTGCTGGCCGGCATCCTGAGGGCTCTCTAAAGTGCCCCCTCTTCCTCCTCACACAGAGTTGAGGCCCCCAGGTCCCTCCTGGGTCCATCCAGCGCCATTTTGACGCAAAACACACTTTTGGCATAGCCAAGGCTTTTTGGCAACTTCCAACACGAAGTCACGTCGGTAACGATCTTCACGCCGTGGGACATCTTTTGCATCACGCAGGAACCCGGTAGTATCTTCTTAGGGTGCATTTCTGCAGTCATCGACTAACCGTGGACTCTTCTTTTGCACCTTCTTCTGGGTTGGCAGGGGCTCCTGTCCTTCCTGGAACTTCTTTCGACTTCTGGACTTGGTCCCCTTCCTTTGCAGGTCTTCAGGTCCAGGAATCCAGTAGTAGTTCTTTGCAGACGTGGTTGGCTGCTGCAAAATCCCTATCACGAGGTGTAGTGTGTCCTAAGGAAACTTGCAGTACTTTACTCCTGCTCTTCTGGGCTCTGAGGTGGGGTAATTTACTTACCTTTACTGTATTCTTACTCTCCCAGCGATTCTGCACACACTACACTTGCCTAGGGGGGAATTTGTGATTCGCATTCCACTTTCTTAGTGTATGGTTTGTGTTGCCCCTAGCCCTATTTTCTCCCATTGCAATCTATAGCATTTTCTATTATTTGCATTGTTCTATGACTATTTAGTTGTCTAATTTTGGTGTCTAGTGTATATATTGTGTATAATACTTACCTCCAGAAGGAGTATTGTCTCTAAGATATTTTTGGTACTGTGTCACCCAAATAAATATCTTTATTTTTGGTAACACTGAGTATTGTCTTTACTTGTGTATAAGTACTGTGTAACTATAAGTGGTATTGCAGGAGCTTTGCATGTCTCCTAGTTCAGCCTAAGCTGCTCTGCTATAGCTACCTCTACCAGCCTAAGCTGCTAGAACACTACTACTTCACTAATAAGGGATAACTGGACCTGGTAAAAGGTGTAAGTACCCAAGGTACCCACTACAAACCAGGCCAGCCTCCTACATTCCTGCACATTCCAGAACCTTCCATCCTCAAAATGTGTGGAAAATGTGTGTTTTTAGCCAAAGTTTAAGTTTACTTTTTTTTTTTAAATAACTGAGTGAGAGCTACACTGGTAGGCTTTTCTAGGAGCCCACTGAGCTAAGACCAAAACTCCGGCGACGTGGGACTCCTTTGTGTAACTTCGGGTGAGCACCGTTTCACGCATCCTCGTAGTGCCTGTTTCTGGCACTTCTCTGGGTGCTACCTGCTGTTAAGAGGGCTCCTTGTCTTGCTCGACGTCCCCTCTACCTCCTGGTCCAATTTGCGACCTCCTGGTCCCTCCTGGGCCACAGCAGCACCCAAAAACGCTAACCACACGATTTGCAGCTAGCAAGGCTTGTTGGCGTTCTTTCGGCGGGAAAACACTTCTGCACGACTCTCCACGGCGAGAGGGATCCGTCCACCAAAGGGGAAGTCTCTAGCCCTTTTCGTTCCTGCAGAAACCTCAGCTTCTTCTGTCCAGTAGAAGCTTCTTTGCACCCACAGCTGGCATTTCCTGGGCATATGCCCATCTCTGACTTGCTTGTGACTTTTGGACTTGGTCCCCTTGTTCCACACATACCCTAGATTGGAAATCCATCATTGTTGCATTGTTGGTTTGTGTCTTTCCTGCATTATTCCTCTATCACAACTTCTTTGTCTTTTGGGGAACTTTAGTGCACTTTGCACTCACTTTTCAGGGTCTTGGGGAGGGCTAATTTTCTAACTCTCACTATTTTCTAATAGTCCCAGCGACCCTCTACAAGGTCACATAGGTTTGGGGTCCATTCGTGGTTCGCATTCCACTTTTGGAGTATATGGTTTGTGTTGCCCCTATCCCTATGTGTCCCCATTGCATCCTATTGTAACTATACATTGTTGGCACTGTTTTCTAAGACTATACTGCATATATTTGGTATTGTGTACATATATCTTGTGTATATTTCCTATCCTCTCACTGAGGGTACACTCTGAGATACGTTGGCATATTGTCATAAAAATAAAGTACCTTTATTTTTAGTATAACTGTGTATTGTGTTTTCTTATGATATTGTGCAAGTGACACTTGTGGTACTGTAGTAGCTTCACACGTCTCCTAGTTCAGCCTAAGCTGCTCTGCTAAGCTACCATTATCTATCAGCCTAAGCTGCTAGACACCCTATACACTAATAAGGGATAACTGGGTCTGGTGCAAGGTGCAAGTACCCCTTGGTACTCACTACAAGCCAGTCCAGCCTCCTACAACCACTTGTTGAATTTAAAATGTTGTCTATTTTTCAGAAATGTATTCCTTTCCGTCATCACCCTTGGTAGGTTGAATGTACAACAATTTGGACAAATAAGCTACCTCTTAGAACTATGCCAAAACAGTGGTAGAAAGTGTTTTTCTTCATACAGCTCTGCATGTTCCTGAAATCTGGGAAGATAGTAATTTTAGCATAGCAAACCTCTTGTTGAGCACTTTTTCCTATTTTGCCCCAAAAATGCAATATTTAGCTATATTGTGGCTATTTTCTCGAGTCCACAAACCATGGGTACCACTAGAACCCCCACGATGATGGGGAAATAAGGACACAGATCTGGCGTGGATACCTTATGTGGAAAAAGAATGATGGAAGCCTAAGTGCAAACCACCCCACATGGCCAAAAAAGGGCTCAGCATTGGGGTGGAAAAGCCACAGCAGTGAAAAGGTTAAGGATCTACCTTTTGTGGAATGCCGGGGAGACTCCTCAATAAATGAGTCTGCCTCTTATGTATACAATTAATCCTATTTGTGGGGTGTTTTTAACCAGAAAAACTTAATGTCGGGAAACAGAATCTTAACTCTACATCCATATTCCTCCTTTTTATGTATGGCAGCGAAGAGTTTTAGTCCTCATAGCCACAGTTCTGAAAACTCAATAGAGAATCCACATTCCTTGTCTGGAAAATGAGTGTTAATGTAGAACTGTGAAATGATCGATCCATAGGTCACCAGAATGTAGGTAAAAATGTCTGTTTATTCAGTGTCTTATTTCTTATGGTGTTTGTCATAAAGTCAATGAATAAAAATCTATGTGAGTTACTCTTCTTCTATGTCTTTGATGCCTGTATGTCTTTCACTGACACACTGGGAAAATTCATTTATATTGCACTGACATTCAGTATAATGAATTATAGTCCCATTCCTTTGCTTGTGGCTCCTAAACCAAATACTTCCTCTGATGGCCCAAAGGAGTAGGGGCCACCAAAGGAAGGATTTTATAACATCTTTCCTATTTAGAGTAAAAACATGACTGAGGGGACAGGAAAAAACATAGGGGGTCATTACGACCCTGGCGGTTGACGGAGACGTGGCGGTTTTACCGCCAACAGGCTGGCGGTACAAAATTTGGAATTATGATCATGGCGGTTACCCCCATGGTCATCCGCCACTTCTCCAATCACACCGCCATGGCGGAGACGACCGCTGGGCTGAAGACTTGGGTCTCCAGCCCGGCGGCCCTCACAAGACCGCTTGCGGTATCATGACCCGGCTTACCACCATGGAGTTCATGGGGTTTGGAACCGCCATGAAATCCATGGCGGTAAGCACTATCAGTGCCAGGAAATTCCTTCCCTGGCACTGCTAGGGGTCTCCGACACCCCCCACCCCCTCCCCCGAGTCCGTCCCCAACACCCCCCACCCCCCTGCCACGCCCCAAAGGTGGCAGGACCCCCCTCCCCACCTCTACCCCTGACATCACAACATAGACACACCAACACACATTCCCGCACACACACGAACAAACATGCCAACAGACACACACACAGTCATACACGCACACCCTCATTCAGACATACACGCACGCATCCATACATACAGACACTCACACATTTCCATTCACACTACACCCCCACATGCATACAGGCACTCACACACCCCCTCTACATACTCACACGCACACCCCCATGCACCCACACATCACACAACATCCCCCCATCCCCTCCCCTAACGGACTATCAACTTACCTTGTCCGTTGATCTTCCGGGAGGGGACGGGATCCATGGGGGCTGCTCCGCCTCCAGGACACTGTCAACAGAACACCGCCACGCCGAATCACAGAACGTGATTCGGTGGGCGGTGTTCTGTTGACGTGGCGGTGGAGGTGGAGCACCCTCCACTCCCCTGCCGCCCGCCAGTATGGCTGCTGGCGGCTCTCCGTCCGGAAAAGGACGGAGGGCTGCCAGCAGTCATAATATGCAGAGCGAAAAACCGCCACTACTGGCGGTCTTCAGCACGGCGGTCCCTCTGCGGTCCTGTGAAAAGACCGCTGAGGTCGAAATGACCCCCATTATGACCTAGTGGTACCATTAACTGTGTTTTTCAAAAATAAATTCCTGCTTTTTGAGCTTGTTTTAGAAAAAGAAAATAATTTTGAAAAGATTTGTTGGCAGGCCATCATGTCTGACTGTACTGTCGTTCAAATGTTTTGTTCGTAGACTAGCAATACCATAACAGCTGTTCCTGTCAATGTAGAGAGTTGTCCACAGGGACAGCAGAAAATTAGAACGGGCTGATTTAAGAAAAGTGGCGATGCACCCAGTGCAGTGTCACTTTCCTTGTGCCGCTTATGCTCCCCTACCAACACTATGTGTGCGCCATATTTAAAATACGTCTCACTATGGCACAGGGTAGGGTTGCCTGGACTCAGTATAGGGTGCCACACCATAGGTGTACACCAAAAACTGAGCCAGCCTCCTACATTGGTGGTGCAGCGGTGTGATAAGACACTTGCATTGCTTTACCACTTGGTCAGCAGTGACATTCCATGAGAAAGATCACTACTAACTATTGGTTACACCCTACACTAGTAACTTCAGGAACTTCTAAACTTTTGCTTGGGTAGTCAGGGGTCTAGCATAGCCCTTTCTCCAAACTTTTAAAAGTTTAGAACCTTAGAGTAGGTAGGTGCACATACACTACTCTAACACCATGGTGGTCATTATGATCCTGGCGGTGTGGCCAGCCATGCCAGCGGTGGCAGGAAAACTCGCCAGCCGGCATGGCGGCCACACCGCCACATAATGAAGACCATGAGGGCCGCCATAGGTGGCCCTCACTCACCGCCAGGCTGCCTCCATCAGACATGCTGATGAGGGGTGAAACCCTGAAACCGGTCCCAGGATGCTTGTTTCCGGTCCAGGGAGAACCTGGCCTGGCAGTTCGGGCTGGACTGTTCCCATGAGGAACAGGGTCAAGACTGATTTGCATATGGCTGGGTTCAAACTGGGGTGGCATGGTGAGCAAAATAATGGATGGATTAAACCCAGATCTGTGACTGGGGGTGAATGTTTGATTGGTTCTGCATTCCGTCCATCCAGTTACGCTATCCCACAGCGTTTGTTTTGCTTTGCTTTTGCCGCCCTAAGTGCGCTGGGTATGCCCAGACGTGGGTCCCGGGCTCACTGTGCCACTGGAATCAAGCTAGCCTGGCTGATGAGGGGTGAAACCCTGAAACCGGTCCCAGGATGCTTGTTTCCGGTCCAGGGAGAACCTGGCCTGGCAGTTCGGGCTGGACTGTTCCCATGAGGAACAGGGTCAAGACTGATTTGCATATGGCTGGGTTCAAACTGGGGAGGCATAGTGAGCAAAATAATGGATGGATTAAACCCAGATCTGTGACTGGGGGTGAATGTTTGATTGGTTCCGCATTCCGTCCATCCAGTTACGCTATCCCACAGCGTTTGTTTTGCTTTGCTTTTGCCGCCCTAAGTGCGCCGGGTATGCCCAGACGTGGGTCCCGGGCTCACTGTGCCACTGGAATCAAGCTAGCCTGGCTGATGAGGGGTCAAACCCTGAAACCGGTCCCAGGATGCTTGTTTCCGGTCCAGGGAGAACCTGGCCTGGCAGTTCGGGCTGGACTGTTCCCATGAGGAACAGGGTCAAGACTGATTTGCATATGGCTGGGTTCAAACTGGGGTGGCATGGTGAGCAAAATAATGGATGGATTAAACCCAGATCTGTGACTGGGGGTGAATGTTTGATTGGTTCCGCATTCCGTCCACCCAGTTACGCTATCCCACAGCGTTTGTTTTGCTTTGCCTCCATCAGACAGCCTGGTGGCGGTCGGAATCATTATCCGACAGGACAGCGGTGCTGCCCCTCCTCAGATAATGATCCCTAAATCTCCAGCCTTTCCCTGGTGGGTTTCCCCGCCAGGGAAAGGCTGGCAGAAGGGGTGCACCGGGGCACCCCTGGGGGCCCCTGCACTTGGCATAGGCAGTGCAGGGCCCCCTGTGCAGTGCCCCATCGCACAGGTCACTGCCCGATTTTTAGCACAAGATGGGGCCAAAGGAGTAGGCCCACTTTTTCTCCCCGTTTGGGTTGGTAAAAAGGGTATCCAGAAGGAGCACATCCTCCTCATATTCCCTTGCCTCGGCATCTACTGTTAGCACCATCCACTCTAGCTCAGATGAGGGATCCCTAGATTGGGGGCTCAGCTTGCTGAAACTTGAGAATCAAATCAAATCATTAACATTTATAAAGCGCGCTACTCACCCGTGCGGGTCTCAAGGCGCTAGGGGAAAAAGGGGGGGTTATCGCTGCTCGAACAGCCAGGTCTTTAGGAGTCTCCGGAAAGCGGAGTGGTCCTGGGTGGTCCTGAGGCTGGTGGGGAGGGAGTTCCAGGTCTTGGCCACAAGGAAGGAGAAAGATCTCCCACCCGCCGTGGAGCGGCGGATGCGAGGGACAGCAGCGAGTGCGAGGCCAGAGGAGCGGAGGAGGCGGGTGGGGACGTAGAAGCTGAGGCGTCTGTTGAGGTATTCCGGTCCCTTGTCGTGGAGGGCTTTGTGTGCGTGGGTGAGAAGTCGGAAGGTGATCCTTTTGCTGACTGGGAGCCAATGCAGGTGTCTCAGGTGTGCGGAGATGTGGCTGCTGCGGGGTATGTCGAGGATGAGGCGGGCCGAGGCGTTTTGAATGAGTTGCAGGCGATTTTGGAGTTTGGCTGTGGTCCCGGCGTAGAGGGTGTTGCCGTAGTCCAGGCGGCTCGTGACGAGGGTGTGGGTCACGGTTTTTCTGGTGTCGGCGGGGATCCAGCGGAAGATCTTGCAGAGCATGCGGAGGGTGAGGAAGCAGGCGGAGGACACGGCGTTGACTTGCTTGGTCATGGTGAGAAGAGGGTCCAAGATGAAGCCGAGGTTGCGGGCGTGGTCTGTGGGGGTCGGTGTGGTGCCGAGGGCCGTGGGCCACCAGGAGTCGTCCCAGGCGGACGGGGTGTTGCCGAGGATGAGGACTTCTGTTTTTTCAGAGTTCAGCTTTAGGCGGCTGAGCCTCATCCAATCTGCGATGTCCTTCATACCCTCTTGTAGGTTGGTCTTGGCGCTGGCGGGGTCCTTGGTGAGGGAGAGTATAAGTTGGGTGTCGTCGGCGTAGGAGGTGATGATGATGTCGTGCTTGCGTACGATGTTGGCGAGGGGGCTCATGTAGGCCAAACTCAAGTTGAGAAAGCAGCAGATGGCTCTTGAGAGAGGAGCCCTAGAGATGGAAATGTAAAGAAACAATTTGGGGTTGGATCCCCATGGTGGCAGCATAGGAGAGTCCAGTGTCAAGGAAGACACCTCTTATTCCAGGAATCTCAGCAGGATAGTCCCTTCTTACAAGTCTGGGGTTGATATCCATAAGTGGATCACTGCTTTAGAGACGGCGTGTAAAGTTCTGAAGGTCGTCCCTCATAGGCAGTGATCAGCTATCATGCGGCCCTCCTTTGCAGACAAAGGCAGAGACACACTTTTCACTGTTAGGGAGGAAGACGCAGATAACTACCAGGTCTTGAAAGAGGCTCTGATTGATGGGCTTGGGATCACAACTGAGAAGTATAGGATTAAGTTCAGAGAAACTCTGAAGGAGTACTCTCAAGGCTGGGCAGGCTTTGTAGACTGTTCAGTTAAGGTTCTGGAAGGCTGGTTACATAGTAGTAATGTGCAGGACTATGAAGGGCTGTACAATATTATCATGAGAGAATACATCCTTAATAATTGTGTATCTGAAAAGCTGCATTAGTACCTGGTGGACTCCGATCTGACCTCTCCCCAAGAACTGGGTAAGAAGGCAGACAAATGGGTTTGCATGAGGGTGAGTTGCAAAACTCACAGTGGGGGTGACCAAAAGAAGAAGGGTTCTTCCAAGACCCAGGAGAAAGATGGGGAACTATGAACTGAAGGCCCACAAAATTTATCTGGGGGTGGGTCCAAATTCTCTTACTCCTCTTACAAAAAGAAAGCTTGGTGCTTCCTGTGAGGGGAAAGCAGCCATAGGGCAGGTGATACTGACTGCCCAAAGAAAAACACCAAAAGTACTACTGCCCTCCCCTAGAGACCTCAGCAATAGCACTGGTGGTAGTACTTCAACCAAGGGTGAAGCCTGGTTCACCTTGTGTACTGCAGTGGACTTTGGTCTAGTCAGAGAAACCACTGAGGCTGTCCTGATACCAGAGGATGGCACTGACCTTGCCATTCTGGCTGCCTGGCCTCCTAATATGAGGAAATACAGGCAATAACCCCTCAAAAATGGTATTGAGGGAGGAGCATACAGGGACACAGGTGCCAGTGTCACTATGGTGACTGAAAAACTAGGGTCTCCTGAGCAAACCTTACTTGGTCACAGCTACCAAGTCACCATTGCTGATAACATCACTAAGTGCCACCCCATGATGGCAGTTGTTACTTTTAGCTGGGGGTTGGGGGGGGTACTTTCCCTAAAAGAGTTGTAGTGTCCTCTTCTATTCCCATAGACTGTCTAATGGGCAATGATTTGAATACCTCAGCCAGCTGAAGTGGAGTTACAGGACCATGCAGCAATTCTGGTTATCCCTGCCAATGTCTTTGTGACAACTAGAGCACAGGCCAGGAAACAGGGAGAATCGGGAGCAATGGAGCCTAAAAGTATGGACCAGTCAGTGTAGGAGGCTGGACTGGCTTGTAGTGAGTACCAAGGGGTACTTGCACCTTGCACCAGGCCCAGTTTTCCCTTATTAGTGTATAGGGTGTCTAGCAGCTTAGGCTGATAGATAATGGTAGCTTAGCAGAGCAGCTTAGGCTGAACTAGGAGACGTGTGAAGCTACTACAGTACCACTTAGTGTCATATGCACAATATCATAAGAAAACACAATACACAGTTATACTAAAAATAAAGGTACTTTATTTTTATGACAATATGCCAAAGTATCTCAGAGTGTACCCTCAGTGAGAGGATAGGAAATATACACAAGATATATATACACAATAGCAAAACTATGCAGTATAGTCTTAGAAAACAGTGCAAACAATGTATAGTTACAATAGGATGCAATGGGGAAACATAGGGATAGGGGCAACACAAACCATATACTCCAAAAGTGGAATGTGAACCACGAATGGACCCCAAACCTATGTGACCTTGTAGAGGGTCGCTGGGCCTATTAGAAAATAGTGAGAGTTAGAAAAATAACCCTCCCCAAGACCCTGAAAAGTGAGTGCAAAGTGCACTAAAGTTCCCCTAAGGACAAAGAAGTCGTGTTAGAGGAATAAGGCAGGAAAGACACAAACCAACAATGCAACAACGCTGGATTTCCAATCTGGGGTACCTGTGGAACAAGGGGACCAAGTCCAAAAGTCACAAGCAAGTCGGAGATGGGCAGATGCCCAGGAAATGCCAGCTGCGGGTGCAAAGAAGCTTCTACTGGACAGAAGAAGCTGCGGTTTCTGCAGGAACGAAAAGGGCTAGAGACTTCCCCTTTGGTGGACGGATCCCTCTCGCCGTGGAGAGTCGTGCAGAAGTGTTTTCCCGCCGAAAGAACGCCAACAAGCCTTGCTAGCTGCAAATCGTGCGGTTAGCGTTTTTGGACGCTGCTGTGGCCCTGGAGGGACCAGGAGGTCGCAAATTATACCAGGAGAGAGAGGGGACGTCGAGCAAGACAAGGAGCCCTCTCAACAGCAGGTAGCACCCGGAGAAGTGCCAGAAACAGGCACTACGAGGATGCGTGAAACGGTGCTCACCCGAAGTCGCACAAAGGAGTCCCACGTCGCCGGAGAACAACTTAGGAGGTCGTGCAATGCAGGTTAGAGTGCCGTGGACCCAGGCTGGACTGTGCACAAAGGATTTCCGCCGGAAGTGCACGGAGGTCGGAGTAGCTGCAAAAGTCGCGGTTCCCAGCAATGCAGCCCAGCGAGGTGAGGCAAGGACTTACCTCCACCAAACTTGGACTGAAGAGTCACTGGACTGTGGGGGTCACTTGGACAGAGTTGCTGGATTCGAGGGACCTCGCTCATCGTGCTGAGAGGAGACCCAAGGGACCGGTAATGCAGCTTTTTGGTGCCTGTGGTTGCAGGGGGAAGATTCCGTCGACCCACGGGAGATTTCTTCAGAGCTTCTGGTGCAGAGAGGAGGCAGACTACCCCCACAGCATGCACAAGCAGGAAAACAGTCGAGAAGGCGGCAGGATCAGCGTTACAGAGTTGCAGTAGTCGTCTTAGCTACTTTGTTGCAGTTTTGCAGGCTTCCAGCGCGGTCAGCAGTCGATTCCTTATCAGAAGGTGAAGAGAGAGATGCAGAGGAACTCGGCTGAGCTCTTGCATTCGTTATCTAAGGAATCCCAAGAGACAGAGACCCTAAATAGCCAGAAAAGAGGGTTTGGCTACCTAGGAGAGAGGATAGGCTAGCAACACCTGAAGGAGCCTATCACAAGGAGTCTCTGACGTCACCTGGTGGCACTGGCCACTCAGAGCAGTCCAGTGTGCCAGCAGCACCTCTGTTTCCAAGATGGCAGAGGTCTGGAGCACACTGGAGGAGCTCTGGACACCTCCCAGGGGAGGTGCAGGTCAGGGGAGTGGTCACTCCCCTTTCCTTTGTCCAGTTTCACGCCAGAGCAGGGCTAAGGGGTCCCTGAACCGGTGTAGACTGGCTTATGCAGAATTGGGCACCTCTGTGCCCAACAAAGCATTTCCAGAGGCTGGGGGAGGCTACTCCTCCCCTGCCTTCACACCATTTTCCAAAGGGAGAGGGTGTAACACCCTCTCTCAGAGGAAGTCCTTTGTTCTGCCATCCTGGGCCAGGCCTGGCTGGACCCCAGGAGGGCAGCTGCCTGTCTGAGGGGCTGGCAGCAGCAGCAGCTGCAGTGAAACCCCAGGAAGGGCAGTTTGGCAGTACCAGGGTCTGTGCTACAGACCACTAGGATCATGGGATTGTGCCAACTATGCCAGGATGGTATAGAGGGGGCAATTCCATGATCATAGACATGTTACATGGCCATATTCGGAGTTACCATTGTGAAGCTACATATAGGTAGTGACCTATATGTAGTGCACGCGTGTAATGGTGTCCCCGCACTCACA
The DNA here is from genome assembly GCF_031143425.1 of Pleurodeles waltl. Classification (NCBI taxonomy): domain Eukaryota; kingdom Metazoa; phylum Chordata; class Amphibia; order Caudata; family Salamandridae; genus Pleurodeles; species Pleurodeles waltl. The sequence continues at coordinate 1,833,294,720 of NC_090444.1, read as the reverse complement.
AAGTTCAGGGAATTGGCTCTGAACAATGTGGGGGCACCTTGGCTAGTGTCAGGGTGCCGTCACACTAAGTAACTTTGCACCTAACCTTTACCAGGTAAAGGTTAGACATATAGGTGACTTATAAGTTACTTAAGTGCAGTGTAAAATGGCTGTGAAATAACGTGGATGTTATTTCACTCAGGCTGCAGTGGCAGGCCTGTGTAAGATTTGTCAGAGCTCCCTATGGGTGGCAAAAGAAATGCTGCAGCCCATAGGGATCTCTTGGAACCCCAATACCCTGGGTACCTCAGTACCATATACTAGGGAATTATAAGGGTGTTCCAGTAAGCCAATGTAAATTGGTAAAATTGGTCACTAGCCTGTCAGTGACAATTTGAAAGAAATGAGAGAGCATAACCACTGAGGTTCTGATTAGCAGAGCCTCAGTGAGACAGTTAGTCACTACACAGGTAACACATTCAGGCACACTTATGAGCACTGGGGCCCTGGTGAACAGGGTCCCAGTGACACATACAACTAAAACAACATATATACAGTGAAAAATGGGGGTAACATGCCAGGCAAGATGGTACTTTCCTACAGTCAGCTCCCAAGAAGAGAGTAGGAAGAGTAAGAAATGACCCTCTGCCGACGACTCATTTGAGGATCAGTCTCCTCTGGGAGAAGATATAACTCCTTGTGAGGAACCTGCATCAGAGGAGCTGGGAGCTGGCACAACACAGTTCTTGGGTGCCGGGGGGTGTAGGAGGCTGGCCTGGTTTATAGTGGGTACCTTGGGTACTTGCACTTAGACTCTAGAAATCTGCACAAAGTTGTCCCTCCTTACAAGGATGGTGATGACATCTACAAGTGGTTTGCTGCACTTGAGAGGGCCTGTAAACGGCGAGTTGCAGTTGAGGATTTTGGGTGCTCCTGGGGACCATAAAGGACCAGGATGTTGCCCCTTGGAGGAGACAGAGGGGGCGCTCAGCAACTCAGAGAGCCCCAACAGAAGCAGGCAGCACCCGCAGAAGTACTGGAACAGGCACTTAGAAGATCTGAGGACAGCGGTCGACTCAGAATCACACGGGAGGGTCCCACGACTTCGCAGTCCAACTCAACGAGTTGAACAATGCAGGACGGTGTGCTGGGGATGCAGGCTAGGCTGTGCACAAAGGAATCCTTGGAAAAGTGCACAGAAGCCGGAGCAAGTGCAGATCACGCAGTACACAGGATTACTGTCTTGTGGGGGGAGGCAAGGACTTACCTTCACCAAATTTGGACAGAAGGACCACTGGACTGTCGGGGTCACTTTGTTCCAGCTCCTGTGTTTCAGGGACCAGGCTAGTCGAGATGAGAGGAGACCCAGAGGACCGGTGATGCAGAAATTTGGTGCCTGCATTAGCAGGGGGGAAGATTCCGCCGACCCACCGGAGATTTTTTCTTGGCTTCCAGTGCAGGATGAAGGCAGACAGCCCTCACAGCATGCACCACCAGGAAACAGTCGAGAAAGCCGGCAGGATTAGGCGCTACAATGTTGCTGGTAGTCTTCTTGCTATTTTGTTGCGGTTTTGCAGGCGTCCTGGAGCAGTCAGCGATTGATCCTTGAAAGACGTCGAAGAGAGAGATGCAGAGGAACTCTGGTGAGCTCCTGCATTCGTTATCTGAAAAGAAATCTACAGGAGAGACCCTAAATAGCCCTCAGAGGGGGATTGACCACCTAACCAGGTAAGCACCTATCAGGAGGGGTCTCTGACATCACCTGCTGGCACTAGCCACTCAGATGCCTCCATTGTGCCCTCACACCTCTGCATTCAAGATGGCAGAGGTCTGGGACACACTGGAGGAGCTCTGGGCACCACCCCTGGGGTGGTGATGGACAGGGGAGTGGTCACTCCCCTTTCCTTTGTCCAGTTTCGCGCCAGAGCAGGGGCTGGCGGATCCCTGTACCGGTGTAGACTGGCTTATGCAAAGGAGGGCACCATCTGTGCCCTTCACAGCATTTCCAGAGGCTGGGGGAGGCTACTCCTCCCCAGCCCTTAACACCTATTTCCAAAGGGAGAGGGTGTAACCCTCTCTCAAAGGAAATTTGTTGTTCTGCCTTCCTGGGACTGGGTTGCCCAGACCCCAGGACGGCAGAAACCTGTCTGCGGGTTGGCAGCAGCGGTAGCTGCAGTAAAAACCCCAGAGAGCTAGTTTGTCAGTACCCGGGGTCGATGCTGGAGCCCCGGGGATGCATGGGATTGGCACCCCAATACCATATTGGGCAATTCCATGATCTTAGACATGTTGCATGGTCATATTCGGAGTTACCATTGTGAAGTTACATATAGGTATTGACCTATATGTAGTGCACGCATATAATGGTGTCCCCGCACTCACAAAGTCCAGGGAAATTGCCCTGAACAATATGGGGGCACCTTGGCTAGTGCCAGGGTGCCCTCACACTTAGTAACCTTGCACCTAACCTTCACTAAGTGAGGGTTAGACATATAGGTGACTTATAAGTTACTTAAGTGCAGTGTAAAATGGCTGTGAAATAGCGTGGACGTTATTTCACTAAGGCTGCAGTGGCAGGCCTGTGTAAGAATTGTCGGAGTTCCCTATGGGTGGCAAAAGAAATGCTGCAGTCCATAGGGACTCCTGGAACTCCAATACCCTGGGTACCTAGGTACCATACACTAGGGAATTAAAAGGGTGTTCCAGTGTGCCAATCAGAATCGGTAAAAATGGTCACTAGCCTGCAGTGACAATTTTAAAGACAGAGAGAGCATAAGCACTGAGGTTCTGGTTAGCAGAGCCTCAGTGACACAGTTAGGCAGCAAACAGGGAACACACTTAGGCCACAAGCTATGAGCACTGGGGTCCTGGCTAGCAGGATCCCAGTGAGACAGGCAAAAACAAACTGACACACAAGTAAAAATGGGGGTAACATGCCAGGCAAGATGGCACTTTCCTACAACCAATTGTAGATGTCATCACCCTCCTTGTAAAGGGGAACACTTGTATGCAGGTTTCTAGAATCAAGTGTGTTTTCTTTGACATTATAGCTTCTAAAACTGCTGTTACTAGTGTCACCATTGGGAACAAACCCCAATCCCTGTCTTTCCCTTTCCACAGCCAGGGATTCCTTATCTAAGGCCAACTGTTGCAGACTCAGTCTGGCCTCCTCCAACCTCAGCTTTCTGAGTTCCCTATCTAGGGACTGGTCCTCAGGGTTGGATGTGTGGGACACCTCTGAAACAGAAGTGACATGCTGTAGGAAGTTGGCTCTGTATATACTATCTCATAGTGAGAGATAGTGTGCACAGAGTCCAAGGGCTCCCCTTAGAGGTTGATAGTGGCAAAATTAGATAATACTAATGCTCTATTTTGTGGTAGTGTGGTCGAGCAGTAGGCTTATCAGAGGGTAGTGTTAAGTATTTGTTGGACACACACAGGTAATAAATGAGGAACACACACTCAAAGACTTAACTCCAGGCCAATAGTTTTTATATAGAAAAATATATTTTCTTAATTTATTTTAGAACCACAAGATTCAAGATTTGAGGTAAGTACATAAAATGCAAGGTACTACACACAGGTAAGTATTAAACTTTGATTTAAAACAGTAGTACACACAGTTTAGGTTAAAATGGCAATAGGCTTTTTTTAAAGTGGACACTGCAAAAATCAACACTTCCTGGGGGAGGTAAGTTTGGTTAAGTTTCTCAGGTAAGTAAAGCACTTACACAGTCAGTCTCATGGGCATAGGCATCCCACTGTTGGGGGTTCAAGGCAACCCCAAAGCCACAGCACCAGCAACACAGGGCCAGCCAGGTGCAGATGTCAAATGAGGGCCCAAAACACACAGGCGCCTATGGGGAACAGTAGTGCTCCGGCTCCAGTCTGCTAGCAGGTAAGTGCCTGCGTCCTTGGGGAGCAGACCGGTCGGGGTGTTTGTAGAGCACTTGGGGGGGGGGACACAAGCCCACATAACACACCCTCAGCGGCACAGGGGCGGCCGGGTGCAGTAGGCAAAGTAGACGTCAGGTTTGCTATTGAAAGGAATGGAGGGACCTGGAGGTCACTTAGGCGATGCAGACAAGGCACAGGGGGGCTTCTCGGGCCAGCCACTGACTGGGCTAGGATGAGGGCCGCCTGCTGGTCATTCCTGCACTGGTAGGTGGTTCCTCTCGGTCCTGGGGGCTGCGGGTGCAGTGCTTGGTCCAGGTGCCGGTTCCTTAGTTACAAGGCAGTAGCGGTCAGGGTGAGCCTCTGGATCCTCTTTGCAGGCGTCGCTGTGGGGGAGCAGGGGGGTCGACTCAGGGTACCCACATTGTCGTAGTCGCCTGGGAGTCCTCTCTGCAGTGTTGGTTCTCCTGAACTCGAGCCGGTGGGTGTCAGGTGCAGAGTGTGAAGTCTCACGCTTCCGGCAGGAAGAGAGAATTATTTGAAAGTTGTTTCCTTGTTGCAAAGTTGTTGCAGGTTTTGAACAATGCAGCTGTTCTCAGGAGTTTCTTGGTCCTTCGGGGTCAGGGCAATCCTCGGAGTCCTCGGAGGTCGCTGGTCCCTGTCGGATGTGTCACTGTGTAGGATCTTTGAGTCTGGAGACAGGCCGGTAGGGCTGGAGCCAAGTCAGTTGTCGTCTCCGTCGTCTCTGGGGGACTTTCAGGTCAGCAGTCCTCCTTCTTGTTGTAGGTTGCAGGAATCTGATTTCCTGGGTTCAGGGTCGCCCCTAAATACTAAATATAGGGGGGTGTTTAGGTCTGGGGGGCAGCAGCCAATGGCTACTGTCCTTGAGGGTGGCTACACCCTCTTTGTGCCTCCTCCCTGAGGGGAGGGGGGCACATCCCTATTCCTATTGGGGGAATCCTCGAATCTCAAGATGGAGGATTTCTAAAGGCAGTGCTCACCTCAGCTCAGGGCACCTTAGGGGCTGTCCTGACTGGTAGGTGACTCCTCCTTGTTTTTCTCATTATCTCCTCCAGCCTTGCCGTCAAACGTGGGGGCAGTGGCCAGAGGGGAGGGAATTTCCACTAGCTGGGGTGCCCCCGGGTGATGTAACAAGAGGCTTGAGCCTTTGAGGCTCACCGCCAGGTGTTACAGTTCCTGCAGGGGGAGGTGAGAAGCACCGCCACCCAGTACAGGCTTTGTTCCCGGCCACTGAGTGACAAAGGCACTCATCCCATGTGGCCAGAAACTCGTCTGGTTGTTGCAGGCTGGCAGAAACTGGTCAGCCTAGCACTAGGAGTCGGACTGGTATTCAGGGGGCATCTCTAAGATGCCCTCTGGGTGTATTTTACAATAACTCGCACAGTGGCATCAGTGTGCATTTATTGTGCAGAGAAGTTTGATACCAAACTTCCCAGATCTCAGTGTAGCCATTATGGAACTGTGGAGTTCGTAATTTACAGACTCCCAGACCCCATACTCTTTATGGCTATCCTGCACTTACAATGTCTAAGGGTTTGCTTAGATACTGTAGGGGCATAGTGCTCATGCACTTATGCCCTCACCTGTGGTATAGTGCACCCTGCCTTAGGGCTGTAAGGCCTGCTTAGAGGGGAGACTTACCTATGCCACAGGCTGTGAGAGGTGGGCATGGCGCCCTGAAGGGAATGCCATGTCGACTTAGTCATTTTCTCCCCACCAGCACACACAAGCTGAGAGGCAGTGTGCATGTGCTGAGTGAGGGGTCTCCAGGGTGGCACAACACATGCTGCAGCCCTTAGAGACCTTTCCTGGCAACAGGGCCCTTGGTACCAGGGGTACCATTTACAAGGGACTTATCTGTGTGCCAGGGCTGTGCCAATTGTGGGAACAAAGGTACAGATTAGGGAAAGAACACTGGTGCTGGGGACTGGTTAGCATGGTCCCAGCACACTTTCAATCATAACTGGCATCAACAAAAGGCAAAAAGTCAGGGGGTAACCATGCCAAGTAAGGCACTTCCTTACACAACCCACCACCCAAATGAAAGAGGATGAGAGTAACCTCTCCCAAGAGAGTCTTCATTTTCTAAGTGAAAGAATCTGGAAAGGCCATCAGCATTGGCATGTACAGTCCCAGGTCTGTGTTCCACTACAATGTCCATTCCCTGTAGGAATATGGACCACCTCAGCAGTTTACGGTTTTCTCCTTTCAATTGCATCAGCCATGTGAGAGGGCTGTTGTCAGTTTGAACTGTGAAGTGAGTGCCAAAAAGGTATGCTCTCAACTTCTTCAGGGACCAAACCACATTAAGGGCCTCCATCTCAATGCCACTCCAACGCTGCTCCCTGTGGAGTAACCTCCTGCTAACAAAAGCAACAGGCCGGTCAAGGCCATCATCATTTGTTTGGGACAGGATTGCTCCTATCCCATGCACAGAGGCATCAGTCTGCACTATGAACTGCTTAGAATAATCTGGAGCTTTCAAAACTGGTGTTGAACACATAGCTTTCTTCAGGGTGTCAAGGGCCTTTTGACAGTCCACGGTCCATTTCACTTTCTTGGGCATTTTCTTGGAGGTCAGTTCTGTGAGGGGTGTCACTATTGATCCATATCCCTTCACAAACCTCCTATAGCACCAAGTCAAGCCAAGGAATGCCCTGACTTGAGTCTGGGATTTTGGAGCTACCCAGTCCAGAATACTCTGGATCTTGGGTTGGAGTGGCTGAACTTGGCCTCCACCTACAAGGTGTGCCAAGTAAACCACAGTACCCTGCCCTATGTGACATTTATATGCCTTAGAGAGGCCTGCTACTTGCAGGACCTGCAAAACCTTATTTAGGTGGACAGGTGATCCTGCCAGTTGGAGCTAAAGACAGCAATATCATCACAATAAGCTGCACTAAAGGACTCCAAGCCAGCAAGGACCAGAGTCACCAGCCTTTGGAAGGCGGCATGGGCATTCTTTAAGCCAAAGGGCATCACAGTAAACTGGTAGTGCCCATAAGATGTAGAGAATTCTGTTGTCTTTTTTGCTCCAGGTGCCATTTTTATTTCCCAATACCCTGTTGTCAAGTCAAAGGTATTTAAGTATTTGGCTGCACCTAATTTGTCTATGAGCTCATCTGCCCTTGGAAGGGGGTGAGCATCTGTCTTGGGGACAGAGTTAAGCCCTCTGTAGTCCGCAAGAAACCTCATCTCTCTCTTGCTATCTTTTGTGTGAGGTTTGGGGACCAAGACCACTGGGCTAGTCCAGGGACGGTCAGAGTGCTCAATCACTCCCAACTCCAGCATCTTGTGGACTTCCACTTTGATGCTTTCTTTGACTTGGTCAGACTTTATGAATTATTTATTCTTGACAGGCATACTGTCTCCTGTGTTCACATTATAGGTACACCGGTGTGTCTGACCAGGGGTCAAGGAAAACAGCTTAGCAAACTTCTGGAGGACTTGCCTGCAGTGGGCCTGCCGTTGGCCAGAGAGGGTGTCTGAATAGATCACTCCATCTACTGAGGCATCTTTAGGATCAGCGGAGAGGAGATCAGGGAGAGGTTCACTCTCTGCTTCCTTGTCCTTATCTGTAACCATTAACATGTTTACATCTGCCCTGTCATGAAAGTTTGAGGCGGTTAACATGGATCACCCTCTTGGGGGTTCTGCTAGTGCATAGGTCCACCAGGTAGGTGACCTGCCTCTTTATCTCTAGCACTGGGTAAGGGCCACTCCATTTGTCCAGAAGTGCCCTAAGAGCCACAGGCTCCAGAACCCAGACTTTCTGCCCTGGCTGAAACTCAACCATAGCAGCCTTTTGGTCATTGTAGGAGGCTGGCCTGGCTTATAGTGGGTACCTGGTGGTACTTACACCTTGTGACAGGTCCAGTTATCATTTATTAGTAGATTAGTAGTGTTCTAGCAGCTAAGGCTGATAGAGGTAGCTATAGCAGAGCAGCTTAGGCTGAACTAGGAGAGATGCAAAGCTCCTACTATACCACTTATATCATATAGGTACTATATCATAAGAAACACAATACTCAGGGTTACTAAAAATAAAGGTACTTTATTTTAGTGGCTGTAGGATGCTGGGCTGGCTTATAGTGGGTACCTTGTGGTACTTACACCTTGTGCCAAGCCCAGGTTTCCCTTATTAGTAGATTTGATGTGTTCTAGCAGCTTAGGCTGATAGAGGTAGCTATACAGAGGAGCTTAGGCTGAACTAGGAGACATGCAAAGCTCCTACTATACCACTTATATCATATAGCACTATATCATAAGAAAACACAATACTCAGAGTTACTAAAAATAAAGGTACTTTATTTTAGTGACACTATGCCAAAAGTAGCTCACAGGATATAATCCCTTAGGAGGTAAGTAATATACACAAAATATACACACAAACCAAAATCAGGTAAGTAAACAGTTAGGAAAGTAGTGCAAACACTGTAGAACACAATACAATGCAATAGGGAAAAATAGGCATAGGGGCAACACCAACCATATACTCCAAAAGTGGAATGCGAACCACGAATGGACCCCAGGCCTAGTGTAGTGTGTAGAGGGTCGCTGGGAGTGTACGAAAACACTAAGGGTGTCCAAGACACTAGTGCAAGGGTGCCCTCACACTTAGTAACTTTGCACCTAACCTTCAGCAAGAGAAGGCTAGACATAAAGGTGACTTATAAGTTACTTAAGTGCAGTGAAAATGGCTGTGAAATAACGAGCGTTATTTCACTCAGGCTGCCGTGGCAGTCCTATGTAAGATTTGTCTGAGCTCCCTATGGGTGGCAAAAACAAATGCTGCAGCCCATAGGGATCTCCTGGAACCCCAATACCCTGGGTACATAGGTACCATATACTAGGGAATTATAAGGGTGTTCCAGTGTGCCAATTAGAATTGGTAAAAATGGTCAGTAGCCTATGGTGACAATTTTAAAGGCAGAGAGAGCCTAAGCACTGAGGTTCTGTTTAGCAGACCCTCAGTGACACAGTTAATCACTACACAGGTACACACATTCAGGCCACAAAGTATGAGCACTGGGGTCCTGGCTAGCAGGATACCAGTGAGACAGGCACAAACAAACTTACATACATGTAAAAATGGGTAACTTGCCAGACAAGATGGTACTTTTCTACAGTCATACCACAACTCATGGAGTTGCTGGCTGGCCTCAAGGTTTTTGCTTGCCTATTCCCTGTACTCTGCCACCCTTGGACGTAGGCCTAGTACATAGGCTCATGGAGAGGTATCTCCCAGCCTTCTTTTACAAGTGCCAGTGGTCCCCTAACAGGATGGCCAAACAGAAGCTCAAAGGGGGAAAACCCTACTCCCTTCTGTGGCACCTCTTTGTAGGAGAAAAGCAAACATGGCAAGAGGACATCCCATTTCCTTTTGAGTTTTTCAGGGAGCCCCACTATCATGCCCTTCAATGTCTTGTTAAATCTCTCCACAAGACCAGTGGTTTGTGGATGGCATGATGTGGTGAATTTATAAGTCACCCCACACTCATTCCACATGTGCTTTAGGTAAGCTGACATGAAGTTGGCACCTCTGTCAGAAACCACCTCCTTAGGAAATCCCACTCTGGTAAAAATACCTATGAGTGCTTTTGCTACTGCAGGGGCAGTAGTGGACCTAAGGGGAATTGCCTCAGGGTACCTGATAGCATGATCTACTACTACCAGGATATACTGGTTCCCTGATGCTGTAGGAGGTTCTAGTGGACCCACTATGTCCACTCCCACTCTTTCAAAAGGGACACCCATCACTGGAAGTGGAATGAGGGGGGCCTTTGGATGGCCACCTGTTTTAGCACTGGCTTGACAGGTGACACAGGAGGTGCAAAACACCTTTACCTTCTGGGACATATTGGGCCAGTAGAAATGGTTGACTAATCTCTCCCATGTCTTGGTCTGTCCCAAATGCCCAGCAAGGGGAATGTCATGGGCTAAGGTCAGAATGAACTCACTAAACTCCTGAGGCACTACCACTCTCCTAGTGGCACCAGGTTTTGGATCTCTTGCCTCAGTGTAAAGGAGCCCATCTTCCCAATAGACCATGTGGGTTCCACTGACAGTTCCTTTTTCTTGCTCAGCTGCTTGCTGTCTTAGGCCTTCAAGAGAGGGACACGTTTCTTGCCCCTTACACAGCTGTTCCCTTGAGGGTCCCCGTGGGCCCAAGAGCTCAACCTGGTAAGGCTCCAGCTCCATGGACTCTGTTCCCTCAGGGGATAGAACATCTTCCTGGGAAGAAAGGTTCTTTTTCTTGTGCTGTGCTGAAGCTGGTTCCCCAGTCTTCTTTCCTTTCCTCTTGGAAGGTTGGGCCATTATTTCAGACTCCCAACACTTCTTTTTCACCCTGAGCCCTGCTTTGTGCCCTTGTCTTGATACACAGTAGTTCAGGGATACCCAGCATGGCTGCATAGGCCTTGAGCTCTACCTCAGCCCATGCTGAGGACTCCAGATCATTCCCTAGCAGACATTCTACTGGAATTGCAGAGGAGACTACCACCTGTTACAGGCCAGTGACCCCTCCCCATTGTAAAGATACCATTGCCACGGGATGGACTTTAGTTTGATTGTCAGCATTAGTGACTGGATATGTCTGTCCAGCCAGGTACTATCCTGGGGAAACCAATTTGTTTGTCACCATTGTGACACTGGCACCTGTATCCCTCACGGCTTCTACTCTAATCCCATTGAGTAAGAGCTGCTGCCTGTATTTTTGCATGTTAGTCGGCCAGGCAGCAAGTGTGACTAAATCCACCCCACCCTCAGAGACTAATGTAGCTTCAGTGTGAACCCTGATTTCCTCTGGGCACACTTTTGATCCCACCTGGAGACTGGCTATTCCAGTGCTAGCTGGAGTAGTATTTGTTGGGGACTTTTCTTTGGACAGGACTTGTCTCCAGTTTGGTGTCCATGCTGAATACAGATTCGACACCAGGCCTTCTTGGGATCAAAGTTTTTACCCTTATACCCATTTGTGGACTGTGAAGAGGCTCTGGGCCCACCCTCCTGAGCAGGGTTTTGGGGCCCTGTAGAAGGCTCTTTACTTTTGCCCTTGGATGTCTCAACACTCTTCCCATGGGGAGGCTTTGTGACCCCTTTCTTTTGGTCACCCCCTGTGGAAGTCTTCGTCACCCTAGTCTTGACCCAATGGCCTGCCTTCTTTCCCAATTCTTGGGGAGAAATTGGGCCTAGGTCTATCAGATGTTGATGCAGTTTATCATTGAAACAATTACTTAACAGATGTTCTTTCATAAACAAGTTTTACAGCTCATCATAACCATTTACACCACTGCCAGTTATCCAACCATCTAGTGTTTTGACTGAGAAGTCAACAAAATCAATCCTGGTCTGGCTCGAGGATTTTTGAGCCCCGCTGAACCTAATCCTATACTCCTCAGTTGAGAATCCAAAGCCCTCAATCAGGGTAGCCTTCATGAGGTCATAAGATTCTGTATCTTTACCAGAGTGTGTGAGGAGTCTATCCCTACACTTTCCAGTGAACATTTCCCAAAGAAGAGCACGCTAGTCAACTCTGCCACAAGCTCCTGGAGCTTTACTTTGGTAGGGTTGGACCAAGTTTTTATCTTTTTAATTTTTACAGAGAGACCTTAACTCTGACATCCCTAGATGTAGGTAAAGGGTGAGGTTGAGTTCCATCACCATCTCATCTGTATTAGACATTATCACTCTAAAAGTTGGGATTACTTTTTAAAAATCTAAAAACTACCTCTAGAACTTAAATCCAAACTTTTACAAACTTTTAAACTCTAAAAGAAATGTTAACAGTGACTTACACAAGGCCCTAGCAGGACTTTTACAAATGTGGAAAAATAATTCAAATTGCAAAAATCAGTTTCTAATGACAATTTTTGGAATTTAGTTGTGTGATCAGGTAATGAGTGAGTAGCCCAGCAAATGCAAAGTGTTAGATCCCACCGCTGATCCACAAATGTAGGAAGTTGGCTCTGTATATACTATCTCAAAGCGAGAGATAGTGTGCACAGAGTCCAAGTGTTCCCCTTAGAGGTTAATAGTGGCAACATTAGATAATACTAATTCTCTATTTTGTGGTAGTGTGGTCGAGCAGTAGGCTTATCAGAGGGTAGTGTTAAGCATTTGATGGACACACACAGGCAATAAATGAGGAACACACACTCAAAGACTGATTCCAGGCCAATAGTTTTTATATAGAAAAATATATTTTCTTCATTTATTTTGGAACCACAAGATTCAAGATTTGTGGTGAGTACATAAAGTGCAAGGTACTTCACACAGGTAAGTATAGAGCTTTGATTTAAAACAGTAGTTTAGGTTAAAATGACAATAAGCTATTTTAAAAGTGGACACACTGCAAAAATCAACAGTTCCTGGGGGAGGTAAGTTTGGTTAAGTTTCTCAGGTAAGTAAAGCACTTACACAGTCAGTGTCCTGGGCATAGGCAGCCCACCGATGGGGCTTCAAGGCAACCCCAAAGCCACAACATCAGCAACACTGGGCCGGTCAGGTGCAGGGGTCAAAGGATGGCCCAAAACACATAGGTGCCTATGAAGAAGAAAACAAGTTACTTACCTGTAACTACAGTTATCCAGTATTGGTATCTTTCATAAATTCACATGCTTGAATCATCCCCGTCGTCGAAGTGGGAGTCCCACGGTACATAAAATAGCAATAAATAATAAATATTTTTTTTTTGCCATAGGCTATAATGGAGCCAGAGCTTGCTCATATAGCCTATCCATGTCCTTTTGTGAAAGTACCAAACCTGCCTGCTGTCCAATCAGGCACCAGCACCCTCTAGAACCTTCTCCAGAGAAGCTCCCTTCCTCAGATTTTCCAGCACGAGAGTGAAAAATTAAAACCTGAGAGGAATGCGAGCATCAAAGGGGAGGCGGGTGGGTCGCATGTGAATTTATGAAAGATACCAATACTGGATAACTGTAGTTACAGGTAAGTAACTTGTTTTCTTATCCAGTATTGGATCTTTCATAAATTCACATGCTTGAATCTGAATAGACAGCAGTATGGTTGATAAACATTGTATCCAGCGTGGGTGGAGGGTGCGAGCATGAAGACCCTCTATCTCAAATATAGATAATAATAATCATAATAATAATAACATTCATAGAAAACTCATACATTTCTGAGCGTGAGTTACGAAGGAATACAGATACTCTAAGTACGTGTATATATATATATATATATATATATATATATATATATATATATATATAAATATAGATAAAATTCATCTATCTGCATACACATTCATAAGTACATACATACACTTTAGATATTTCACCAGGAAGCACAATAGAAACATGGTTATCTGCATCTTAAACCATATGACTATCACTAAGGAAAGGTCTCACCTTAATGAAAGAGATGGCGTAGCACAGCTTGTCCTACTAGAGAGTCTGTTCTTTGTGATGACTCCAAACAATAGTGCTGCGTAAAGGAGTGCGTGGTTTTCCATGTCGCAGCCTGGCAAATTTTTTCAAGGGCAATACCTTGAAACAAAGCAGCCGATGTGGAGACTGCTCTTGTAGAGTGGGCTCTCGGGCGCCTAGTCAAGGGTTTTCCTGCCTTGGTGTGACAAAATTGGATTGTGAAAGAAATCCATCGGGCTATAGTGGCCTTGGTTACTCCTGTTCCCTGACGTCCCAGAGAATAAGATACTAGGAGTTGGTCCGATTTCCTGATGTCCTTGGTACTTTGCAGGTAAAATTTTAGGCATTGTTTAATGTCCAAAGAATGGAGAGTTCTCTCTGCTATCGTAGTAGGGTTTGGAAAAAAGGTTCGTAGAATAACTGGTTCATTGAGGTGGAACGAAGATGGAACTTTGGGAATATATCTGGGATTGGTTCGGAGCATAACGAAATCCTCAGAAAAAATTAAAAAAGGGTTCTTTAGTAGTGAACGCTTGTATATCACTGACTCTTCTGGTAGAGGTGAGAGCGAGCAAGGTTGACACTTTCCAGGTGATGTACTTGAGTTCAGCTCTATGGATGGGTTCAAAAGGGGCTTTCATGAGCTGGGAGAGAACAATATTAAGGTGCCACTGTGGCGGAGGTAAGCGAACTGGAGGAAAGGTACGGAAGAGCCCTTTCATAAACTGTTTGATGACTCTGGTTGAACCAATAGACGGCATGTTAGCCGATCGTCTGTAAGAGGCTATAGCTACTAGGTGAATCTTGACTGATGCATAGGAAAGACCAGCTTTGGAAAGAGAGAGCAGGTAAGGAAGAATTTGCTCAGGATTGATTTGAAATGGGTGAAAATTGTTCTGAGAACACCAAACACAGAACCTCTTCCATTTTAATTTGTATGTCTTGTTCGTGCTCTCTGCTCGTGCTTTAGATAATATGAGCCTACATTCTTGGTCAATGTTCATATCTTGGAACTCTCTTAACTCAGGCGCCAAGCATGCAAGTGCAGTGAAGTTGGGTCGGGATGTAAGATGAGACCCTGATTCTTCGATAGAAGATTGTGGTTGCAAGGGAGACGGACTGGATTGGCTATTGACCGGAGGAGGAGCTCCGTGTACCAGTACTGCCTCGGCCACTTGGGGGCTATGAGAATGATCTTGCAGCATTCGGTCTTCATTTTCCCGAGGAGTCTGGGAATCAGTGGAATGGGGGAAAAGCGTATGCAAAGATCCCGGACCATCTTATCAAAAGAGCATTTCCCCACGACCCCGGGAGTGGGTATCGACTGGCGTAAAACTGGCATTTGGCGTTCAGGTTGGTGGCGAACAGGTCTAGGATCGGCCGACCCCATCGTTTAAAAATGCTCTCGAGTATGGTCTGGTTGAGTTCCCACTCGTGACAGTTGTCGTCTGTCCTGCTGAGAGAGTCCGCTAGAGCATTGTTGACCCCCGCCAGGTGCTCTGCCCTGAGGCGGACGTTGTTCCGTGTGAGCCAGTTCCAGAGAGACTGAGCTTCCCTTGAGAGGGAGAGGGATCTTGTTCCTCCCTGCTTGTTGATGTAGAACATGCTTGTTGTATTGTCTGTTCTGACTAACACTGATGATCCTGCGATGCGTGGCAGAAAAGCTTTGAGCGTAAGATGAATCGCCTTCAGTTCTAACAGATTTATGTGCATCTCTTTTTGGAGCTTGGACCATCTGCCTTGAATGCGCATGTCTTGTAAGTGGCCTCCCCATCCTTCCAAGGAGGCGTCCGTGGTGATAACGAAATCTGCTATTGGTGCCAGAAAGGTTAGACCGTGGGAGAGGTGGTTGATGTGGGACCACCATTCTAACATCTGCCGAATCCTTGGTGTGATGGTTATTAAATCGTCGAAGGATCCTTGTGACCGGGTCCATTGGAGTTGTAGTTCTTCTTGTATAGGCCTCATCTTGAGTCTTGCTAGCGGTATTAGGACTATGGCTGAGGAAATCATGCCCAGAAGCGATTTGAATAGTAGTACTGAAACGAACTTTCTTGCGGAGATTGTGACAGCCAATTGGGTCAGCTTCTGCTGCCTTGCTAGGGTAAGATATGCCTTGTTTTGGATAGTGTCCAATTCTGCTCCCAGGAAAACTCTCCTGCGTGCGGGGAACACTGTTAGACCCAAACTGTTGAATAGTCTTAGGCAGGCATCTGTGGCTTTTGAGGCTAGTAGAGATGGCAGAGCTTTTATGAGCCAGTCGTCCAGGTAAGGGAACACCTGGAAACCCTTGCTTCTGAGGGAGGGTGCGACTGGGGCAAGGCATTTCGTGAAGATTCTCGCAGCTGATCTGAGGCCAAATGGCAGTACTCTGAATTGATAATGGGCACCGGCTACTGTAAAACGGAGATATTTGCGATGTTTTTGGTGTATTGGAACGTGGAAGTAGGCGTCCTGGAGATCTAAGGTTGTCATAAAATCTCCAGGATTCAAAAGGTGCAAGATATCTGACAGTGTGATCATCCTGAAGGATTGTTTCCGAAGGAACTTGTTGAGCTTCCTGAGGTCTAATATAGGACGCCACTCTCCCGACTTCTTCCTTATGAGGAAAAAACAGGAGTAGAATCCGAGACCTCGTTGCTGCAGAGGAACTGCCTCTATAGCCCCTTTGGCCAGAAGGCTGAAGACTTCCGCTTGAAGCAGACGAAGGTGGAGAGAGCTGCCTGATGTTGGTGGGTGAAGCGGTGGCTTTTCTGTGAACTCCAGGGTATGACCTCTTGTCACTATATCCAGCACCCATTTGTCCGATGTTATCTTCTTCCACTCTTGGATGAAGTTGGAAATGTTTGCTCCTATTTGTTGATGTTGCGGGCATTGAAGGAGCATAGCCGGTGCCTGTGGAAGATCATTGCTTTCTGGGTTGATCTCTGGATTGTGAACCCTGCCTTCGTTTCCCTCCTTGTCTGGTATAGGAGGCAGTCGATGATTGCCTGTACTGCTGATGGTATGAAGGCCTGTACTGGGATTGCTGGTATTGTCTATGAAAGGAACCTCGAAATGAGGTGAAACCTCTCCCTCTAGCCCCTCGAAAGGGCTGCTTCCTGTACTGCAGGGTACCCAGGGACTTGGCCGTGTCTGTGTCCGTCTTAATGGTTTGAAGTGCGTCATCCACATGTTTGCCAAACAAAGATTCCCCATCGTAAGGCATGTCTAGAATTCAGGACTGCACTTCTGGTCTGAAGGATGTGGCCTTGAGCCAACCTTGTCGTCGTAAGACAGCGGCACCCGCTAGTTGGCGGAAACCAGTAGAGGCTATGTCCAGAGCGCAGTCAATAATCTCTTCCGACGCACGCTCACCTTCCTGTAGGATCTTTCGTGCCTCTTCTTGCTTATTTTCTGGGATGAGGTCCAGGAAAGGTTGCATGTCGGACCACATTTGACGATCATATCGGCCTAAAATTGCTAATGAATTCGCTGCCCTGACAGTGATTGCAGACATGGAGGAGAATCTCTTGCCTATATTATCCAGTCTGCGACCTTCCTTGTCTGGAGGAGTGGAGATAGGCGTTGATGGATTTTTGGAGCGCCTTTGAGCAGCCTGTGAGATGACCGAATCAGGCTTTGGATGGCCAGTAAGGCATGCCGGAGAATCTTGCGTTGCCTTATATTTTTTATCCAGTTTTTGTGGAACTGGAGGAACAGTAGCCGGATTCCGCATAATCTTTGTGCCCTCGCTCCAAATGTAATCAATAATCGGAATGGACCGTACCGACTTCCGTGATTGTTCTTTGAAATCATGCAGGAAACATTCCGATTGGGAGACAGATGTTGGTAGGTGGAAACGTACTGCGGCTCTGTCCATCTGATTATGGAAACC
Source organism: Pleurodeles waltl (assembly GCF_031143425.1). NCBI lineage: Eukaryota > Metazoa > Chordata > Amphibia > Caudata > Salamandridae > Pleurodeles > Pleurodeles waltl. The sequence goes on along the minus strand of NC_090444.1, from coordinate 1,833,277,560 downwards.
ACCTATGTCCTCGGGCGGAGAATCAGAGGGGCGAGGAGGTGGTGGAGAAGGAGTGGGGGGCAAATAATCATCCCATTCCTCTGTAGGATGTTGTGGAGTAGAAATTTCTCCTTCTTCTTGTTCTTCTTCCCCTGAAGTGGAACCTTCATCTCTGGGGGGTGAAGCTAACACCGAGTGTGATGTTAATCTTGGAGTAGCTGGAGGAGGAGGAGCATTACCTGGCGTCACCGTAGAGACCGGCGCCGGTGGTTGACCTTCCGCTGGAAACCTTCTCCTATAATCCTGAAGCATGGATTGTAAATCCTGGATTAAGTAGGAAGGCATTTCTACGGTGTCTCTGTGTTGAGGCTCCCGTGTTTCATAGTATTGGTCCTGATGAGAGTAGTATGGTTGATACTGTTCATACTCATTCTCTTCATCGTCATCTTGATATTTGACATGGAGCTGCGAAGGGCTATGTGCATCTCCGAAAGGACCTTCGTCCGATTCCTCCCAGTCAAGAAGATGACTGGGTAGTAAAGCCGACACCTTGTTTGGAGATGTGTCGGTTGGATAAACGTCCTGTGCAGGTAGACTTCTGATGCTGACCATGGCTCGGAGAGCTGGAGACCTGGAAGAGGTAGGAATGGCCCCAAGGTGTCCACTAGGCATCACTGCTGTCGATGGCGTGAAAGTTGATGCAGCCGGGGATGGTGCAGATTTTTCCGTCGACGGTGGTCTCGTCGACGGTGGTCTTGTCGACGGTGGCGTCGCCGTCGATGGTCTCGCCGACGATTGTTTAGTCGACGGTAGTGTCGTCGACGGTAGTTTCTTTGACCCCGTCGATGGCGATAGCGCCAATGAGAATGGCGTCGCTGAGGTTATAGTCGACGGGGCAGTCGTCGTCGGTGCCAATGGAGTCTGGAGGGAAGGGATCGGACCCCTTACCGTCGATGTTAAGGTCGTCGACGCTGACGACGGTCTCGTCGACGATGAAGTGGAGACGGTAGATGTAGGTACCGTCGTCGTCGTCACGGTCGTCAACGGTGTTGTCGTCGTTGTTCTAATTTTCAGAGTAATTTTTCCAGAAGTGGAAGGCTCTGAAGAAGGAGATAGATGGTAAGACTCCTTCTTTTGAAGAGAAGAAGAAGGCTCAGAGGAGACTGAAGTCTGTAAGCCCTTCCCATGATGAGATTTCTGCCTCTTCCTGGAGGGACCCGGGGGTCACTTAGGCGATGCAGGCAGGGCACAGGGGGGCTTCCCAGGCCAGCCACCGACTGGGCTAGGAAGAAAGCCACCTGCAGGTCACTCCTGCACTGGCAGATGGTTCCTCTCAGTCCTGGGGGCTGCGGGTGCAGTGCTTGGTCCAGGTATCGGGATCCTTGTTACCAGGCAGTCTCGGTCAGGGGGAGCCTCTGGATCCTCTCTGCAGGCGTCGCTGTGGGGGTGCAAGGGGGTCGACTCAGGGTACTCACGTCGTCGTAGTCGCCTGGGAGTCCTCTCTGCAGTGTTTCTTCTCTGGAGCTCAAGCCGGGGCATCGGGTACAGAGTGAGAAGTCTCACGCTTCCGGCGGGAAGATAGAGTTCTTTGGAAGTTGCTTTACAGTTGCAAAGTTGTTGCAGTTTTGAACAGTGCCGCTGTTCTCTGGAGTTTCTTGGTCCTTCGGGTTCAGGGCAGTCCTCAGAGGTCACTGGTCCCTGTCGGATGCGTCGCTGTGCAGGTTCTTTGAGTGTGGGGACAGGCCAGGAGGGCTGGGACCAAGTCAGTTGTTGTCTCCGTCGTCTCTGCAGGGCTTTCAGGTCAGCAGTCCTTCTTGTTGGAGGTTGCAGGAATCTGATTTCCTGGGTTCAGGGTCGCCCATAAATACTAAATTTAGGGGTGTGTTTATGTCTGGGGGGCAGTAGCCAATGGCTACTGTCCTGGAGGGTGGCTACACCCTCTTTGTGCCTCCTCCCTGAGGGGAGGGGGGCACATCCTTGTTCCTATTGGGGGAATCCTCCAATCTCAAGATGGAGGATTTTTAAAGGCAGGGGTCACCTCAGCTCAGGGCACCTTAGGGGCTGTCCTGACTGGTGGGTGACTCCTCCTTGTTTTCCTCATTATCTCCTCCAGCCTTGCCGCCCAAAGTGGGGGCAGTGGCCAGAGGGGCGGGAATTTCCACTAGCTGGGGTGCCCCCAGGTGCTGTAACAAGAAGCATGAGCCTTTGAGGCTCACCGCCAGGTGTTACAGTTCCTGCAGGGGGAGGTGTGAAGCACCTCAACCCAGTACAGACTTTGTTCCTGGCCACAGAGTGACAAAGGCACTCTCCCCATGTGGCCAGAAACTCGTCTGGTTGTGGAAGGCTGGCAGAAACTGGTCAACCTAGCACTAGGAGTCGGACTGGTATTCAGGGGGCATCTCTAAGATGCCCTCTGGGTGTATTTTCCAATAAATCCCACACTGGCTTCAGTGTGCATTTATTTTTCTGAGAAGTTTGATACCAAACTTCCCAGATTTCAGTTTAGCCATTATGGAACTGTGGCGGTCGTAATTGACAGACTCCCAGATCATATACTCTTTATGGCTACCCTGCACTTACAATGTCTAAGGTTTTGCTTAGACACTGTAGGGGCATAGTGCTCATGCACTTATGCCCTCACCTGTGGTATACTGCACCCTGCCTTAGGGCTGTAAGGCGTGCTAGAGGGGTGACTTACCTATGCCACAGGCATTGAGAGGTGGGCATGGCACTCTGAGGGGAGTGCCATGTCGACTTAGTCATTTTCTCCCCACCAGCACACACATGTTGTGAGGCAGTGTGCATGTGCTGAGTGAGGGGTCCCCAGGGTGGCATAAAACATGCCACAGCCCTTAGAGACCTTCCCTGGCAACAGGCCCTTGGTACCAGGGGTGCCCTTTACAAGGGACTTATCTGTGTGCCAGGGCTGTGACAATTGAGGGAACAAAGGTACAGTTTAGGGAAAGAACATTGGTGCTGGGGCCTGGTTAGCAGGGTCCCAGCACACTTTCAATCATAACTGGCATCCGCAAAAGGCAAAAGGTCAGGGTGTAACCATGCCAAGGAAGGCACTTCCTTACACTCTTCATTGAGGCTCCCCCCAATGTTCACAGAGGAACTGGGCTCCCCTGTGGGAGATCGAGAACCTGTGAATACTACCTGTGGAGACAGGGAACTTGGAACCCCGGTCTCCCTAATTAGGTTAGGAGGGGAGAGTTCATCCTCCTGATTGTAGGAGGCTGGACTGGCTTGTAGTGAGTACCAAGGGGTACTTGCACCTTGCACCAGGCCCAGTTATCCCTTATTAGTGTATAGGGTGTCTAGCAGATTAGGCTGAAAGATAATGGTAGCTTAGCAGAGCAGCTTAGGCTGAACTAGGAGACGTGTGAAGCTACTACAGTACCACTTAGTGTCATATGCACAATATCATAAGAAAACACAATACACAGTTATACTAAAAATAAAGGTACTTTATTTTTATGGCAATATGCCAAAGTATCTTAGAGTGTACCCTCAGTGAGAGGATAGGAAATATACACAAGATATATATACACAATAGCAAAAATATGCAGTATAGTCTTAGAAAACAGTGCAAACAATGTATAGTTACAATAGGATGCAATGGGGAAACATAGGGATAGGGGCAACACAAACCATATACTCCAAAAGTGGAATGCGAACCACGAATGGACCCCAAACCTATGTGACCTTGTAGAGGGTCGCTGGGACTATTAGAAAATAGTGAGAGTTAGAAAAATAACCCTCCCCAAGACCCTGAAAAGTGAGTGCAAAGTGCACTAAAGTTCCCCTAAGGACAAAGAAGTCGTGTTAGAGGAATAATGCAGGAAAGACACAAACCAGCAATGCAACAACTGTGGATTTCCAATCTAGGGTACCTGTGGAACAAGGGGACCAAGTCCAAAAGTCACAAACAAGTCGGAGATGGGCAGTTGCCCAGGAAATGCCAGCTGCGGGTGCAAAGAAGCTTCTACTGGACAGAAGAAGCTGAGGTTTCTGCAGGAACGAAAAGGGCTAGAGACTTCCCCTTTGGTGGACAGATCCCTCTCGCCTTGGAGAGTCGTGCAGAAGTGTTTCCCGCCGAAAGGATGCCAACAAGCCTTTCTAGACGCAAATCGTGCATTTGGCGTTTTTGGACGCTGCTGGGGCCCAGGAGGGACCAGGAGGTCGCAAATTGGACCTGAAGAGAGAGGGGATGTCGAGCAAGACAAAGAGCCCTCACTGAAGCAGGTAGCACCCGGAGAAGTGCCAGAAACAGGCACTACGAGGATGCATGAAACGGTGCTCGCCGAAGTTGCACAAAGGAGTCCCACGTCGCCGGAGACCAACTTAGAAAGTCGTGCAATGCAGGTTAGAGTGCCGTGGACCCAGGCTTGGCTGTGCACAAAGGATTTCCGCCGGAAGTGCACAGGGGCCGGAGTAGCTGCAAAGTCGCGGTTCCCAGCAATACAGCCCAGCGAGGTGAGGCAAGGACTTACCTCCACCAAACTTGGGCTGAAGAGTCACTGGACTGTGGGGGTCACTTGGACAGAGTTGCTGGATTCGAGGGACCTCGCTCATCGTGCTGAGAGGAGACCCAAGGGACCGGTAATGCAGCTTTTTGGTGCCTGTGGTTGCAGGGGGAAGATTCCGTCGACCCACTGGAGATTTCTTCAGAGCTTCTGGTGCAGAGAGGAGGCAGACTACCCCCACAGCATGCACAAGCAGGAAAACAGTCGAGAAGGCGGCAGGATCAGCGTTACAGAGTTGCAGTAGTCGTCTTAGCTACTTTGTTGCAGTTTTGCAGGCTTCCAGCGCGGTCAGCAGTCGATTCCTTATCAGAAGGTGAAGAGAGAGATGCAGAGGAACTCGGCTGAGCTCTTGCATTCGTTATCTAAGGAATCCCAAGAGACAGAGACCCTAAATAGCCAGAAAAGAGGGTTTGGCTACCTAGGAGAGAGGATAGGCTAGCAACACCTGAAGGAGCCTATCACAAGGAGTCTCTGACGTCACCTGGTGGCACTGGCCACTCAGAGCAGTCCAGTGTGCCAGCAGCACCTCTGTTTCCAAGATGGCAGAGGTCTGGAGCACACTGGAGGAGCTCTGGACACCTCCCAGGGGAGGTGCAGGTCAGGGGAGTGGTCACTCCCCTTTCCTTTGTCCAGTTTCGCGCCAGAGCAGGGCTAAGGGGTCCCTGAACCGGTGTAGACTGGCTTATGCAGAATTGGGCACCTCTGTGCCCAACAAAGCATTTCCAGAGGCTGGGGGAGGCTACTCCTCCCCTGCCTTCACACCATTTTCCAAAGGGAGAGGGTGTAACACCCTCTCTCAGAGGAAGTCCTTTGTTCTGCCATCCTGGGCCAGGCCTGGCTGGACCCCAGGAGGGCAGCTGCCTGTCTGAGGGGCTGGCAGCAGCAGCAGCTGCAGTGAAACCCCAGGAAGGGCAGTTTGGCAGTACCAGGGTCTGTGCTACAGACCACTAGGATCATGGGATTGTGCCAACTATGCCAGGATGGTATAGAGGGGGCAATTCCATGATCATAGACATGTTACATGGCCATATTCGGAGTTACCATTGTGAAGCTACATATAGGTAGTGACCTATATGTAGTGCACGCGTGTAATGGTGTCCCCGCACTCACAAAGTTCAGGGAATTGGCTCTGAACAATGTGGGGGCACCTTGGCTAGTGTCAGGGTGCCGTCACACTAAGTAACTTTGCACCTAACCTTTACCAGGTAAAGGTTAGACATATAGGTGACTTATAAGTTACTTAAGTGCAGTGTAAAATGGCTGTGAAATAACGTGGATGTTATTTCACTCAGGCTGCAGTGGCAGGCCTGTGTAAGATTTGTCAGAGCTCCCTATGGGTGGCAAAAGAAATGCTGCAGCCCATAGGGATCTCTTGGAACCCCAATACCCTGGGTACCTCAGTACCATATACTAGGGAATTATAAGGGTGTTCCAGTAAGCCAATGTAAATTGGTAAAATTGGTCACTAGCCTGTCAGTGACAATTTGAAAGAAATGAGAGAGCATAACCACTGAGGTTCTGATTAGCAGAGCCTCAGTGAGACAGTTAGTCACTACACAGGTAACACATTCAGGCACACTTATGAGCACTGGGGCCCTGGTGAACAGGGTCCCAGTGACACATACAACTAAAACAACATATATACAGTGAAAAATGGGGGTAACATGCCAGGCAAGATGGTACTTTCCTACAGTCAGCTCCCAAGAAGAGAGTAGGAAGAGTAAGAAATGACCCTCTGCCGACGACTCATTTGAGGATCAGTCTCCTCTGGGAGAAGATATAACTCCTTGTGAGGAACCTGCATCAGAGGAGCTGGGAGCTGGCACAACACAGTTCTTGGGTGCCGGGGGGTGTAGGAGGCTGGCCTGGTTTATAGTGGGTACCTTGGGTACTTGCACCTTAGACTCTAGAAATCTGCACAAAGTTGTCCCTCCTTACAAGGATGGTGATGACATCTACAAGTGGTTTGCTGCACTTGAGAGGGCCTGTAAACGGCGAGTTGCAGTTGAGGATTTTGGGTGCTCCTGGGGACCATAAAGGACCAGGATGTTGCCCCTTGGAGGAGACAGAGGGGGCGCTCAGCAACTCAGAGAGCCCCAACAGAAGCAGGCAGCACCCGCAGAAGTACTGGAACAGGCACTTAGAAGATCTGAGGACAGCGGTCGACTCAGAATCACACGGGAGGGTCCCACGACTTCGCAGTCCAACTCAGCGAGTTGAACAATGCAGGACGGTGTGCTGGGGATGCAGGCTAGGCTGTGCACAAAGGAATCCTTGGAAAAGTGCACAGAAGCCGGAGCAAGTGCAGATCACGCAGTACACAGGATTACTGTCTTGTGGGGGGAGGCAAGGACTTACCTTCACCAAATTTGGACAGAAGGACCACTGGACTGTCGGGGTCACTTTGATCCAGCTCCTGTGTTTCAGGGACCAGGCTAGTCGAGATGAGAGGAGACCCAGAGGACCGGTGATGCAGAAATTTGGTGCCTGCATTAGCAGGGGGGAAGATTCCGCCGACCCACCGGAGATTTTTTCTTGGCTTCCAGTGCAGGATGAAGGCAGACAGCCCTCACAGCATGCACCACCAGGAAACAGTCGAGAAAGCCGGCAGGATTAGGCGCTACAATGTTGCTGGTAGTCTTCTTGCTATTTTGTTGCGGTTTTGCAGGCGTCCTGGAGCAGTCAGCGATTGATCCTTGAAAGACGTCGAAGAGAGAGATGCAGAGGAACTCTGGTGAGCTCCTGCATTCGTTATCTGAAAAGAAATCTACAGGAGAGACCCTAAATAGCCCTCAGAGGGGGATTGACCACCTAACCAGGTAAGCACCTATCAGGAGGGGTCTCTGACATCACCTGCTGGCACTAGCCACTCAGATGCCTCCATTGTGCCCTCACACCTCTGCATTCAAGATGGCAGAGGTCTGGGACACACTGGAGGAGCTCTGGGCACCACCCCTGGGGTGGTGATGGACAGGGGAGTGGTCACTCCCCTTTCCTTTGTCCAGTTTCGCGCCAGAGCAGGGGCTGGCGGATCCCTGTACCGGTGTAGACTGGCTTATGCAAAGGAGGGCACCATCTGTGCCCTTCACAGCATTTCCAGAGGCTGGGGGAGGCTACTCCTCCCCAGCCCTTAACACCTATTTCCAAAGGGAGAGGGTGTAACCCTCTCTCAAAGGAAATTTGTTGTTCTGCCTTCCTGGGACTGGGTTGCCCAGACCCCAGGACGGCAGAAACCTGTCTGCGGGTTGGCAGCAGCGGTAGCTGCAGTAAAAACCCCAGAGAGCTAGTTTGTCAGTACCCGGGGTCGATGCTGGAGCCCCGGGGATGCATGGGATTGGCACCCCAATACCATATTGGGCAATTCCATGATCTTAGACATGTTACATGGTCATATTCGGAGTTACCATTGTGAAGTTACATATAGGTATTGACCTATATGTAGTGCACGCATATAATGGTGTCCCCGCACTCACAAAGTCCAGGGAAATTGCCCTGAACAATATGGGGGCACCTTGGCTAGTGCCAGGGTGCCCTCACACTTAGTAACCTTGCACCTAACCTTCACTAAGTGAGGGTTAGACATATAGGTGACTTATAAGTTACTTAAGTGCAGTGTAAAATGGCTGTGAAATAGCGTGGACGTTATTTCACTAAGGCTGCAGTGGCAGGCCTGTGTAAGAATTGTCGGAGTTCCCTATGGGTGGCAAAAGAAATGCTGCAGTCCATAGGGACTCCTGGAACTCCAATACCCTGGGTACCTAGGTACCATACACTAGGGAATTAAAAGGGTGTTCCAGTGTGCCAATCAGAATCGGTAAAAATGGTCACTAGCCTGCAGTGACAATTTTAAAGACAGAGAGAGCATAAACACTGAGGTTCTGGTTAGCAGAGCCTCAGTGACACAGTTAGGCAGCAAACAGGGAACACACTTAGGCCACAAGCTATGAGCACTGGGGTCCTGGCTAGCAGGATCCCAGTGAGACAGGCAAAAACAAACTGACACACAAGTAAAAATGGGGGTAACATGCCAGGCAAGATGGCACTTTCCTACAACCAATTGTAGATGTCATCACCCTCCTTGTAAAGGGGAACACTTGTATGCAGGTTTCTAGAATCAAGTGTGTTTTCTTTGACATTATAGCTTCTAAAACTGCTGTTACTAGTGTCACCATTGGGAACAAACCCCAATCCCTGTCTTTCCCTTTCCACAGCCAGGGATTCCTTATCTAAGGCCAACTGTTGCAGACTCAGTCTGGCCTCCTCCAACCTCAGCTTTCTGAGTTCCCTATCTAGGGACTGGTCCTCAGGGTTGGATGTGTGGGACACCTCTGAAACAGAAGTGACATGCTGTAGGAAGTTGGCTCTGTATATACTATCTCATAGTGAGAGATAGTGTGCACAGAGTCCAAGGGCTCCCCTTAGAGGTTGATAGTGGCAAAATTAGATAATACTAATGCTCTATTTTGTGGTAGTGTGGTCGAGCAGTAGGCTTATCAGAGGGTAGTGTTAAGTATTTGTTGGACACACACAGGTAATAAATGAGGAACACACACTCAAAGACTTAACTCCAGGCCAATAGTTTTTATATAGAAAAATATATTTTCTTAATTTATTTTAGAACCACAAGATTCAAGATTTGAGGTAAGTACATAAAATGCAAGGTACTACACACAGGTAAGTATTAAACTTTGATTTAAAACAGTAGTACACACAGTTTAGGTTAAAATGGCAATAGGCTTTTTTTAAAGTGGACACTGCAAAAATCAACACTTCCAGGGGGAGGTAAGTTTGGTTAAGTTTCTCAGGTAAGTAAAGCACTTACACAGTCAGTCTCATGGGCATAGGCATCCCACTGTTGGGGGTTCAAGGCAACCCCAAAGCCACAGCACCAGCAACACAGGGCCAGCCAGGTGCAGATGTCAAATGAGGGCCCAAAACACACAGGCGCCTATGGGGAACAGTAGTGCTCCGGCTCCAGTCTGCTAGCAGGTAAGTGCCTGCGTCCTTGGGGAGCAGACCGGTCGGGGTGTTTGTAGAGCACTTGGGGGGGGGGACACAAGCCCACATAACACACCCTCAGCGGCACAGGGGCGGCCGGGTGCAGTAGGCAAAGTAGACGTCAGGTTTGCTATTGAAAGGAATGGAGGGACCTGGAGGTCACTTAGGCGATGCAGACAAGGCACAGGGGGGCTTCTCGGGCCAGCCACCGACTGGGCTAGGATGAGGGCCGCCTGCTGGTCATTCCTGCACTGGTAGGTGGTTCCTCTCGGTCCTGGGGGCTGCGGGTGCAGTGCTTGGTCCAGGTGCCGGTTCCTTAGTTACAAGGCAGTAGCGGTCAGGGTGAGCCTCTGGATCCTCTTTGCAGGCGTCGCTGTGGGGGAGCAGGGGGGTCGACTCAGGGTACCCACATTGTCGTAGTCGCCTGGGAGTCCTCTCTGCAGTGTTGGTTCTCCTGAACTCGAGCCGGTGGGTGTCAGGTGCAGAGTGTGAAGTCTCACGCTTCCGGCAGGAAGAGAGAATTATTTGAAAGTTGTTTCCTTGTTGCAAAGTTGTTGCAGGTTTTGAACAATGCAGCTGTTCTCAGGAGTTTCTTGGTCCTTCGGGGTCAGGGCAATCCTCGGAGTCCTCGGAGGTCGCTGGTCCCTGTCGGATGTGTCACTGTGTAGGTTCTTTGAGTCTGGAGACAGGCCGGTAGGGCTGGAGCCAAGTCAGTTGTCGTCTCCGTCGTCTCTGCAGGGCTTTCAGGTCAGCAGTCCTCCTTCTTGTTGTAGGTTGCAGGAATCTGATTTCCTGGGTTCAGGGTCGCCCCTAAATACTAAATATAGGGGGGTGTTTAGGTCTGGGGGGCAGCAGCCAATGGCTACTGTCCTTGAGGGTGGCTACACCCTCTTTGTGCCTCCTCCCTGAGGGGAGTGGGGCACATCCCTATTCCTATTGGGGGAATCCTCGAATCTCAAGATGGAGGATTTCTAAAGGCAGTGCTCACCTCAGCTCAGGGCACCTTAGGGGCTGTCCTGACTGGTAGGTGACTCCTCCTTGTTTTTCTCATTATCTCCTCCAGCCTTGCCGTCAAACGTGGGGGCAGTGGCCAGAGGGGAGGGAATTTCCACTAGCTGGGGTGCCCCCGGGTGATGTAACAAGAGGCTTGAGCCTTTGAGGCTCACCGCCAGGTGTTACAGTTCCTGCAGGGGGAGGTGAGAAGCACCGCCACCCAGTACAGGCTTTGTTCCCGGCCACTGAGTGACAAAGGCACTCATCCCATGTGGCCAGAAACTCGTCTGGTTGTTGCAGGCTGGCAGAAACTGGTCAGCCTAGCACTAGGAGTCGGACTGGTATTCAGGGGGCATCTCTAAGATGCCCTCTGGGTGTATTTTACAATAACTCGCACAGTGGCATCAGTGTGCATTTATTGTGCAGAGAAGTTTGATACCAAACTTCCCAGATCTCAGTGTAGCCATTATGGAACTGTGGAGTTCGTAATTTACAGACTCCCAGACCCCATACTCTTTATGGCTATCCTGCACTTACAATGTCTAAGGGTTTGCTTAGATACTGTAGGGGCATAGTGCTCATGCACTTATGCCCTCACCTGTGGTATAGTGCACCCTGCCTTAGGGCTGTAAGGCCTGCTTAGAGGGGAGACTTACCTATGCCACAGGCTGTGAGAGGTGGGCATGGCGCCCTGAAGGGAATGCCATGTCGACTTAGTCATTTTCTCCCCACCAGCACACACAAGCTGAGAGGCAGTGTGCATGTGCTGAGTGAGGGGTCTCCAGGGTGGCACAACACATGCTGCAGCCCTTAGAGACCTTTCCTGGCAACAGGGCCCTTGGTACCAGGGGTACCATTTACAAGGGACTTATCTGTGTGCCAGGGCTGTGCCAATTGTGGGAACAAAGGTACAGATTAGGGAAAGAACACTGGTGCTGGGGACTGGTTAGCATGGTCCCAGCACACTTTCAATCATAACTGGCATCAACAAAAGGCAAAAAGTCAGGGGGTAACCATGCCAAGTAAGGCACTTCCTTACACAACCCACCACCCAAATGAAAGAGTATGAGAGTAACCTCTCCCAAGAGAGTCTTCATTTTCTAAGTGAAAGAATCTGGAAAGGCCATCAGCATTGGCATGTACAGTCCCAGGTCTGTGTTCCACTACAATGTCCATTCCCTGTAGGAATATGGACCACCTCAGCAGTTTACGGTTTTCTCCTTTCAATTGCATCAGCCATGTGAGAGGGCTGTTGTCAGTTTGAACTGTGAAGTGAGTGCCAAAAAGGTATGCTCTCAACTTCTTCAGGGACCAAACCACATTAAGGGCCTCCATCTCAATGCCACTCCAACGCTTCTCCCTGTGGAGTAACCTCCTGCTAACAAAAGCAACAGGCCGGTCAAGGCCATCATCATTTGTTTGGGACAGGATTGCTCCTATCCCATGCACAGAGGCATCAGTCTGCACTATGAACTGCTTAGAATAATCTGGAGCTTTCAAAACTGGTGTTGAACACATAGCTTTCTTCAGGGTGTCAAGGGCCTTTTGACAGTCCACGGTCCATTTCACTTTCTTGGGCATTTTCTTGGAGGTCAGTTCTGTGAGGGGTGTCACTATTGATCCATATCCCTTCACAAACCTCCTATAGCACCAAGTCAAGCCAAGGAATGCCCTGACTTGAGTCTGGGATTTTGGAGCTACCCAGTCCAGAATACTCTGGATCTTGGGTTGGAGTGGCTGAACTTGGCCTCCACCTACAAGGTGTGCCAAGTAAACCACAGTACCCTGCCCTATGTGACATTTATATGCCTTAGAGAGGCCTGCTACTTGCAGGACCTGCAAAACCTTATTTAGGTGGACAGGTGATCCTGCCAGTTGGAGCTAAAGACAGCAATATCATCACAATAAGCTGCACTAAAGGACTCCAAGCCAGCAAGGACCAGAGTCACCAGCCTTTGGAAGGCGGCATGGGCATTCTTTAAGCCAAAGGGCATCACAGTAAACTGGTAGTGCCCATAAGATGTAGAGAATTCTGTTGTCTTTTTTGCTCCAGGTGCCATTTTTATTTCCCAATACCCTGTTGTCAAGTCAAAGGTATTTAAGTATTTGGCTGCACCTAATTTGTCTATGAGCTCATCTGCCCTTGGAAGGGGGTGAGCATCTGTCTTGGGGACAGAGTTAAGCCCTCTGTAGTCCGCAAGAAACCTCATCTCTCTCTTGCTATCTTTTGTGTGAGGTTTGGGGACCAAGACCACTGGGCTAGTCCAGGGACGGTCAGAGTGCTCAATCACTCCCAACTCCAGCATCTTGTGGACTTCCACTTTGATGCTTTCTTTGACTTGGTCAGACTTTATGAATTATTTATTCTTGACAGGCATACTGTCTCCTGTGTTCACATTATAGGTACACCGGTGTGTCTGACCAGGGGTCAAGGAAAACAGCTTAGCAAACTTCTGGAGGACTTGCCTGCAGTGGGCCTGCCGTTGGCCAGAGAGGGTGTCTGAATAGATCACTCCATCTACTGAGGCATCTTTAGGATCAGCGGAGAGGAGATCAGGGAGAGGTTCACTCTCTGCTTCCTTGTCCTTATCTGTAACCATTAACATGTTTACATCTGCCCTGTCATGAAAGTTTGAGGCGGTTAACATGGATCACCCTCTTGGGGGTTCTGCTAGTGCATAGGTCCACCAGGTAGGTGACCTGCCTCTTTATCTCTAGCACTGGGTAAGGGCCACTCCATTTGTCCAGAAGTGCCCTAAGAGCCACAGGCTCCAGAACCCAGACTTTCTGCCCTGGCTGAAACTCAACCATAGCAGCCTTTTGGTCATTGTAGGAGGCTGGCCTGGCTTATAGTGGGTACCTGGTGGTACTTACACCTTGTGACAGGTCCAGTTATCATTTATTAGTAGATTAGTAGTGTTCTAGCAGCTAAGGCTGATAGAGGTAGCTATAGCAGAGCAGCTTAGGCTGAACTAGGAGAGATGCAAAGCTCCTACTATACCACTTATATCATATAGGTACTATATCATAAGAAACACAATACTCAGGGTTACTAAAAATAAAGGTACTTTATTTTAGTGGCTGTAGGATGCTGGGCTGGCTTATAGTGGGTACCTTGTGGTACTTACACCTTGTGCCAAGCCCAGGTTTCCCTTATTAGTAGATTTGATGTGTTCTAGCAGCTTAGGCTGATAGAGGTAGCTATACAGAGGAGCTTAGGCTGAACTAGGAGACATGCAAAGCTCCTACTATACCACTTATATCATATAGCACTATATCATAAGAAAACACAATACTCAGAGTTACTAAAAATAAAGGTACTTTATTTTAGTGACACTATGCCAAAAGTAGCTCACAGGATATAATCCCTTAGGAGGTAAGTAATATACACAAAATATACACACAAACCAAAATCAGGTAAGTAAACAGTTAGGAAAGTAGTGCAAACACTGTAGAACACAATACAATGCAATAGGGAAAAATAGGCATAGGGGCAACACCAACCATATACTCCAAAAGTGGAATGCGAACCACGAATGGACCCCAGGCCTAGTGTAGTGTGTAGAGGGTCGCTGGGAGTGTACGAAAACACTAAGGGTGTCCAAGACACTAGTGCAAGGGTGCCCTCACACTTAGTAACTTTGCACCTAACCTTCAGCAAGAGAAGGCTAGACATAAAGGTGACTTATAAGTTACTTAAGTGCAGTGAAAATGGCTGTGAAATAACGAGCGTTATTTCACTCAGGCTGCCGTGGCAGTCCTATGTAAGATTTGTCTGAGCTCCCTATGGGTGGCAAAAACAAATGCTGCAGCCCATAGGGATCTCCTGGAACCCCAATACCCTGGGTACATAGGTACCATATACTAGGGAATTATAAGGGTGTTCCAGTGTGCCAATTAGAATTGGTAAAAATGGTCAGTAGCCTATGGTGACAATTTTAAAGGCAGAGAGAGCATAAGCACTGAGGTTCTGTTTAGCAGACCCTCAGTGACACAGTTAATCACTACACAGGTACACACATTCAGGCCACAAAGTATGAGCACTGGGGTCCTGGCTAGCAGGATACCAGTGAGACAGGCACAAACAAACTTACATACATGTAAAAATGGGTAACTTGCCAGACAAGATGGTACTTTTCTACAGTCATACCACAACTCATGGAGTTGCTGGCTGGCCTCAAGGTTTTTGCTTGCCTATTCCCTGTACTCTGCCACCCTTGGACGTAGGCCTAGTACATAGGCTCATGGAGAGGTATCTCCCAGCCTTCTTTTACAAGTGCCAGTGGTCCCCTAACAGGATGGCCAAACAGAAGCTCAAAGGGGGAAAACCCTACTCCCTTCTGTGGCACCTCTTTGTAGGAGAAAAGCAAACATGGCAAGAGGACATCCCATTTCCTTTTGAGTTTTTCAGGGAGCCCCGCTATCATGCCCTTCAATGTCTTGTTAAATCTCTCCACAAGACCAGTGGTTTGTGGATGGCATGATGTGGTGAATTTATAAGTCACCCCACACTCATTCCACATGTGCTTTAGGTAAGCTGACATGAAGTTGGCACCTCTGTCAGAAACCACCTCCTTAGGAAATCCCACTCTGGTAAAAATACCTATGAGTGCTTTTGCTACTGCAGGGGCAGTAGTGGACCTAAGGGGAATTGCCTCAGGGTACCTGATAGCATGATCTACTACTACCAGGATATACTGGTTCCCTGATGCTGTAGGAGGTTCTAGTGGACCCACTATGTCCACTCCCACTCTTTCAAAAGGGACACCCATCACTGGAAGTGGAAT
This sequence comes from Pleurodeles waltl, assembly GCF_031143425.1. NCBI lineage: Eukaryota > Metazoa > Chordata > Amphibia > Caudata > Salamandridae > Pleurodeles > Pleurodeles waltl. The sequence continues at coordinate 1,833,262,274 of NC_090444.1, read as the reverse complement.
GAGGGGGGCCTTTGGATGGCCACCTGTTTTAGCACTGGCTTGACAGGTGACACAGGAGGTGCAAAACACCTTTACCTTCTGGGACATATTGGGCCAGTAGAAATGGTTGACTAATCTCTCCCATGTCTTGGTCTGTCCCAAATGCCCAGCAAGGGGAATGTCATGGGCTAAGGTCAGAATGAACTCACTAAACTCCTGAGGCACTACCACTCTCCTAGTGGCACCAGGTTTTGGATCTCTTGCCTCAGTGTAAAGGAGCCCATCTTCCCAATAGACCATGTGGGTTCCACTGACAGTTCCTTTTTCTTGCTCAGCTGCTTGCTGTCTTAGGCCTTCAAGAGAGGGACACGTTTCTTGCCCCTTACACAGCTGTTCCCTTGAGGGTCCCCGTGGGCCCAAGAGCTCAACCTGGTAAGGCTCCAGCTCCATGGACTCTGTTCCCTCAGGGGATAGAACATCTTCCTGGGAAGAAAGGTTCTTTTTCTTGTGCTGTGCTGAAGCTGGTTCCCCAGTCTTCTTTCCTTTCCTCTTGGAAGGTTGGGCCATTATTTCAGACTCCCAACACTTCTTTTTCACCCTGAGCCCTGCTTTGTGCCCTTGTCTTGATACACAGTAGTTCAGGGATACCCAGCATGGCTGCATAGGCCTTGAGCTCTACCTCAGCCCATGCTGAGGACTCCAGATCATTCCCTAGCAGACATTCTACTGGAATTGCAGAGGAGACTACCACCTGTTTCAGGCCAGTGACCCCTCCCCATTGTAAAGATACCATTGCCACGGGATGGACTTTAGTTTGATTGTCAGCATTAGTGACTGGATATGTCTGTCCAGCCAGGTACTATCCTGGGGAAACCAATTTGTTTGTCACCATTGTGACACTGGCACCTGTATCCCTCACGGCTTCTACTCTAATCCCATTGAGTAAGAGCTGCTGCCTGTATTTTTGCATGTTAGTCGGCCAGGCAGCAAGTGTGACTAAATCCACCCCACCCTCAGAGACTAATGTAGCTTCAGTGTGAACCCTGATTTCCTCTGGGCACACTTTTGATCCCACCTGGAGACTGGCTATTCCAGTGCTAGCTGGAGTAGTATTTGTTGGGGACTTTTCTTTGGACAGGACTTGTCTCCAGTTTGGTGTCCATGCTGAATACAGATTCGACACCAGGCCTTCTTGGGATCAAAGTTTTTACCCTTATACCCATTTGTGGACTGTGAAGAGGCTCTGGGCCCACCCTCCTGAGCAGGGTTTTGGGGCCCTGTAGAAGGCTCTTTACTTTTGCCCTTGGATGTCTCAACACTCTTCCCATGGGGAGGCTTTGTGACCCCTTTCTTTTGGTCACCCCCTGTGGAAGTCTTCGTCACCCTAGTCTTGACCCAATGACCTGCCTTCTTTCCCAATTCTTGGGGAGAAATTGGGCCTAGGTCTATCAGATGTTGATGCAGTTTATCATTGAAACAATTACTTAACAGATGTTCTTTCATAAACAAGTTTTACAGCTCATCATAACCATTTACACCACTGCCAGTTATCCAACCATCTAGTGTTTTGACTGAGAAGTCAACAAAATCAATCCTGGTCTGGCTCGAGGATTTTTGAGCCCCGCTGAACCTAATCCTATACTCCTCAGTTGAGAATCCAAAGCCCTCAATCAGGGTAGCCTTCATGAGGTCATAAGATTCTGTATCTTTACCAGAGTGTGTGAGGAGTCTATCCCTACACTTTCCAGTGAACATTTCCCAAAGAAGAGCACGCTAGTCAACTCTGCCACAAGCTCCTGGAGCTTTACTTTGGTAGGGTTGGACCAAGTTTTTATCTTTTTAATTTTTACAGAGAGACCTTAACTCTGACATCCCTAGATGTAGGTAAAGGGTGAGGTTGAGTTCCATCACCATCTCATCTGTATTAGACATTATCACTCTAAAAGTTGGGATTACTTTTTAAAAATCTAAAAACTACCTCTAGAACTTAAATCCAAACTTTTACAAACTTTTAAACTCTAAAAGAAATGTTAACAGTGACTTACACAAGGCCCTAGCAGGACTTTTACAAATGTGGAAAAATAATTCAAATTGCAAAAATCAGTTTCTAATGACAATTTTTGGAATTTAGTTGTGTGATCAGGTATTGAGTGAGTAGCCCAGCAAATGCAAAGTGTTAGATCCCACCGCTGATCCACAAATGTAGGAAGTTGGCTCTGTATATACTATCTCAAAGCGAGAGATAGTGTGCACAGAGTCCAAGTGTTCCCCTTAGAGGTTAATAGTGGCAACATTAGATAATACTAATTCTCTATTTTGTGGTAGTGTGGTCGAGCAGTAGGCTTATCAGAGGGTAGTGTTAAGCATTTGATGGACACACACAGGCAATAAATGAGGAACACACACTCAAAGACTGATTCCAGGCCAATAGTTTTTATATAGAAAAATATATTTTCTTCATTTATTTTGGAACCACAAGATTCAAGATTTGTGGTGAGTACATAAAGTGCAAGGTACTTCACACAGGTAAGTATAGAGCTTTGATTTAAAACAGTAGTTTAGGTTAAAATGACAATAAGCTATTTTAAAAGTGGACACACTGCAAAAATCAACAGTTCCTGGGGGAGGTAAGTTTGGTTAAGTTTCTCAGGTAAGTAAAGCACTTACACAGTCAGTGTCCTGGGCATAGGCAGCCCACCGATGGGGCTTCAAGGCAACCCCAAAGCCACAACATCAGCAACACTGGGCTGGTCAGGTGCAGGGGTCAAAGGATGGCCCAAAACACATAGGTGCCTATGAAGAAGAAAACAAGTTACTTACCTGTAACTACAGTTATCCAGTATTGGTATCTTTCATAAATTCACATGCTTGAATCATCCCCGTCGTCGAAGTGGGAGTCCCACGGTACATAAAATAGCAATAAATAATAAATATTTTTTTTTTGCCATAGGCTATAATGGAGCCAGAGCTTGCTCATATAGCCTATCCATGTCCTTTTGTGAAAGTACCAAACCTGCCTGCTGTCCAATCAGGCACCAGCACCCTCTAGAACCTTCTCCAGAGAAGCTCCCTTCCTCAGATTTTCCAGCACGAGAGTGAAAAATTAAAACCTGAGAGGAATGCGAGCATCAAAGGGGAGGCGGGTGGGTCGCATGTGAATTTATGAAAGATACCAATACTGGATAACTGTAGTTACAGGTAAGTAACTTGTTTTCTTATCCAGTATTGGATCTTTCATAAATTCACATGCTTGAATCTGAATAGACAGCAGTATGGTTGATAAACATTGTATCCAGCGTGGGTGGAGGGTGCGAGCATGAAGACCCTCTATCTCAAATATAGATAATAATAATCATAATAATAATAACATTCATAGAAAACTCATACATTTCTGAGCGTGAGTTACGAAGGAATACAGATACTCTAAGTACGTGTATATATATATATATATATATATATATATATATATATATATAGATAAAATTCATCTATCTGCATACACATTCATAAGTACATACATACACTTTAGATATTTCACCAGGAAGCACAATAGAAACATGGTTATCTGCATCTTAAACCATATGACTATCACTAAGGAAAGGTCTCACCTTAATGAAAGAGATGGCGTAGCACAGCTTGTCCTACTAGAGAGTCTGTTCTTTGTGATGACTCCAAACAATAGTGCTGCGTAAAGGAGTGCGTGGTTTTCCATGTCGCAGCCTGGCAAATTTTTTCAAGGGCAATACCTTGAAACAAAGCAGCCGATGTGGAGACTGCTCTTGTAGAGTGGGCTCTCGGGCGCCTAGTCAAGGGTTTTCCTGCCTTGGTGTGACAAAATTGGATTGTGAAAGAAATCCATCGGGCTATAGTGGCCTTGGTTACTCCTGTTCCCTGACGTCCCAGAGAATAAGATACTAGGAGTTGGTCCGATTTCCTGATGTCCTTGGTACTTTGCAGGTAAAATTTTAGGCATTGTTTAATGTCCAAAGAATGGAGAGTTCTCTCTGCTATCGTAGTAGGGTTTGGAAAAAAGGTTCGTAGAATAACTGGTTCATTGAGGTGGAACGAAGATGGAACTTTGGGAATATATCTGGGATTGGTTCGGAGCATAACGAAATCCTCAGAAAAAATTAAAAAAGGGTTCTTTAGTAGTGAACGCTTGTATATCACTGACTCTTCTGGTAGAGGTGAGAGCGAGCAAGGTTGACACTTTCCAGGTGATGTACTTGAGTTCAGCTCTATGGATGGGTTCAAAAGGGGCTTTCATGAGCTGGGAGAGAACAATATTAAGGTGCCACTGTGGCGGAGGTAAGCGAACTGGAGGAAAGGTACGGAAGAGCCCTTTCATAAACTGTTTGATGACTCTGGTTGAACCAATAGACGGCATGTTAGCCGATCGTCTGTAAGAGGCTATAGCTACTAGGTGAATCTTGACTGATGCATAGGAAAGACCAGCTTTGGAAAGAGAGAGCAGGTAAGGAAGAATTTGCTCAGGATTGATTTGAAATGGGTGAAAATTGTTCTGAGAACACCAAACACAGAACCTCTTCCATTTTAATTTGTATGTCTTGTTCGTGCTCTCTGCTCGTGCTTTAGATAATATGAGCCTACATTCTTGGTCAATGTTCATATCTTGGAACTCTCTGAACTCAGGCGCCAAGCATGCAAGTGCAGTGAAGTTGGGTCGGGATGTAAGATGAGACCCTGATTCTTCGATAGAAGATTGTGGTTGCAAGGGAGACGGACTGGATTGGCTATTGACCGGAGGAGGAGCTCCGTGTACCAGTACTGCCTCGGCCACTTGGGGGCTATGAGAATGATCTTGCAGCATTCGGTCTTCATTTTCCCGAGGAGTCTGGGAATCAGTGGAATGGGGGAAAAGCGTATGCAAAGATCCCGGACCATCTTATCAAAAGAGCATTTCCCCACGACCCCGGGAGTGGGTATCGACTGGCGTAAAACTGGCATTTGGCGTTCAGGTTGGTGGCGAACAGGTCTAGGATCGGCCGACCCCATCGTTTAAAAATGCTCTCGAGTATGGTCTGGTTGAGTTCCCACTCGTGACAGTTGTCGTCTGTCCTGCTGAGAGAGTCCGCTAGAGCATTGTTGACCCCCGCCAGGTGCTCTGCCCTGAGGCGGACGTTGTTCCGTGTGAGCCAGTTCCAGAGAGACTGAGCTTCCCTTGAGAGGGAGAGGGATCTTGTTCCTCCCTGCTTGTTGATGTAGAACATGCTTGTTGTATTGTCTGTTCTGACTAACACTGATGATCCTGCGATGCGTGGCAGAAAAGCTTTGAGCGTAAGATGAATCGCCTTCAGTTCTAACAGATTTATGTGCATCTCTTTTTGGAGCTTGGACCATCTGCCTTGAATGCGCATGTCCTGTAAGTGGCCTCCCCATCCTTCCAAGGAGGCGTCCGTGGTGATAACGAAATCTGCTATTGGTGCCAGAAAGGTTAGACCGTGGGAGAGGTGGTTGATGTGGGACCACCATTCTAACATCTGCCGAATCCTTGGTGTGATGGTTATTAAATCGTCGAAGGATCCTTGTGACCGGGTCCATTGGAGTTGTAGTTCTTCTTGTAGAGGCCTCATCTTGAGTCTTGCTAGCGGTATTAGGACTATGGCTGAGGAAATCATGCCCAGAAGCGATTTGAATAGTAGTACTGAAACGAACTTTCTTGCGGAGATTGTGACAGCCAATTGGGTCAGCTTCTGCTGCCTTGCTAGGGTAAGATATGCCTTGTTTTGGATAGTGTCCAATTCTGCTCCCAGGAAAACTCTCCTGCGTGCGGGGAACACTGTTAGACCCAAACTGTTGAATAGTCTTAGGCAGGCATCTGTGGCTTTTGAGGCTAGTAGAGATGGCAGAGCTTTTATGAGCCAGTCGTCCAGGTAAGGGAACACCTGGAAACCCTTGCTTCTGAGGGAGGGTGCGACTGGGGCAAGGCATTTCGTGAAGATTCTCGCAGCTGATCTGAGGCCAAATGGCAGTACTCTGAATTGATAATGGGCACCGGCTACTGTAAAACGGAGATATTTGCGATGTTTTTGGTGTATTGGAACGTGGAAGTAGGCGTCCTGGAGATCTAAGGTTGTCATAAAATCTCCAGGATTCAAAAGGTGCAAGATATCTGACAGTGTGATCATCCTGAAGGATTGTTTCCGAAGGAACTTGTTGAGCTTCCTGAGGTCTAATATAGGACGCCACTCTCCCGACTTCTTCCTTATGAGGAAAAAACAGGAGTAGAATCCGAGACCTCGTTGCTGCAGAGGAACTGCCTCTATAGCCCCTTTGGCCAGAAGGCTGAAGACTTCCGCTTGAAGCAGACGAAGGTGGAGAGAGCTGCCTGATGTTGGTGGGTGAAGCGGTGGCTTTTCTGTGAACTCCAGGGTATGACCTCTTGTCACTATATCCAGCACCCATTTGTCCGATGTTATCTTCTTCCACTCTTGGATGAAGTTGGAAATGTTTGCTCCTATTTGTTGATGTTGCGGGCATTGAAGGAGCATAGCCGGTGCCTGTGGAAGATCATTGCTTTCTGGGTTGATCTCTGGATTGTGAACCCTGCCTTCGTTTCCCTCCTTGTCTGGTATAGGAGGCAGTCGATGATTGCCTGTACTGCTGATGGTATGAAGGCCTGTACTGGGATTGCTGGTATTGTCTATGAAAGGAACCTCGAAATGAGGTGAAACCTCTCCCTCTAGCCCCTCGAAAGGGCTGCTTCCTGTACTGCAGGGTACCCAGGGACTTGGCCGTGTCTGTGTCCGTCTTAATGGTTTGAAGTGCGTCATCCACATGTTTGCCAAACAAAGATTCCCCATCGTAAGGCATGTCTAGAATTCAGGACTGCACTTCTGGTCTGAAGGATGTGGCCTTGAGCCAACCTTGTCGTCGTAAGACAGCGGCACCCGCTAGTTGGCGGAAACCAGTAGAGGCTATGTCCAGAGCGCAGTCAATAATCTCTTCCGACGCACGCTCACCTTCCTGTAGGATCTTTCGTGCCTCTTCTTGCTTATTTTCTGGGATGAGGTCCAGGAAAGGTTGCATGTCGGACCACATTTGACGATCATATCGGCCTAAAATTGCTAATGAATTCGCTGCCCTGACAGTGATTGCAGACATGGAGGAGAATCTCTTGCCTATATTATCCAGTCTGCGACCTTCCTTGTCTGGAGGAGTGGAGATAGGCGTTGATGGATTTTTGGAGCGCCTTTGAGCAGCCTGTGAGATGACCGAATCAGGCTTTGGATGGCCAGTAAGGCATGCCGGAGAATCTTGCGTTGCCTTATATTTTTTATCCAGTTTTTGTGGAACTGGAGGAACAGTAGTCGGATTCCGCATAATCTTTGTGCCCTCGCTCCAAATGTAATCAATAATCGGAATGGACCGTACCGACTTCCGTGATTGTTCTTTGAAATCATGCAGGAAACATTCCGATTGGGAGACAGATGTTGGTAGGTGGAAACGTACTGCGGCTCTGTCCATCTGATTATGGAAACCACCTATGTCCTCGGGCGGAGAATCAGAGGGGCGAGGAGGTGGTGGAGAAGGAGTGGGGGGCAAATAATCATCCCATTCCTCTGTAGGATGTTGTGGAGTAGAAATTTCTCCTTCTTCTTGTTCTTCTTCCCCTGAAGTGGAACCTTCATCTCTGGGGGGTGAAGCTAACACCGAGTGTGATGTTAATCTTGGAGTAGCTGGAGGAGGAGGAGCATTACCTGGCGTCACCGTAGAGACCGGCGCCGGTGGTTGACTTTCCGCTGGAAACCTTCTCCTATAATCCTGAAGCATGGATTGTAAATCCTGGATTAAGTAGGAAGGCATTTCTACGGTGTCTCTGTGTTGAGGCTCCCGTGTTTCATAGTATTGGTCCTGATGAGAGTAGTATGGTTGATACTGTTCATACTCATTCTCTTCATCGTCATCTTGATATTTGACATGGAGCTGCGAAGGGCTATGTGCATCTCCGAAAGGACCTTCGTCCGATTCCTCCCAGTCAAGAAGATGACTGGGTAGTAAAGCCGACACCTTGTTTGGAGATGTGTCGGTTGGATAAACGTCCTGTGCAGGTAGACTTCTGATGCTGACCATGGCTCGGAGAGCTGGAGACCTGGAAGAGGTAGGAATGGCCCCAAGGTGTCCACTAGGCATCACTGCTGTCGATGGCGTGAAAGTTGATGCAGCCGGGGATGGTGCAGATTTTTCCGTCGACGGTGGTCTCGTCGACGGTGGTCTTGTCGACGGTGGCGTCGCCGTCGATGGTCTCGCCGACGATTGTTTAGTCGACGGTAGTGTCGTCGACGGTAGTTTCTTTGACCCCGTCGATGGCGATAGCGCCAATGAGAATGGCGTCGCTGAGGTTATAGTCGACGGGGCAGTCGTCGTCGGTGCCGATGGAGTCTGGAGGGAAGGGATCGGACCCCTTACCGTCGATGTTAAGGTCGTCGACGCTGACGACGGTCTCGTCGACGATGAAGTGGAGACGGTAGATGTAGGTACCGTCGTCGTCGTCACGGTCGTCAACGGTGTTGTCGTCGTTGTTCTAATTTTCAGAGTAATTTTTCCAGAAGTGGAAGGCTCTGAAGAAGGAGATAGATGGTAAGACTCCTTCTTTTGAAGAGAAGAAGAAGGCTCAGAGGAGACTGAAGTCTGTAAGCCCTTCCCATGATGAGATTTCTGCCTCTTCCTGGAGGGACCCGGGGGTCACTTAGGCGATGCAGGCAGGGCACAGGGGGGCTTCCCAGGCCAGCCACCGACTGGGCTAGGAAGAAAGCCACCTGCAGGTCACTCCTGCACTGGCAGATGGTTCCTCTCAGTCCTGGGGGCTGCGGGTGCAGTGCTTGGTCCAGGTATCGGGATCCTTGTTACCAGGCAGTCTCGGTCAGGGGGAGCCTCTGGATCCTCTCTGCAGGCGTCGCTGTGGGGGTGCAAGGGGGTCGACTCAGGGTACTCACGTCGTCGTAGTCGCCTGGGAGTCCTCTCTGCAGTGTTTCTTCTCTGGAGCTCAAGCCGGGGCATCGGGTACAGAGTGAGAAGTCTCACGCTTCCGGCGGGAAGATAGAGTTCTTTGGAAGTTGCTTTACAGTTGCAAAGTTGTTGCAGTTTTGAACAGTGCCGCTGTTCTCTGGAGTTTCTTGGTCCTTCGGGTTCAGGGCAGTCCTCAGAGGTCACTGGTCCCTGTCGGATGCGTCGCTGTGCAGGTTCTTTGAGTGTGGGGACAGGCCAGGAGGGCTGGGACCAAGTCAGTTGTTGTCTCCGTCGTCTCTGCAGGGCTTTCAGGTCAGCAGTCCTTCTTGTTGGAGGTTGCAGGAATCTGATTTCCTGGGTTCAGGGTCGCCCATAAATACTAAATTTAGGGGTGTGTTTATGTCTGGGGGGCAGTAGCCAATGGCTACTGTCCTGGAGGGTGGCTACACCCTCTTTGTGCCTCCTCCCTGAGGGGAGGGGGGCACATCCTTGTTCCTATTGGGGGAATCCTCCAATCTCAAGATGGAGGATTTTTAAAGGCAGGGGTCACCTCAGCTCAGGGCACCTTAGGGGCTGTCCTGACTGGTGGGTGACTCCTCCTTGTTTTCCTCATTATCTCCTCCAGCCTTGCCGCCCAAAGTGGGGGCAGTGGCCAGAGGGGCGGGAATTTCCACTAGCTGGGGTGCCCCCAGGTGCTGTAACAAGAAGCATGAGCCTTTGAGGCTCACCGCCAGGTGTTACAGTTCCTGCAGGGGGAGGTGTGAAGCACCTCAACCCAGTACAGACTTTGTTCCTGGCCACAGAGTGACAAAGGCACTCTCCCCATGTGGCCAGAAACTCGTCTGGTTGTGGAAGGCTGGCAGAAACTGGTCAACCTAGCACTAGGAGTCGGACTGGTATTCAGGGGGCATCTCTAAGATGCCCTCTGGGTGTATTTTCCAATAAATCCCACACTGGCTTCAGTGTGCATTTATTTTTCTGAGAAGTTTGATACCAAACTTCCCAGATTTCAGTTTAGCCATTATGGAACTGTGGCGGTCGTAATTGACAGACTCCCAGATCATATACTCTTTATGGCTACCCTGCACTTACAATGTCTAAGGTTTTGCTTAGACACTGTAGGGGCATAGTGCTCATGCACTTATGCCCTCACCTGTGGTATACTGCACCCTGCCTTAGGGCTGTAAGGCGTGCTAGAGGGGTGACTTACCTATGCCACAGGCATTGAGAGGTGGGCATGGCACTCTGAGGGGAGTGCCATGTCGACTTAGTCATTTTCTCCCCACCAGCACACACATGTTGTGAGGCAGTGTGCATGTGCTGAGTGAGGGGTCCCCAGGGTGGCATAAAACATGCCACAGCCCTTAGAGACCTTCCCTGGCAACAGGCCCTTGGTACCAGGGGTGCCCTTTACAAGGGACTTATCTGTGTGCCAGGGCTGTGACAATTGAGGGAACAAAGGTACAGTTTAGGGAAAGAACATTGGTGCTGGGGCCTGGTTAGCAGGGTCCCAGCACACTTTCAATCATAACTGGCATCCGCAAAAGGCAAAAGGTCAGGGTGTAACCATGCCAAGGAAGGCACTTCCTTACACTCTTCATTGAGGCTCCCCCCAATGTTCACAGAGGAACTGGGCTCCCCTGTGGGAGATCGAGAACCTGTGAATACTACCTGTGGAGACAGGGAACTTGGAACCCCGGTCTCCCTAATTAGGCTAGGAGGGGAGAGTTCATCCTCCTGATTGTAGGAGGCTGGACTGGCTTGTAGTGAGTACCAAGGGGTACTTGCACCTTGCACCAGGCCCAGTTATCCCTTATTAGTGTATAGGGTGTCTAGCAGATTAGGCTGAAAGATAATGGTAGCTTAGCAGAGCAGCTTAGGCTGAACTAGGAGACGTGTGAAGCTACTACAGTACCACTTAGTGTCATATGCACAATATCATAAGAAAACACAATACACAGTTATACTAAAAATAAAGGTACTTTATTTTTATGGCAATATGCCAAAGTATCTTAGAGTGTACCCTCAGTGAGAGGATAGGAAATATACACAAGATATATATACACAATAGCAAAAATATGCAGTATAGTCTTAGAAAACAGTGCAAACAATGTATAGTTACAATAGGATGCAATGGGGAAACATAGGGATAGGGGCAACACAAACCATATACTCCAAAAGTGGAATGCGAACCACGAATGGACCCCAAACCTATGTGACCTTGTAGAGGGTCGCTGGGACTATTAGAAAATAGTGAGAGTTAGAAAAATAACCCTCCCCAAGACCCTGAAAAGTGAGTGCAAAGTGCACTAAAGTTCCCCTAAGGACAAAGAAGTCGTGTTAGAGGAATAATGCAGGAAAGACACAAACCAGCAATGCAACAACTGTGGATTTCGAATCTAGGGTACCTGTGGAACAAGGGGACCAAGTCCAAAAGTCACAAACAAGTCGGAGATGGGCAGTTGCCCAGGAAATGCCAGCTGCGGGTGCAAAGAAGCTTCTACTGGACAGAAGAAGCTGAGGTTTCTGCAGGAACGAAAAGGGCTAGAGACTTCCCCTTTGGTGGACGGATCCCTCTCGCCTTGGAGAGTCGTGCAGAAGTGTTTCCCGCCGAAAGGATGCCAACAAGCCTTTCTAGACGCAAATCGTGCATTTGGCGTTTTTGGACGCTGCTGGGGCCCAGGAGGGACCAGGAGGTCGCAAATTGGACCTGAAGAGAGAGGGGATGTCGAGCAAGACAAAGAGCCCTCACTGAAGCAGGTAGCACCCGGAGAAGTGCCAGAAACAGGCACTACGAGGATGCATGAAACGGTGCTCGCCGAAGTTGCACAAAGGAGTCCCACGTCGCCGGAGACCAACTTAGAAAGTCGTGCAATGCAGGTTAGAGTGCCGTGGACCCAGGCTTGGCTGTGCACAAAGGATTTCCGCCGGAAGTGCAGAGGGGCCGGAGTAGCTGCAAAGTCGCGGTTCCCAGCAATGCAGCCCAGCGAGGTGAGGCAAGGACTTACCTCCACCAAACTTGGGCTGAAGAGTCACTGGACTGTGGGGGTCACTTGGACAGAGTTGCTGGATTCGAGGGACCTCGCTCATCGTGCTGAGAGGAGACCCAAGGGACCGGTAATGCAGCTTTTTGGTGCCTGTGGTTGCAGGGGGAAGATTCCGTCGACCCACAGGAGATTTCTTCAGAGCTTCTGGTGCAGAGAGGAGGCAGACTACCCCCACAGCATGCACAAGCAGGAAAACAGTCGAGAAGGCGGCAGGATCAGCGTTACAGAGTTGCAGTAGTCGTCTTAGCTACTTTGTTGCAGTTTTGCAGGCTTCCAGCGCGGTCAGCAGTCGATTCCTTATCAGAAGGTGAAGAGAGAGATGCAGAGGAACTCGGCTGAGCTCTTGCATTCGTTATCTAAGGAATCCCAAGAGACAGAGACCCTAAATAGCCAGAAAAGAGGGTTTGGCTACCTAGGAGAGAGGATAGGCTAGCAACACCTGAAGGAGCCTATCAGCAGGAGTCTCTGACGTCACCTGGTGGCACTGGCCACTCAGAGCAGTCCAGTGTGCCAGCAGCACCTCTGTTTCCAAGATGGCAGAGGTCTGGAGGAGCTCTGGACACCTCCCAGGGGAGGTGCAGGTCAGGGGAGTGGTCACTCCCCTTTCCTTTGTCCAGTTTCGCGCCAGAGCAGGGGCTAAGGGGTCCCTGAACCGGTGTAGACTGGCTTATGCAGAATTGGGCACCTCTGTGCCCAACAAAGCATTTCCAGAGGCTGGGGGAGGCTACTCCTCCCCTGCCTTCACACCATTTTCCAAAGGGAGAGGGTGTCACACCCTCTCTCAGAGGAAGTACTTTGTTCTTCCATCCTGGGCCAGGCCTGGCTGGACCCCAGGAGGGCAGATGCCTGTCTGAGGGGTTGGCAGCAGCAGCAGCAGCAGCAGCAGTGAAACCCCAGGAAGGGCAGTTTGGCAGTACCAGGGTCTGTGCTACAGACCACTGGGATCATGGGATTGCGCCAACTATGCCAGGATGGCATAGAGGGGGCAATTCCATGATCATAGACATGTTACATGGCCATATTCGGAGTTACTATTGTGAAGCTACATATAGGTAGTGACCTATATGTAGTGCACGCGTGTAATGGTGTCCCCGCACTCACAAAGTTCAGGGAATTGGCTCTGAACAATGTGGGGGCACCTTGGCTAGTGCCAGGGTGCCCTCACACTAAGTAACTTTGCACCCAACCTTTACCAGGTAAAGGTTAGACATATAGGTGACTTATAAGTTACTTAAGTGCAGTGTAAAATGGCTGTGAAATAACGTGGACGTTATTTCACTCAGGCTGCAGTGGCAGGCCTGTGTAAGAATTGTCAGAGCTCCCTATGGGTGGCAAAAGAAATGCTGCAGCCCATAGGGATCTCCTGGAACCCCAATACCCTGGGTACCTCAGTACCATATACTAGGGAATTATATGGGTGTTCCAGTAAGCCAATGTAAATTGGTAAAAATGGTCACTAGCCTGTCAGTGACAATTTGGAAAGAAATGAGAGAGCATAACCACTGAGGTTCTGATTAGCAGAGCCTCAGTGAGACAGTTAGTCACTACACAGGTAACACATTCAGGCACACTTATGAGCACTGGGGCCCTGGGTTACCAGGGTCCCAGTGACACATACAACTAAAACAACATATATACAGTGAAAAATGGGGGTAACATGCCAGGCAAGATGGTACTTTCCTACACTGATCCCTAACTTCTTCCCCATCTGAGGGGAGGTTTTCCTCCTCAGCAGGGTGGTCCCTCGTGTACTCTGCCAAGAGCTCCTGGACCTTGACCTTGACCTTGGTAGGGTTGGAACCTGTTTTAATATTTTTTAGCTTACAGAGCGTTCTAAGCTCTACCATCCCTAGATGGAGGTAAGGCGTGAGGTTGAGTTCCATCACTTTATCCTCTGAGCCATTCATTATGTCTCTAAAGTTGGGATTACTTTTTAGAAACTAAATACTACTTCTAGTAACTAAATCCTAACTTTTACAAAACTTTTAAAGTTAAAAAGAGATGCTAACAGGGACTTAAACAAGGCCATAGCAGGACTTTTAAAAATTTAGAAACATAGACAAAATCTAAAATCAATTTTCTAAAGACAATTTTGGAATGTAGTAGTCAGATCAGGTATTGGCTGAGTAGTCCAGCAAATGCCAAGTCTTAGACCCCACCGTTGATCAACCAATGTAGGAAGCTGCCTCTGTATATACTACATCAAAATGAGATATACAGTTCACAGAGTCCAGGGGTTCCCCTAGAGGCTTGATAGAGGCAATATTAGTTAATACTAATTGTAGTAGTGTGGTCGAACAGTTAGGCTTATCAGAGAGTAGTGTTAAGCATTTGTTATACACACATAAGCAATAAGTGAAAAAAAACACTCAATGACATAACTCCAGAAAAATAGGTTTTTAAATAGAAAAATATCTTTTGTTAATTTATTTCTAGAACCACAAGATTCCGTTTGCAGGTAAGTACATTAAATGAAAGGTACTTTGCATAGGTAAGTTCAGTACTTTGATTCAAATCGACAATGAAGACAGTTTTCGTTAAAATGGCGAAAAGCTATTTTAAAAGTGGACACTGCAATTTTGAACAGTTCCTGGGAGAGGAAAATACAGTACAGTTTTGGAGTTAAGTAATCGACTTACAGGTTCATTTTCTGGGGCATACACCCAACACCAGCAACACAGGGCTGGTTAGGTGCAGAGGTCAAACAGGAGTCAAAATAACTTGGGCGCCTATGGAGACAGGGGGTACTCCGGTTCCGGTCTGCTTGCAGGTAAGCACCCGCGTTCTCAGAGGGCAGACCAGGGGGGTTTAGTGGAGCACTGGAGGGGACCCAAGTAGGCACAAAAACCACACCCTCAGCGGCACAGGGACGGCCAGGTGCAGTGTGCAAACAGAGCGTTGGGTTCTTAATAGAACTATATAGCGGGATTGAGGTTCACTTAGGCGCTTCAGGCAGGGCACAGGGGGGCTTCTCGGGCAAGCCACCGAATGGGCAGTGATGAGGGCCGCCTGCTTGTCGTTGCTGCACCGGTGGTCGGTTTCTCTCGGGCTGCGGATGCAGTGCTTCTCCAGGTGATGGATATCTTCGTCCCGGGCAATCGCGGTCAGGGGGGTCCTCGGGATTCCCTCTTCTGGCATCGTCGTGGGGGTCTGGAGAGGTCAGCCCAGGGTGGACACATAGTGGTACTCGCCTGGGGATCCTTTCTTGCTAGTTGGTTCCTCTGGAACAGGCCAGGGGCGTCGGGTGCAGAGTAGTTTTGGACTCACGCTTCTGGAGGCAGACCCTTTAAAGATGGTTGTTTGTTCTTCTTGGACAGGTCCGCTGTCCACAAGAGTTTCTTGGTCCTCGGTGTCGCAGGCAGTCCCCTGGAGGCTTTTCAGGGGTTGCTGGTCCTGCAGAACGCGTTGCTTCTTCTTGTGCAGCTTTTTGAAGCAGGAGGCGGGCCAGTAGGGCTTGGGCCGAGTAAATTGTTGTCTCCTTCTCTTCTTTGGGGGGTTGTCAGCGTGGCAGTCCTTCTTTTGATGAGGTCATCAGGAATTTGCAGAGCTGGATTCAGGGTCGCCCCTAAATACTAAATTTAGGGGTGTGTTAGGGTTAGAGGACAGTAACCAATGGCTACTGTTCCTGAGGGTGGCTACACCCACTTGTGTCCACTTTTTTGGGGGGAGGGGAGCACTTCCCTATCCCTATTGTTCCTAATCCTCCAAAGTAAGATGGAGGATTTCTCAATGAGGAGGTCACTTTAGCTGTGGGCACCTTAGGGGTGGACCTGGCTGGAGGGGTGACTCCTCCTTGTTTTTCTCATTATCCCTCTGGACTTGCTGCCAAACGTCGGGGCTTGTCTGGGGGTCGGGCATCCCCACTAGCTGGGGTGCTCTGGGGCACTGTAACACGAGGGCTGAACCTTTGAGGCTCACCGCAAAGTGTTACTGTTCCTGCAGGGGGTAGTGTGAAGCACCTCCTCCCAGGATAGGCTTTGTTTCTGACCACAGAGTGCACAAAGGCACTCAACTCATGTGGTCAGAAACTCATCTGAAAGTTGCAGGCTGGAACAGACCGGTCAGTCACTGTAGGAGGCTGGCCTGGCTTATAGTGGGTAGCTGATGGTACTTACACCTTGTGCCAGGTCCAGTTATCCATTATTAGTAGATTAGTAGTGTTCTAGCAGCTTAGGCTGATAGAAGTAGCTATAGCATACCAGCTTAGGCGGAACTAGGAGACATGCAAAGCTCCTACTATCCCACTTATATCATATATCACTATATCATAAGAAACACAATACTCAGAGTTACTAAAAATAAAGGTACTTTATTTTAGTGACAATGTGTCAGAAATATCTCAGAGGATATACTACCTTAGGAGGTAAGTAAAATACACAAAATATACACACAAACCAAAATCAGGTAAGTAAAACAGTCAGAAAGTAGTGCAAACACGGTAGAATACAATAGCATGCAATAGGCCTAGGGGCAACACAAACCATATACCAAGAAAGTGGAATGCGAACCACGAAAGGACTCCTAGGCTAGTGTAGTGTGTAGAGGGTCGCTGGGAGTGTAAGAAAACACTAAGGGTGTCCAAGATAACCCACCCCAAGACCCTGGAAAGTAGAAGTAAACTACTACTATTTCCACAGAAACACACTTCAGTCGTGACAGATGATTTTGCTAAGACCACAACAGACTGCAAAGCATTGAAGACGGATTCCTGGACCTGAGGACCTGCAAAGGAAGGAGAGCAAGTCCAAGAGTCGCAAAAGTGTCAAGGGGGGGGCAGGAGCCCACTAAACCCCAGATGAAGGTGAAAAACAGCTGCCTCCGGATGGAAGAAGCTGAAGATTCTGCAACAACAAAAGGTGCTAGGAACTTCTCCTTTGTGCAGAAGATGTCCCACAGAGTGTTGGAGGATGCCTAGTTGTTTCTTTGGCAAAATACTGCAAACAAGCCTTGCTAGCTGCAAGAGTTGCAGTTGAAAAAAAAAAAGAGTGCTGCCCGGGCCCAGGAAGGACCAGGATGTCGCCACTTGGGAGAGGAGACAGAGGGGGCCCTCGGCAACATAGAGAGCCCACGCACAAGAAGGTAGCACCCACAGAAGTCCTTAAACACGGGTTCAAGAAGTCCGAACAAAGCAGTCGTCTCAACACTGCAAAAGAGGGTCCACAACACCGGAGATCAACTCAGGGAATTGAGTATCTCAGAACAGAGTGCTGGAGACCTAGGCTTGGGTGTACATGAAGGATTTCGTGGAAATATGCACAGAAGCCCTTGTAGCTGCAGGTCACGCGGTGCACATGATTACTGTCTGGAGAGGGGAGGCAAATACTTACCTCCTCCAAATTTGGACAGTTGGACCACTGGACAATCTGGGTCACTTGGGTCCACCACCTGTGTTCCAGGGGCCAAACTCGTCAGGATAAGAGGGGTCCCAGGGTACCGGTGAAGCTGAAGTTTGGTGCCTGCTGAAGCAGGGGGATGATTCCGTCACCCACTGGAGATTTCTTTGTGGCTTTCAGTGCAGGATGAAGGCAGGCAGCCCCCAAAGCATGCACCACCAGTAAACAGTCGAGAAAGCCGGCAGGATTAGGCGCTACAATGTCGTTGGTCTTTTTGCTACTTTGCTGTCGCTTTGCAGACGTCCTGGAGCAGTTAGCGGTCGATCCTTGGCAGAAGTCGAAGAGAGAGGTGCAGAGGAACTCTGGTAAATTCTTGCAAGTCGTTATCTGAGGAAAAGCCCACAGGAGAGACCCTAAATAGCCCTCAGAGGAGGGTTGGCCACCTAGTCAGGTAAGCACCTATCAAGAGGGGTCTCTGATGTCACCTGCTGGCACTGGCCACTCAGAGGCCTCCAGAGTGACCTCACACCTCTGGATTCAAGATGGCAGAGGTCTGGGACACACTGGAGGAGCTCTGGGCAAGACCCATGGGGTGGTGATGGACATGGGAGTGGTCACTCCCCTTTCCTTTGTCCAGTTTAGCACCAGAGCAGGGACTGGGGGTTCCCTGAACCGGTGTAGACTGGCTTATGCAAGGAGGGCACCATCTGTGCTCTTCAAAGTATTTCCAGAGGCTGGGGGAGGCTACCTCTCCCCAGCCTTTAACACCTATTTCCAAAGGGAGAGGGTGTAACACCCTCTCTCAGAGGAAATTCTTTGTTCTACCTTCCTGGGATTGGCCTGCCCAGACTCCAGGAGGGCAGAACCCTGTCTGTGGGGTGGCAGCAGCGGTAGCTGCAGAGAAAACCCCAGAGAGCTGGTTTGGCAGTACCCGGGGTCCATAGTGGAGCCCCCCGGATGATTGAATTGGCACCCCAATACCAGATTTGGCATGGGGGGACAATTCCATGATCTTAGACATGTTACATGGCCATATTCGGAGTTACCATTGTGAAACTACATATAGGTATTGACCTATATGTAGTGTACACGTGTAATGGCATCTCCGCAATCACAAAGTTGGGGAAATGGCCCTGAACTATGTGGGGGCACATTTGCTAGTGCAAGGGTGCCCTCACACTTAGTAACTTTGCACCTAACCTTCAGCAAGTGAAGGTTAGACATATAGGTGACTTATACGTTACTTAAGTGCAGTAAAAATGGCTGTGAAATAACGTGTGCGTTATTTCACTCAGGCTGCAGTGACAGTCCTGTGTAAAGGTTTGTCTGAGCTCCCTATGGGTGGAAAAAGAAATGCTGCACCCCATAGGCAGCTCTTGGAACCCCAATTCCCTGGGTACCTAGGTACCATATACTAGGGAATTATAAGGGTGTTCCAGTGTGCCAATTGAAATTGGAAAAAGTGGGCACTAGCCTATAGTGACAAATTTAAAGGCAGAGAAAGCATAAGCACTGAGGTTCTGATTAGCAGAGCCTCAGTGACACAGTTAGTCACTACACAGGTACACTCATTCAGGCCAAAACTATGAACACTGGGGTCCTGGCTAGCAGGATCCCAGTGAGACAGGGAAAAATAAACTGACATGCATGTAAAAATGGGGGTAACATGCCAGGCAAGATGGTATTTTCCTACACCTGGGTACTCCTAGAAGCCCCCTTGGGGTGCTTCATGTGAACCGCCTAAAGCATACTATGACAGGGCTGACTTAACCCTGCTCATGGCCACTGATGAGGGACAGGAAGTGGAAAGTGACCCTCTCCCTGACGTCTTCTCACATTCTGAAGTTGATTGCTCAGATGAGGGAGTAGTCCTTGCTGACTGCCTCTCTGACTCACAAACTGAAAACTGTAGAAATCTCCTAGACCAGTTCTCTGAACTGTATTCCCACACTCCTGGTCAAACCACATGGTGTGAACACACCATTGACACAGGGGACAGTCTACCTGTAAAAGGTCAAACCTACAGGCAACCTGGCCATGTAAGGGACTGCATCAAAGCAGAAGTGCAGAAGATGCTAGATCTAGGAGTGATTGAGCACTCTGACAGTCCCTGGGCTAGCCCAGTTGTCTCAGCCCCCAAACCACACTTTAGGAATGGGAAAAGTGAGATGAGGTTTTTTGTTGATTATAGATGGCTCAACACAGTGACCAAAACTGATGCTTATCCAATCCCTAGGGCAAATGTGCTCATAGATATACTGGCATCTGCCAAGTATCTTAGCACTTTTGATCTTACTGCTGGCTACTGTCAGATTAAGTGGTCAGAAGATGCTAAACCTAAAACTGCATTTTCTACCATTGGAGGGCACTACCAATTCACAGTAATGCCCTTTGGTTTGAAAAATGCAGCTGCCACTTTTCAGAGGCTGGTGAACACAGTCCTCCAAGGTTTGGAAGCCTATAGTGCAGCATATCTAGATGATATAGCTGTCTTTAGGTCCACCTGAGATGACCACTTGGTCCACCTCTGGAATGTTTTGGAGGCTTTTCAAAAAGCAGGCCTCACTATCAAGGATTCAAAGTGCCACATAGGGCATGGGAAAGTGGTTTATCTTGGACACATGGTAGGTGGAGAACAGATTCAGCCTCTCCAGGGGAAAATCCAAAGTATTTTGGATTGGACTCCCCATACCCCACAAACCCAGGTAAGAGCCTTTTTGGACCTTGCTGGGTAGTACAGGAGGTTCTATAAGAACTATGGCTCCATTGTAGCCCCTCTTAATGACCTCACATCCAAGAAAATGCCTAAAAAGGTATTATTGACAGCCAGCTGTCAAAAAGCATTTGAGGAACTTAACAGGCCATGTACTCTGCACCTGTTCTAAAAAGCCCTAATTACTCCAAGAAATTCATAGTGCAAACCAATGCTTCAGAGGTAGGAGTGGCGGCAGTTCTCTCACAATTTAATAGAGATGGCCACGATCAACCAGTAGCTTTTATAAATAGAAGGGTGACCCCCAGAGAAAAGCGTTGGTCAGCTATAGAGATGGAGGCCTTTGCTGTGGTCTGGGCCCTGAAGAAGCTGAGACCATACCTATTTGGTACTCACTTCATTGTTCAGACAGACCACAAACCTGTCTTATGGATAAAACAGATGAAAGGAGAAAACTTCAAATTGTTGAGTTGGTCCATTTCCCTACAGGGAATGGACTATACAGTGGAACATAGACCTGGGAGTAGCCACTCCAATGCAGATGGACTCTCCAGATATTTCTACTTAGACAATGAAGACTCATCTGGGCAAGGTTAGCCTTCTTGTCCTTCATTTGGGGGAGGGGGTTGTGTAGGAAAGTACCCTCTTTCTTGGCATGGCTACCCCCTTTTTCTGCTTGATGTCAGTATGTTTGACTGTGTTCATTGGGATCCTGCTAACCAGGATCCCAGTGATTATGTTTTTTCTCCCAAAACTCTGTATTTCCTCCCACAATTGGCATATTGGTACCCTCATGTAAGCCTCTTTTATATAATACCTATATACCCAGGGCATTGGGGTTCCAGGGGATCCCTATGGGCTGCAGCAGTTATTCTGCCACCCACAAGGACCCCATGCAAAGGGTTCTGCAGGACTGTCATTGCAGACTGCATGAACCGGGTGCATGCACCTGTTGTCACTATAGGTCACTGCAGGAAAATGCCACTGTTGGCATGGCTTAACCCCCCCCCCACACACACACACACACACTTTCTGCCTAGTGTTGAACAGCCTTCTGGTCATGCCATTGCTTTTGAAATGCTTGGCTGGCCTTAAGGTTTTTAGTGGTCTTTTTCATGTACTCAGCCATCCTTGACCTGAGGCCAAGTACATAGTCCACAATATTCTGTTTCGGGAGCTTGATGGGTTGCTCCCATTCCCTCCTTCACAAGAGCAAGTGGACCCGTAGGAGGCTGGACTGGCTTGTAGTGAGTACCAAGGGGTACTTGCACCTTGCACCAGGCCCAGTTATCCATTATTAGTGTATATGGTGTCTAGCAGCATAGGCTGATAGATAATGGTAGCTTAACAGAGCAGCTTAGGCTGAACTAGGAGACGAGTGAAGCTCCTACAGTACCACTAGTGTCACTTGCACAATATCATAAGAAAACACAATACACAGATATACTAAAAATAAAGGTACTTTATTTTTATGACAATATGCCAAAGTATCTCAGAGTGTACCCTCAGTATGAGGATAGCAAATATACACAAGATATATGTACACAATACCAAAAATATGCAGTATAGTCTTAAAAAACAGTGCAAACAATGTATAGTTACAATAGGATGCAATGGGGACACATAGGGATAGGGGCAACACAAACCATATACTCCAAAAGTGAATGCGAACCACAAATGGACCCCAAACCTATGTGACCTTGTAGAGGGTCGCTGGGACTATTAGAAAATAGTGAGGGTTAGAAAAATAGCCCACCCCAAGACCCTGAAAAGTGAGTGCAAAGTGAACTAAAGTTCCCCAAAGGACATAGAAGTCGTGATAGGGGAATTCTGCAGGAAAGACACAAACCAGCAATGCAACAACGATGGATTTCCAGTCGAGGGTACCTGTGGAACAAGGGGACCAAGTCCAAAAGTCACAAGCAAGTCGGAGATGGGCAGATGCCCAGGAAATGCCAGCTGCGGGTGCAAAGAAGCTGCTACTGGACAGTAGAAGCTTAGGTTTCTGCAGGAACGACAAGGGCTAGAGACTTCCCCTTTGGAAGACGGATCCCTCACGCCGTGGAGAGTCGTGCAGAAGTGTTTTCCCACCAAAAGACTGCCAACAAGCCTTGCTAGCTGCAAATCATGCGGTTAGTGTTTTTGGACGCTGCTGTGGCCCAGGAGGGACCAGGATGTTGCAAATTGCGCCAGGAGACAGAGGGGACGTCGAGCAAGACAAGGAGCCCTCTCAGCAGCAGGTAGCACCCAGAGAAGTGCCAGAAACAGACACTACAAGGATGCGTGAAACTGTGCTCACCCGAAGTTGCACAAAGGAGTCCCACGTCGCCGGAGACCAACTTAGAAAGTCGTGCAATGCAGGTTAGAGTGCCGTGGACCCAGGCTTGGCTGTGCACAAAGGATTTCCGCCGGAAGTGCACAGGGGCCGGAGTAGCTGCAAAAGTCACGGTTCCCAGCAATGCAGTCTGGCGTGGGGAGGCAAGGACTTACCTCCACCAAACTTGGACTGAAGAGTCACTGGACTGTGGGGGTCACTTGGACACAGTTGCTGGATTCCAGGGACCTCGCTCGTCGTGCTGAGAGGAGACCCAAGGGACCGGTGATGCAGTTCTTTGGTGCCTGCGGTAGCAGGGGGAAGATTCCGTCGACCCACGGGAGATTTCTTCGGAGCTTCTAGTGCAGAGAGGAGGCAGACTACCCCCACAGCATGCACCACCAGGAAAACAGTAGAGAAGGCGGCAGGATCAGCGTTACAGAGTTGCAGTAGTCGTCTTTGCTACTTTGTTGCAGTTTTGCAGGCTTCCAGCGTGGTCAGCAGTCGATTCCTTGGCAGGAGGTGAAGAGAGAGATGCAGAGGAACTCGGATGAGCTCATGCATTCGTTATCTAACGTTTCCCCAGAGACAGAGACCCTAAATAGCCAGAAAAGAGGGTTTGGCTACCTAGGAGAGAGGATAGGCTAGCAACACCTGAAGGAGCCTATCAGAAGGAGTATCTGACGTCACCTGGTGGCACTCGCCACTCAGAGCAGTCCAGTGTGCCAGCAGCACCTCTGTTTCCAAGATGGCAGAGGTCTGGAGCACACTGGAGGAGCTCTGGACACCTCCCAGGGGAGGTGCAGGTCAGGGGAGTGGTCACTCCCCTTTCCTTTGTCCAGTTTCGCGCCAGAGCAGGGCTAAGGGGTCCCTGAACCGGTGTAGACTGGCTTATGCAGAAATGGGCACCAAATGTGCCCATGGAAGCATTTCCAGAGGCTGGGGGGAGGCTACTCCTTCCCTGCCTTCACACCATTTTCCAAAGGGAAAGGGTGTAACACCGTCTCTCAGAGGAAGTCCTTTGTTCTGCCATCCTGGGACAAGCCTGGCTTGACCCCAGGAGGGCAGAAACCTGTCTGAGGGGTTGGCAGCAGCAGCAGCTGCAGTGAAACCCCAGGAAAGGCAGTTTGGCAGTACCAGGGTCTGTGCTACAGACCACTGGGATCATGGGATTGTGCCAACTATGCCAGGATGGCATAGAGGGGGCAATTCCATGATCATAGACATGTTACATGGCCATATTCGGAGTTACCATTGTGAAGCTACATATAGGTAGTGACCTATATGTAGTGCACGCGTGTAATGGTGTCCCCGCACTCACAAAGTCCGGGGAATTGGCCCTGAACAATGTGGGGGCACCTTGGCTAGTGCCAGGGTGCCCTCACACTAAGTAACTTTGCACCTAACCTTTACCAGGTAAAGGTAAGACATATAGGTGACTTATAAGTTACTTAAGTGCAGTGTAAAATGGCTGTGAAATAACGTGGACGTTATTTCACTCAGGCTGCAGTGGCAGGCCTGTGTAAGAATTGTCAGAGCTCCCTATGGGTGGCAAAAGAAATGCTGCAGCCCATAGGGATCTCCTGGAACCCCAATACCCTGGGTACCTCAGTACCATATATTAGGGAATTATAAGGGTGTTCCAGTAAGCCAATGTAAATTGGTAAAATTGGTCAATAGCCTGTTAGTGACAATTTAAAATAAATGAGAGAGCATAACCACTGAGGTTCTGATTAGCAGAGCCTCAGTGAGACAGTTAGTCACTACACAGGTAACACATTCAGGCACACTTATGAGCACTGGGGCCCTGGATACCAGGGTCCCAGTGACACATACAACTAAAACAACATATATACAGTGAAAAATGGGGGTAACATGCCAGGCAAGATGGTTTTTTCCTACACTTACAGGGTGCCCAAATAGAAGTTCAAAGGGGCTGTAGCCCACTCCCTTCTGTGGGACCTCCCTATAGGCAAAAAAGAGGCATGGTAATAGGACATTTCACCTCCTCCTGAGTTTTTCAGAGATTCCAATTATCATACCTTTGAGAGTTTTATTAAACCTCTCAACTAACCCATTTCTTTGGGGATAGTAAGGTGTGGTGAATGAATAGGTTACACCATAATCTTTCCATATAGCTTTTAGGTATACAGACATGAACTTGCTACCTCTGTCTGATACTACCTCCTTTGGTAAGCCCAATCTAGAGAAAATACCCAGGAGCGCTTTGGCCACTGCAAGAGCTGTAGTGGTCCTCAGAGATATGGCTTCTGGATACCTGGTGGCATGGTCCACCACCACCAGTATAAATCTATTGCCAGAAGCTGTAGGAGGGTCTAGGGAGCCAACAATGTCAACCCCTACCCTTTCATAGGGTTCCACAACCACTGGTACTGGACTTAAAGGGTCCTTTGGAGAGCTACCTGTCTTACCACTGGCTTGACAGGTGCCACAGGTGCGACAAAACTCCTTTGTGTCTTCAGACATTTGGGGCCAGACAAACTGAGGGACTGGTCTATCCCAAGTCTTGCTATGCCCCATGTGATCAAATAGGAGAATGTTATGTGCTATGTTATGGTTCTGAATACAGGAGATTATCCTTACAGAACACCTTGTGGGTACCACTGACATCTCCTGTCTCCTGTTGGATAGCTTGCTGTCTTAAACCCTCTAGTGTGAGACAAGTTTGTTAACTCTTCCCTGGCTGGTCCCCCTGCACCTAAGAGCTCAGCTGTGTCAGCTTTGAGTTCCTCAGATTTAGGTTCTGTCCAGGGAATGGATTCCTCCTCCTCAAAGGGGGAATCCTCAGTGGAGGGTGGGGTAGGAGATAAGTTCTTACCCTTTCTACCCTTGGTTTTAGGAAGCTCTTGATCAATAGTTCCAGGATCCAGGTTTCCCTGTTCTCTTTGCTTTTTGGCCTGAGTCCTTGTTAAAGCAAAGATGTACCCTGGAATACCCAGCATTGCTGCATGGTCTCCCAAATCTACCTCAGCCCAAGCTGAAGTTTCCAGGTCATTCCGTAGTAGACACTCTACAGGTAGGTCTGTGGACACTACAACTTTTTTAGGACCAGTATCTTCCCCCCAGCTGAGACCAACAGCTGCCATGTGGTGGCTCACAGTATTGTTATGGGTGTCAGTCACTTGGTACTGGTGACCAAATAGGTGTTGCTCAGGGGACACCAGTTTTTCAGTCATAATGATAAAACACTGGCATCTGTGTCCCTGTAGGCCTCAGTCGGAAAACCATTTATCAAGGGATGCTGCTTGTACTTATCCATGTTAAAGGTGACAAGCAACAAGGGTGGCAAAATCAGTGCCCCCATCAGAGACTAAAACAGCCTCAGTGATTTCCCTAACTAAAGCAGCCCCCAATACACTTCCCAGAGTTAGCCCTGCCACACCCTTGGATTTGTTATTGTCATTATTATTCCCACCATTGCTGTTATTGCTAGGGGCACTGGGTATAGGAGTGGGGGTTGTAATGGTGGGAGACTTGGTGTTTCTTAGGACAGGAGCTGTCTCCTGGCCTATGGTCTTTGTTTTTATACACAAAGGCTTTTTCACCTCATTGTGAGAGGAAGAGATTTTAGACCCACCCCCAGAAGAGTTCTGTGGGCCTGATGAAGACTCCTCTTTATCTTTGTCCCCACCTTTTGTCATGAGACTCACCACCTTCCCTTTTCTTGTCTTTGTCCCCCCGTATGAGCTTTTCTGCTCACCCTTGTTCTGACCCATTTGTCTGCCTTCTTTCCAAATTCTTGGGAGAGGTCAGATTTGAATGTACCAAGTATTGGTGCAACAAATCAGACACAGACGTGTTAAGTAAATGCTCTCTCAGAATTAAGTTGTACACGCCCTCATAATCAGGCTGCCACGTAACCAGCCTTTCAAAGCTTTAACAAAACAGTCCAAAAGGTCTATTCAACCTTGTGAGGACGCTTTTCTGGTCTCCCTGAACTTTATTCTATATTGCTCAGTGGTAAGACCAAACCCATCTAAGAGTGCCTGTAGGAAGTTGGCTCTGAATATACTATCTCAATGTGAGAGATACTGTGCACACAGTCCAAGGGTTCCCCTTAGAGGTTGATAGAGGCAAAATTAGATAATACTAATGCTCTATTTTTTGTGGTAGTGTGGTCTAGCAGTAGGCTTATCAGAGGGTAGTGTTAAGCATTTGTTGTACACACACAGGCAATAAATGAGGAACACACACTCAAAGACTTAACTCCAGGCCTTTAGTTTTTATGTAGAAAAATATATTTTCTTAATTTATTTTAGAACCACAAGATTCAAGATTTGAAGCAAATACATAAAATGCAAGGTACTCCACACAGGTAAGTAAGGAACTTTGAATTAAAGCAGTAGTACACACAGTAAAGGTTAAAATGGCAATAAGCTATTTTAAAAGTGGACAGTGCAAAAATCAACACTTCCTGGGGGAGGTAAGTAAGGTTAAGTTACTGAGGTAAGTAAAGCACTTACAAGTTCAGTTTCCTGGGCATAGCCAGCCCACCGTTGGGGGTTCAAGGCAACCCCAAAGTCACTGCACCAGCAACACATGGCCGGTCAGGTGCAGAGGTCAAAGGAGGGCCCAAAACACATAGGCGCCTATGGAGAACAGGGGTGCTCCGGTTCCAGTCTGCTAACAAGTAAGTACCTGCGTCTTCAGAGGGCAGACTAGGGGGGTTTTGTAGAGCACTGGGGGGGACACAAGCAGGCACACAAAACACACCCTCAGCGGCACAGGGGCAGCCAGGTGCAGTGTGCTTAGCAGGTGTCAGGTTTTCTGTAGAAATCAATGGAGGGACCCGGGGGTCACTCTAGGGATGCAAGCAGGGCACAAGGGGGCTTCTGAGGCCAGCCACTGACTGGGTTAGGCAGAGGGCCGCCTGATGGTCACTCCTGCACTGGAGGTCGGTTCCTTTCGGGCCTGGGGGCTGCGGGTGCAGTGCTTGGTCCAGGCGTCGGGTTCTTTGTTCCAGGCAGTCGCGGTCAGGGGGAGCCTCTGGATCCTCTCTGCAGTCGTGCTGTGGGGGTGCAGAGGGGTCGTCTCAGGTTACTCACGAGGTCGCAGTCGCCTGGGAGTCCTCTCCGCAGAGTTGGTTCTCTAGTGCTCGGGCCGGGGGTGTGGGGTGCAGAGTGTGAAGTCTCACGCTCCCAGCGGGAAGAGTGAGTTCTTTAAAAGTTGCTTCACAGTTGCAACAGTGCTGCTGTTCTCTGGAGTTTCTTGGTCCTTCGGGTTCAGGGCAGTCCTTTGAGGCTTCAAAGGTCGCTGGTCCCTGTTGGATGCGTCCCTGTGCAGGTTAGTTGAGTCTGGAGACAGGCCAATAGGGCTGGGGCCAAGTCAGTTGTTGTCTCCGTCGTCTCTGCAGGGCTTTCAGGTCAGCAGTCCTTCTTTGTGTAGGTTGCAGGAATCTAATTTCCTGGGTTCTGGGTCACCACTAAATACTAAGTTTAGGGGGGTGTTTTCAGGAGGACAGTAGCCAATGGCTACTGTCCTGAAGGGTGGCTACACCCTCTTTGTGCCTCCTCCCTGAGGGGAGGGAGGCACATCCCTAATCCTATTGGGGGAATCCTCCAAACTCAAGATGGAGGATTTCTAAAGGCAGGGGTCACCTCAGCTCAGAACACCTTAGGGGCTGTCCTGACTGGTGGGTGACTCCTCCTTGTTTTTCTCATTATCCTCTCCTGCCTTGCTGCCAACAGAGGGGGCAGTGGCTGGAGGGGTGGGCATCTCCACTAGCTGGGATGCCCTGGGGTGCTGTAACATAAGGCATGAGCCTTTGATGCTCACCGTCAGGTGTTACAGTTCCTGCAGGGGGAGGTGAGAAGCACCTCAACCCAGTACAGGCTTTGTTCCTGGCCACAGAGGGACAAAGGCACTCTCCCCATGTGGCCAGAAATTTGTCTGGTTGTGCTAGGCTGGCAGAAACTGGTCAGCCTAGCACTAAGAGTAGGACTGGTATTCAGGGACATCTCTAAGATGCCCTCTGGGTGCCTTTTGCAATTAATCCCACACTGGCATCAGTGTGCATTAATTGTGCTGAGAAGTTTGGTACCAAACTTCCCAGATTTCAGTGTAGCCATTATGGAACTGTGGAGTTCGTGTTTGACAAACTGCCAGACCATATACTCTTTATGGCTACCTTGCACTTACAATGTCTAAGGGCTTGTGTGAGAAAGTAGCCTCTTTCTAGCCTTGTTACCCCCACTTTTGGCCTGTTTGT
The DNA here is from genome assembly GCF_031143425.1 of Pleurodeles waltl. Taxonomy (NCBI): domain Eukaryota; kingdom Metazoa; phylum Chordata; class Amphibia; order Caudata; family Salamandridae; genus Pleurodeles; species Pleurodeles waltl. The sequence continues at coordinate 1,833,233,689 of NC_090444.1, read as the reverse complement.
GAGTGTATGTCAGGGTGTTTTCACTGTCTCACTGGGATCCTGCCAGCCAGGGCCCAGTGCTCATAGTGAAAACCCTAGGTTTTCAGTATGTTTGTTATGTGTCACTGGGACCCTGCTAGTCAGGACCCCAGTGCTCATAAGTTTGTGGCCTATATGTGTGTGTTCCCTGTGTAGTGCCTAACTGTCTCACTGAGGCTCTGCTAATCAGAACCTCAGTGGTTATGCTCTCTCATTTCTTTCCAAATTGTCACTAACAGGCTAGTGACCATTTTTTACCAATTTACATTGGCTTACTGGAACACCCTTATAATTCCCTAGTATATGGTACTGAGGTACCCAGGGTATTGGGGTTCCAGGAGATCCCTATGGGCTGCAGCATTTCTTTTGCCACCCATAGGGAGCTCTGACAATTCTTACACAGGCCTGCCACTGCAGCCTGAGTGAAATAACGTCCACGTTATTTCACAGCCATTTTTCACTGCACTTAAGTAACTTATACAGTAAGTCACCTATATGTCTAACCTTTACCTGGTAAAGGTTAGGTGCAAAGTTACTTAGTGTGAGGGCACCCTGGCACTAGCCAAGGTGCCCCCACATTGTTCAGAGCCAATTCCCTGAACTTTGTGAGTGCGGGGACACCATTACACGCACTACATATAGGTCACTACCTATATGTAGCTTCACAATGGTAACTCCGAATATGGCCATGTAACATGTCTATGATCATGGAATTGCCCCCTCTATGCCATCCTGGCATAGTTGGCACAATCCCATGATCCCAGTGGTCTGTAGCACAGACCCTGGTACTGCCAAACTGCCCTTCCTGGGGTTTCACTGCAGCTGCTGCTGCTGCCAACCCCTCAGACAGGCATCTGCCCTCCTGGGGTCCAGCCAGGCCTGGCCCAGGATGGCAGAACAAAGAACTTCCTCTGAGAGAGGGTGTGACACCCTCTCCCTTAGGAAAATGGTGTGAAGGCAGGGGAGGAGTAGCCTCCCCCAGCCTCTGGAAATGCTTTGTTGGGCACAGAGGTGCCCAATTCTGCATAAGCCAGTCTACACCGGTTCAGGGGACCCCTTAGCCCTGCTCTGGCGCGAAACTGGACAAAGGAAAGGGGAGTGACCACTCCCCTGACCTGCACCTCCCCTGGGAGGTGTCCAGAGCTCCTCCAGTGTGCTCCAGACCTCTGCCATCTTGGAAACAGAGGTGCTGCTGGCACACTGGACTGCTCTGAGTGGCCAGTGCCACCAGGTGACGTCAGAGACTCCTGCTGATAGGCTCCTTCAGGTGTTAGTAGCCTATCCTCTCTCCTAGGTAGCCAAACCCTCTTTTCTGGCTATTTAGGGTCTCTGTCTCTGGGGAAACTTCAGATAACGAATGCATGAGCTCAGCCGAGTTCCTCTGCATCTCTCTCTTCACCTTCTGATAAGGAATCGACTGCTGACCGCGCTGGAAGCCTGCAAACCTGCAACATAGTAGCAAAGACGACTACTGCAACTCTGTAACGCTGATCCTGCCGCCTTCTCGACTGTTTTCCTGCTTGTGCATGCTGTGGGGGTAGTCTGCCTCCTCTCTGCACCAGAAGCTCCGAAGAAATCTCCCGTGGGTCGACGGAATCTTCCCCCTGCAACCGCAGGCACCAAAAAGCTGCATTACCGGTCCCTTGGGTCTCCTCTCAGCATGACGAGCGAGGTCCCTCAAATCCAGCGACTCTGTCCAAGTGACCCCCACAGTCCAGTGACTCTTCAGTCCAAGTTTGGTGGAGGTAAGTCCTTGCCTCACCTCGCTGGGCTGCATTGCTGGGAACCGCGACTTTGCAGCTACTCCGGCCCCTGTGCACTTCCGGCGGAAATCCTTTGTGCACAGCCAAGCCTGGGTCCACGGCACTCTAACCTGCTTTGCACGACTTTCTAAGTTGGTCTCCGGCGACGTGGGACTCCTTTGTGCAACTTCGGCGAGCACCATTTCACGCATCCTCGTAGTGCCTGTTTCTGGCACTTCTCCGGGAGCTACCGGCTTCAGAGAGGGCTCCTTGTCTTGCTCGACGTCCCCTCTCTCAGCTGGTCCAATTTGCGACCTCCTGGTCCCTCCTGGGCCTCAGCAGCGTCCAAAAACGCTAACTGCACGATTTGCAGCTAGCAAGGCTTGTTGGCGTTCTTTCGGCGGGAAAACACTTTTGCACGACTCTCCACGGCGAGATGGATTCGTCCACCAAAGGGGAAGTCTCTAGCCCTTTTCGTTCCTGCAGAAACCTCAGCTTCTTCTGTCCAGTAGAAGCTTCTTTGCACCCGCAGCTGGCATTTCCTGGGCATTTGCCCATCTCCGACTTGCTTGTGACTTTTGGACTTGGTCCCCTTGTTCCACAGGTACCCTAGATTGGAAATCCACAGTTGTTGCATTGCTGGTTTGTGTCTTTCCTGCATTATTCCTCTAACACGACTACTTTGTCCTTAGGGGAACTTTAGTGCACTTTGCACTCACTTTTCAGGGTCTTGGGGAGGGTTATTTTTCTAACTCTCACTATTTTCTAATAGTCCCAGCGACCCTCTACAAGGTCACATAGGTTTGGGGTCCATTCGTGGTTCGCATTCCACTTTTGGAGTATATGGTTTGTGTTGCCCCTATCCCTATGTTTCCCCATTGCATCCTATTGTAACTATACATTGTTTGCACTGTTTTCTAAGACTATACTGCATATTTTTGCTATTGTGTATATATATCTTGTGTATATTTCCTATCCTCTCACTGAGGGTACACTCTAAGATACTTTGGCATATTGTCATAAAAATAAAGTACCTTTATTTTTAGTATAACTGTGTATTGTGTTTTCTTATGATATTGTGCATATGACACTAAGTGGTACTGTAGTAGCTTCACACGTCTCCTAGTTCAGCCTAAGCTGCTCTGCTAAGCTACCATTATCTATCAGCCTAAGCTGCTAGACACCCTATACACTAATAAGGGATAACTGGGCCTGGTGCAAGGTGCAAGTACCCCTTGGTACTCACTACAAGCCAGTCCAGCCTCCTACATTGGTTGTGCAGCGGTGGGATAAGTGCTTTGAGACTACTTACCACTCTTGCCATTGTACTTTTCATAAGAGAAAAATATACAAAACAAGGTCAGTGTATATACACATAGCCAAAAAGTTTTAGCATTTCCTCTTTTCACTCTTTTCTAAGTACTGAAAAGTACTTCTAACTTTCAAAAAAGTTCTAAAAAGTTTTAAAAGTTTTTTTTCTCTGTCTTTCTAAAAGCTCTGACAAACTTTTTTTTCTTTTACTATCACTTTAACTCTCTCTAAAAATGTCTGGCACAGGCCAAAATGTTGATCTGTCCAAACTTGCATATGATCACCTTAGCTGGAAAGGAGCAAGGAATCTCTGCATAGAGAGAGGTTTGAGTGTAGGGAAGAATCCTTCCTTAGAACTGTTAATTAACATGCTTAGAGTACAGGATAAGGCCATAAGTGCCCAATCTGTAGAAAAAGTAGCTAATGGTTCTCAATCTGATCCAAGGACTCCCCCAGGAAAAGATTCAGGAAAGAAACTTCCTAGCCTGCCCATTACTAGACAGTCTAGCATAGTTGGTAATGATGATGAGCCACACCATATAAATAGTGTTGTCTCACATCATAGCAAAAGCATTTATTCACACCATACTGGTAGTGATGTTTCTGTTAGCCAAGCTGTTAGGGTGCCCTCTGTAAGGGACAGGTCTCCTTCTGTTCATTCCCATCATACCGCTGTATCTAGGAATGTCCCTCCCACCCACCCTGATGACAGATTGTTAGAAAGGGAGCTCAATAGATTGAGAGTGGAACAAACCAGACTGAAGCTCAAGAAGCAACAGCTGGATTTGGATAGACAGTCTTTAGAATTAGAGAAGGAAAGACAGAAGTTGGGTTTAGAAACCCACGGTGGCAGCAGCAGTATTCCCCATAGTCATCCTGCAAAAGAGCATGATTCCAGGAATCTGCATAAGATAGTTCCCCCTTATAAGGAGGGGGATGACATTAACAAGTGGTTTGCTGCACTTGAGAGGGCCTGTGTTGTACAGGATGTCCCTCAAAGGCAGTGGGCTGCTATCCTATGGCTATCATTTAGTGGAAAAGGTAGGGATAGGCTCCTTACTGTGAAAGAAAATGATGCTAATAATTTCCAAGTTCTTAAGAATGCACTCTTGGATGGTTATGGCTTAACCACTGAACAATACAGGATAAAGTTCAGAGAGACCAAAAAGGAGTCTTCACAAGACTGGGTTGATTTCATTGACCATTCAGTGAAGGCCTTGGAGGGGTGGTTACATGGCAGTAAAGTTACTGATTATGAAAGCCTGTATAACACAATCCTGAGAGAGCATATACTTAATAATTGTGTGTCTGATTTGTTGCACCAGTACCTGGTAGACTCTGATCTGACCTCTCCCCAAGAATTGGGAAAGAAGGCAGACAAATGGGTCAGAACAAGGGTGAACAGAAAAGTTCATACAGGGGGTGACAAAGATGGCAATAAGAAGAAAGATGGTGAAAAATCTCAAGATAAGCATGGGGATAAGGGTAAAACCAAAGATCCCACTTCAAATCTTAAACACTCTTCAGAGGGTGGGGATAAAACTAATTCTTCCTCTTCTTCTCAACCTGCACACATTAAAAAGCCTTGGTGCTTTGTGTGTAAAAACAGAGGCCATAGGCCAGGGGATAAGTCCTGTCCAGGTAAACCCCCTGAGCCTACCATCACTAATACACCAAGCTCTAGTGCCCCTAGCAGTAGTGGTACTAGTGGTGGGACTGCTGGCAACAGTCAAGCAAAGGGTGTAGTTGGGTTCACTTATGGGTCCATCATAGAAACTGGGGTAGTCAGCCCCAAGACAGTTTCTGTCACACCTAGTGGCATTGGCCTTGCCACACTGGCTGCTTGTCCCCTTACAATGGATAAGTACAGGCAGACAGTTTCAATAAATGGTGTTGAGGCCTTGGCCTACAGGGACACAGGTGCCAGTATCACTTTGGTGACTGAAAACCTAGTGCACCCTGATCAACACATCATTGGACAACAGTATAAGATTATTGATGTCCATAACTCCACTAAGTTTCTTCCCTTAGCTATAATTCAGTTTAGTTGGGGTGGAGTTACTGGCCCTAAGCAGGTGGTGGTATCACCTAGCTTACCTGTAGACTGTCTCTTAGGTAATGACCTAGAGGCCTCAGGTTGGGCTGATGTAGAGTTTTATGCCCATGCAGCCATGCTGGGCATCCCTGAGGAATTGTTCCCTCTCATTTCTACTGAAATGTAAAAGCAAAGGAGAGAAGGCCTGGAAACTCAGGATCCCTCTCCATCAACAGGTAAAAAGGGTATCACAGTATCCCCTAACCACCCTGCCATTCAGGATAGCATTCCTGTGGTGGGAGAAACCTCTCCTGGGGTGGCACCTGTTCAAAGGGAATCATCAGCTGGCAAAGCTGGACTCCCTGAGGTAGAAGTACCTCTCTGTGGGATAACTAACATTGGTGAGAAAAAGAGCACCATTTTAGTTAACATGGAGCATCCCTCCAACCCTCCGAGAGAAACTTTAGTGCAGAAACTCTGCACTGCCTCACAACACTTAGGACAGCATCCCTGCCCTAGTGTGGAGCTCATAGGACAGCATCCCTGCCCTGCTCCAACTCAAGAGAAACAGCATCCCTGTTCTCTCTTCCAGCCATATGGACAAAGTTTTTGCCCAGCTATGGCTTTACTGAGACAGCATCCCTGTCTGGCATTTCCATCATTACAAATAGGTTCAGTGGATAATTCCCACTGCTCTAAACTAAAACTTACTGATAGAAACTCTGAAAATACATCTTCACATTGTTGGTTAGCTAAAAAACTTCAAACAGGGTGGTTTACATCCCCACAGGGAAGTAACCATATAGTGGATGATAAAGGGAGTAACCAGTCTATTGCAGAGCTACTCTCTACTTATCACCACTTAGACAATAAAGTCTCAACTGGCCAAGGTTAGCCTTATTGTCCTTCGTTTGGGGGGGGGGGTTGTGTGAGAAAGTAGCCTCTTTCTAGCCTTATTACCCCCACTTTTGGCCTGTTTGTGAGTGTATGTCAGGGTGTTTTCACTGTCTCACTGGGATCCTGCCAGCCAGGGCCCAGTGCTCATAGTGAAAACCCTAGGTTTTCAGTATGTTTGTTATGTGTCACTGGGACCCTGCTAGTCAGGACCCCAGTGCTCATAAGTTTGTGGCCTATATGTGTGTGTTCCCTGTGTAGTGCCTAACTGTCTCACTGAGGCTCTGCTAATCAGAACCTCAGTGGTTATGCTCTCTCATTTCTTTCCAAATTGTCACTAACAGGCTAGTGACCATTTTTTACCAATTTACATTGGCTTACTGGAACACCCTTATAATTCCCTAGTATATGGTACTGAGGTACCCAGGGTATTGGGGTTCCAGGAGATCCCTATGGGCTGCAGCATTTCTTTTGCCACCCATAGGGAGCTCTGACAATTCTTACACAGGCCTGCCACTGCAGCCTGAGTGAAATAACGTCCACGTTATTTCACAGCCATTTTTCACTGCACTTAAGTAACTTATAAGTCACCTATATGTCTATCCTTTACCTGGTAAAGATTAGGTGCAAAGTTACTTAGTGTGAGGGCACCCTGGCACTAGCCAAGGTGCCCCCACATTGTTCAGACCCAATTCCCTGAACTTTGTGAGTGCGGGGACACCATTACACGCGTGCACTACATATAGGTCACTACCTATATGTAGCTTCACAATGGTAACTCCGAATATGGCCATGTAACATGTCTATGATCATGGAATTGCCCCCTCTATGCCATCCTGGCATAGTTGGCACAATCCCATGATCCCAGTGGTCTGTAGCACAGACCCTGGTACTGCCAAACTGCCCTTCCTGGGGTTTCACTGCAGCTGCTGCTGCTGCCAACCCCTCAGACAGGCATCTGCCCTCCTGGGGTCCAGCCAGGCCTGGCCCAGGATGGCAGAACAAAGAACTTCCTCTGAGAGAGGGTGTGACACCCTCTCCCTTTGGAAAATGGTGTGAAGGCAGGGGAGGAGTAGCCTCCCCCAGCCTCTGGAAATGCTTTGTTGGGCACAGAGGTGCCCAATTCTCCATAAGCCAGTCTACACCGGTTCAGGGGACCCCTTAGCCCTGCTCTGGCGCGAAACTGGACAAAGGAAATGGGAGTGACCACTCCCCTGACCTGCACCTCCCCTGGGAGGTGTCCAGAGCTCCTCCAGTGTGCTCCAGACCTCTGCCATCTTGGAAACAGAGGTGCTGCTGGCACACTGGACTGCTCTGAGTGGCCAGTGCCACCAGGTGACGTCAGAGACTCCTGCTGATAGGCTCCTTCAGGTGTTAGTAGCCTATCCTCTCTCCTAGGTAGCCAAACCCTCTTTTCTGGCTATTTAGGGTCTCTGTCTCTGGGGAAACTTCAGATAACGAATGCATGAGCTCAGCCGAGTTCCCCTGCATCTCTCTCTTCACCTTCTGATAAGGAATCGACTGCTGACCGCGCTGGAAGCCTGCAAACCTGCAACATAGTAGCAAAGACGACTACTGCAACTCTGTAACGCTGATCCTGCCGCCTTCTCGACTGTTTTCCTGGTGGTGCATGCTGTGGGGGTAGTCTGCCTCCTCTCTGCACCAGAAGCTCCGAAGAAATCTCCTGTGGGTCGACGGAATCTTCCCCATGCAACCGCAGGCACCAAAAAGCTGCATCACCGGTCCCTTGGGTCTCCTCTCAGCACGACGAGCGAGGTCCCTCGAATCCAGCGACTCTGTCCAAGTGACCCCCACAGTCCAGTGACTCTTCAGTCCAAGTTTGGTGGAGGTAAGTCCTTGCCTCACCTCGCTGGGCTGCATTGCTGGGAACCGCGACTTTGCAGCTACTCCGGCCCCTGTGCACTTCCGGTGGAAATCCTTTGTGCACAGCCAAGCCTGGGTCCACGGCACTCTAACCTGCATTGCACGACTTTCTAAGTTTGTCTCCGGCGACGTGGGACTCCTTTGTGCAACTTCGGCGAGCACCGTTTCACGCATCCTCGTAGTGCCTGTTTCTGGCACTTCTCCGGGTGCTACTGGCTTCAGAGAGGGCTCCTTGTCTTGCTCGACGTCCCCTCTCTCTGCTGGTCCAATTTGCGACCTCCTGGTCCCTCCTGGGCCTCAGTAGCGTCCAAAAACGCTAACCGCACGATTTGCAGCTAGCAAGGCTTGTTGGCGTTCTTTCGGTGGGAAAACACTTCTGCACGACTCTCCACGGCTAGTGGGATCCGTCCACCAAAGGGGAAGTCTCTAGCCCTTTTCGTTCTTGCAGAAACCTCAGCTTCTTCTGTCCAGTAGAAGCTTCTTTGCACCCGCAGCTGGCATTTCCTGGGCATTTGCCCATCTCCGACTTGCTTGTGACTTTTGGACTTGGTCCCCTTGTTCCACAGGTACCCTAGATTGGAAATCCACAGTTGTTGCATTGCTGGTTTGTGTCTTTCCTGCATTATTCCTCTAACACGACTACTTTGTCCTTAGGGGAACTTTAGTGCACTTTGCACTCACTTTTCAGGGTCTTGGGGAGGGTTATTTTTCTAACTCTCACTATTTTCTAATAGTCCCAGCGACCCTCTACAAGGTCACATAGGTTTGAGGTCCATTCATGGTTCGCATTCCACTTTTGGAGTATATGGTTTGTGTTGCCCCTATCCCTATGTTTCCCCATTGCATCCTATTGTAACTATACATTGTTTGCACTGTTTTCTAAGACTATACTGCATATTTTTGCTATTGTGTATATATATCTTGTGTATATTTCCTATCCTCTCACTGAGGGTACACTCTAAGATACTTTGGCATATTGTCATAAAAATAAAGTACCTTTATTTTTAGTATAACTGTGTATTGTGTTTTCTTATGATATTGTGCATATGACACTAAGTGGTACTGTAGTAGCTTCACACGTCTCCTAGTTCAGCCTAAGCTGCTCTGCTAAGCTACCATTATCTATCAGCCTAAGCTGCTAGACACCCTATACACTAATAAGGGATAACTGGGCCTGGTGCAAGGTGCAAGTACCCCTTGGTACTCACTACAAGCCAGTCCAGCCTCCTACAGCTTGCTTAGACACTGTAGGGGCATAGTGCTCATGCACACATTCCCTCACCTGTGGTATAGTGCACCCTGCCTTAGGGCTGTAAAGCCTGCTAGAGGGGTGACTTACCTATGCCACAGGCAGTGTGAGGTGGGCATGTCACTCTGAGGGGAGTGCCATGTCGACTTAGTCATATTCTACCCACCAGCACACACAAGTGGTGATGCAGTGTGCATGTGCTGAGTGAGGGGTCCCCAGGGTGACATAAGCCCTTAGAGACCATCCCTGGCATCAGGGCCCCTGGTACCAGGGGTACCATTTACAAGGGACTTGTCTGGGTGCCACGGCTGTGCCAATTGTGGGAACAAAGGTACAGTTTAGGGAAAGAACAACACTGGTGCTAGGGCTTGGTTAGCAGGGTCCCAGCACACTTTCAATCATAACTGGCATCAACAAAAGGCAAAAAGTCAGGGGGTAACCATGCCAAGGAGGCATTTCCTTACACAACCCCCCCCCCAACGAAAGAGGATGAGACTAATCTTTCCCAAGAGAGTCTTCATTTTCTAAGTGGAAGAACCTGGAAAGGCCATCAGCATTGGCATGGGCAGTCCCAGGTCTGTACTCCACTACAAAGTCCTTTCCCTGTAGGGAAATGGACCACCTCAACAATTTAGGGTTTTCTACTTTCATTTGCATCAGCCATCTGAGAGGTCTGTGGTCAGTCTGAACTATGAAGTGAGTACCAAAAAGATATGGTCTCAACTTCTTCAGGGACTAAACCACAGCAAAGGCCTCCCTCTCAATGGCAATCCAACACTGCTCCCTCTGGAGTATCCTCCTGCTACTAAAAGTAACAGGCTGGTCAAGGCCATCATCATTTTTTTGGGACAGGACTGCTCCTATCCCATGCTCAGAGACATCTGTCTGCACAATGAACTGCTTAGAATAATCTGGAGCTTTCAAGATTGGTGCTGTACACGTAGCTTGCTTCAGGGTGTCAAAGGCCTTTTGACAGTCCACGGTTCAGTTCACTTTCTTGGGCATTTTCTTGGAGGCCAGTTCTGTGAGGGGTGTCACTATTGATCCATATCCCTTCACAAACCTCCTATAGCACCAAGTCAAGCCAAGGAATGCCCTGACTTGATTCTGGGTTTTTGGAGCTTCCCAGTCCAGAATAGTCTGGATCTTGGGTTGGAGTGGCAGACCTTGGCCTCCACCTACAGGTGACCCAAGTAAACCACAGTACCCTGCCCTATCTGACATTTAGATGCCTTGATTGAGAGGCCTGCTGCTTGCAGGGCCTGCAAAACCTTCTTCAGGTGGACCAGGTGATCCTGCCAGTTGGAGCGAAAGGCAGCAATATCATCAACATAAGCTGCACTATGGACTCCAAGCCAACAAGGACTTGATTCACCAACCTTTGGAAGGTGACAGGGGCATTCTTTAAGCCAAAGGGCATCACAGTAAACTGGTAGTGCCCATCAGGTGTAGAGAATGCCGTTTTCTCTTTTGCTCAAGGTGCCATTTTTATTTGCCAGTACCCTGCTGTTAAGTCAAAGGTACTTACGTATTTGGCAGCGCCTAATTTATCTATGAGCTCATCTGCCCTTGGGATGGGGTGAGCATCTGTCTTGGTAACAGAGTTGAGCCCTCTGTACTCCACACAACACCTCATCTCTCTCTTGCCATCTTTTGTGTGAGATTTGGGGACCAAGACCACCGGGCTAGCCCAGGGACTGTCAGAGTGCTCAATCACTCCCAACTCCAGCACCTTGTGGACTTCCACTTTGATGCTTTCCTTAACTTGGTCAGACTGTCTAAATATATTGTATTCTTGACAGGCATACTGTCTCCTGTGTCCACATCATGGGTACACAGGTGTGTCTGACCAGGGGTGTAGGAGGCTGGCCTGGCTTGTAGTGGGTACCAAGGGGTACTTACACTCTGTACCAGGTCCAGTTATCCCTTATTAGTGTAGAAGAGGTGTTTCTAGCAGCTTAGGCTGATAGAAGGTAGCTATAGCTGAGCAGCTTAGGCTGAACTAGGAGACATGCAAAGCTCCTACTATACCACTGGTGTCATATGCACAATATCATAAGAAAACACAATACACAGATATGCTAAAAATAAACGTACTTTATTTTTATGACAATATGCCAAAAGTATCTCAGTGAGTACCCTCAGTTTGAGGATGCCAAATATACACAAGATATATGTACACAATACCAAAAATATGCAGTAATAGCAAAAGTAAGTAATGCAAGCAGTGTAAAGTTACAATAGATTGCAATAGGAGCACATAGGTATAGGGGCAACACAAACCATATACTCCAAAAGTGGAATGCGAACCACAAATGGACCCCAAACCTATGTGAGCTTGTAGAGGGTTGCTGGGACTGTAAGAAAACAGTGAGGGTTAGAATAATAGCCCACCCCAAGACCCTGTAAGGTAGGTGTAAAGTGCACCTACAACCCCCAGAGAGCACAGAAGTCGTGATAGGGGGATTCTGCAAGGAAAGCCAACACCAGCAATGCAACAACAGTGGATTTCCGGACCTGAGTACCTGTAAAACAAGGGGACCAAGTCCAAGAGTTGCGACAGTGTCGAGAGTGGGCAGATGCCCAGGAAATGCCAGCTGAGGGTGCAAGGAAGCTGCCACCGGATGGAAGAAGCTTGGTGTTTTGCAAGAACGAAGAGGACTAGGAACTTCCCCTTTGGAGGATGGATGTCCTACGTCGTGAAGAAGCTTGCAGAGGTGTCCCCACGCAGAAAGACCGCAAACAAGCCTTGCTAGCTGCAAGGGTCGCGGTTAGGATTTTTGGATGCTGCTGTGGCCAAGGAGTGACCAGGATGTCGCCACTTGGATGAGGAGACAGAGGGGACACCCAGCGAGTCAGGGAGCCCTCACAGAAGCAGGCAGCACCTGCAGAAGTACCGGAACAGGCACTTAGAAGGGGAGTGAACCGGAGTCCACCCAAAGTCAGAAAAGGGAGTCCCACGACGCCAGAGGACAACTCAGGAGGTCGTGCACTGCAGGTTAGAGTGCTGTGGACCCAGGCTTGGCTGTGCACAAAGGAAATCCTGGAAAAGTGCACAGGAGCCGGAGCAGCTGCAAATCACACGGTACCCAGCAATGCAGTCTAGCGTGGGGAGGCAAGGACTTAACTCCACCAAACTTGGACTGAAGAGTCACTGGACTGTGGGAGTCATTTGGACAGAGTTGCTGAGTTCCAGGGACCACGCTCGTCATGCTGAGAGGGGACCCAGAGGACCGGTGATGCAGTCTTTTGGTGCCTGCGGTTGCAGGGGGAAGATTCCGTCGACCCACAGGAGATTTCTTCAGAGCTCCTGGTGCAAGAAGAAGGCAGGCTACCCCCAGAGCATGCACCACCAGGAAACAGTTGAGAAAGCCGGATAGGATGAAGCGATACAAGGTTGCAGTAGTTGTCGTTGCTACTTTGTTGCAGTTTTGCAGGCGTCCTGAGCAGTCAGCGGTCGATCCTTTGGCAGAAGGTGAAGAGGGAGATGCAGAGGAACTCTGGTGAGCTATTGCATTCGGTGTCTGAAGAATTCCCCAAATCAGAGACCCTAAATAGCCAGAAAAGGAGGTTTGGCTACCTAGGAAGGAGGATAGGCTAGTAACACAAGTAAGAGCCTATCAGAAGGAGTCTCTGACATCACCTGCTGGCCCTGGCCACTCAGAGCAGTCCAGTGTGCCAGCAGCACCTCTGTTTCCAAGATGGCAGAGGTCTGGAGCACACTGGAGGAGCTCTGGGCACCTCCCAGGGGAGGTGCAGGTCCGGGGAGTGGTCACTCCCCTTTCCTTTGTCCAGTTTCGTGCCAGAGCAGGGCTGAGGGGTCCCTGAACCGGTGTAGACTGGCTTATGCAGAAATGGGCACCATCTGTGCCCATTAAAGCATTTCCAGAGGCTGGGGGAGGCTACTCCTCCCCTGCCTTAACACCTTTTTCCAAAGGGAGAGGGTGTAACACCCTCTCTCTGAGGAAGTCCTTTGTTCTGCCTTCCTGGGCAAGCCTGGCTGGACCCCAGGAGGGCAGAAACCTGTCTGAGGGGCTGGCAGCAGCAGCAGCTGCAGTGAAACCCCTGAAAAGGCAGTTTGGCAGTGCCCGGGTCTGTGCTGGAGACCCGTGGGATCATGGGATTGTGCCAACAATGCCAGGATGGCATAGAGGGGGCAATTCCATGATCTTAGACATGTTACATGGCCATATTCGGAGTTACCATTGTGAAGCTATACATAGGTAGTGACCTATGTATAGTGCACGCGTGTAATGGTGTCCCCGCACTCACAAAGTTCAGGGAATTGGCTCTGAACAATGTGGGGGCACCTTGGCTAGTGCCAGGGTGCCCACACACTAAGTAACTTAGCACCCAACCTTTACTAGGTAAAGGTTAGACATATAGGTGACTTATAAGTTACTTAAGTGCAGTGAAAATGGCTGTGAAATAATGTGTGCATTATTTCACTCAGGCTGCAGTGGCAGGCCTGTGTAAGAATTGTCAGAGCTCCCTATGAGTGGCAAAAGAAATGCTGCAGCCCATAGGGATCTCCTGGATCCCCAATACCCTGGGTACCTCAGTACCATGTACTAGAGAATTATAAGGGTGTTCCAGTATGCCAATGTAAATTGGTGAAATTGGTCACTAGCCTGTTAGTGACAATTTGGAAAGAAATGAGAGAGCATAACCACTGAGGTTCTGAATAGCAAAGCCTCAGTGAGACAGTTAGTCATAACACAGGTAACACATACAGGGCACACTTATGAGCACTGGGGCCCTGGCTGGCAGGGTCCCAGTGACACATACAACTAAAACAACATATATACAGTGAAAAATGGGGGTAACATGCCAGGCAAGATGGTACTTTCCTACACTCTCTGAAAGATATCTGCTGCTCCTGGTCTCTGGAACCGCTGCTGGTCTGCTTTGGAACCGAAACAAGTCTGATCCTGGTGGGAACGCTCCCATTGCAACATTGTTTCTCCAGATCCTGCAATAATTCTGCAACATCCAAGGCTGTGCATCCTCCATGGTCACAAGGACTCTGTTTGCACCTTGAAGCACAATGGAATCTCTCTTGGAGTGAAGGAGTCACTCCCCTGCATCAGCAGGCACCTCGAGACAGCTTTGACCGGCTGGTAGGGTCTGCTGTCCGACCGTCATTGAAAGGCCCTGTATCACAGGTGGTGGGTTTGTGGCCTCATCTGTGACCTGCTTGTCATCTGACCAAATTGTGAGACAGTGGGTCCCTGCTCCTACCACTAGACTGGACCCCATGTGCACCGCAACTGTTACACCTCCCAAGGTTTATTGACTCTTCCTCCAGGAGATCTTGAGGTGGCAAGAAGCCCCAGCCTCCAGCACTCCGCAACTTGATGATCAACCCCTGTCCTGTACTTCTGTTTTGTTGTGCTCCTGAGGCCTACTTGTGACTCCTTGTGTCCATCGCCTGCGGGTCACTCGTGGGGGCTCCAACAACTTCTGCTACCCTTCCTGAATGCTGAGGGCCAGCCTTGACTCCCCCTTCAGGGTAGAGTCCTCTGGACATTGCTGGTCCCCAAAACTTTGCAAAACCATCTTCAGACCACTCCTAGGACCTTCTGCAGCTCCTGGACTCGGCAGCTGGACTTCTTCTTTCACCAACCTGCAGGAACTTCACCTCTGGGAGGGTGGGCATTGTCACCTGCCCTACCCAATCACTTGCAAGGGTGCTGGACTCTGTCCCCTTTCTTTACAGGTCTTTAATGTCTTGAATCAGCTCCTGGGTTTAAACAGCCTGGTCCACAGGCTGTGACAGCAGCTGGTCATCCAAGGCTTCACCTGACTTCAGCAAGGGTCCTTTCACTCCTATGCATCCGGGTCCCCTGTTGTAGGTACTCCCATCTTCTTGATATCCTTGAGTGGGGACACTGTCTTGTCAGTTGGTTTCAACAGGGTCCACTGGAAAGGGTCCTGAAAAGCACGAACTCCAACCACTACTATCCTGTGTTGGCCTGTGGAGCGAATGGGTAGGTAACCTCTGTGCACCTGATCACTGGGAACACGTACTGTACTTACCTTTGGTGTTTTCATACTACCCCAGCTCCTAGCTCACTGCCCCACTTACCTTGGTTGGGTTCACTATTTTGCATTTCACTTATTAGTATATGGTTTGCCCCCGCACTCCCATAGGGCCCTATACTTTTTGCGCTGTTTCAGCTGGTTGTTTCGTATATATACTGTCAAGGAAATCACTTTCGCTGACATGTATCCAGGTTAGGGAAGGGCACACCAATGATCCCTCTCAGATTCGATCTAGGTTTAAATAGTATTAAAGACACAGCAGGTCTGAGACCACTTTTATACTGGATTTGAATATGGAAAATGGATGAACTTGAACCATTCAGGGCGGCAATAAGAGATCTCATAACATCCCCGCAGGGCTGGGAAAAATCCTATGGTTGAGGGAGATGAAATCCGCTTGGGAGAAATTAGGTTTCCCTCACTATTGGAAGTACCCCGAGCTGATCCCTGCTAACGCTAGACAACTTGTTAAAGGGAGGTACAGGGGGAAAATTAACGATGAGCTTTTCCACCGCAATGGGATTGGCTGGCTAACTGAAGAGTTTCTTCAGCTTAAACAAGAACCTCGGCCTGAGAATTTCATGGACCTCCCTATACCTGCACGTGCCCGCGCCTTTTTCTTCCAGCTAAGATATGGCATTTTACCTGTCAACAGTTTTACGGCCCGTTGGTCAACAAGTAATCCCACGACTGATAGATGCATAAATTGTCTCCGATGTAAGGAAACACCCGAGTACGTGTTGTTCTTCTGTCCCCTTTATAAGAGCCCTAGATGGAGGTGGATCATCCCTTTGTGCAAAGTTTTACTTTTGCAGGACCAAGCTAATGCCTTCAGAATATGCAAATATGATCCATCCACGTTGGGAGTAAGCTCAGTTACCAAATATCTGTCTGTAGCTTGGTCGATCCGTCACAGGTTCACCCTAGCCTCGGGGCCCTGAGTTGGATTGGTACTCTATGGCTTATGGACAGGGGCTCCAAATGGATTGCCTTGGATTAGTCAAGCAGACTTTAGGCTTTTAATGTGTCACCTATTTCAACTCGGATGGGGAATTTTATCTAATCAGTGTGTGGATTTTAAATATTTCAGGGTCACTGGGGGATTTTAGTATATGATTTTGAGAATGCATATTTTACCTTTAATTATTAATAAACCAAGGGTTCTGGTGATTTTCATCTATAGTACTGTTTAATTGATATTGAATGTAGTTTAAATTGAAGATTATTTTTACAATTGTTTACATAATTTAGTCCTAAAAGCACTGTTTTAACAATCATTTCTATATTCTTACAGTGCACCATATTGTATATTGCTGGTGTCTGAATTTTTCCTCTTCTTTTTATTAGAATTGTTTTTTTGTGAGTAGCTATGGTTCTAATAGTTTTTATAGATGCATTTTTAGCTCAAATTGTATGGCATCTATGAATCATTGACACGAGCTTTTATCATTGCTATGTATGATTGTTTTATTGTATTTTAATGGTCTAAATTTAGACCGAATAAATAAAAAATAAAAAATATACTGTATGTAGGTATCTCCTGAGGGAGATATACCAATGTTGGTCTAGTATTTAGTGCTGCAATAAAGAAGCCTTTATTTTTGTAAAACTTGTGTGGTTCTTTCTTGTGAGTGAGTTACTGTCTGACTACTGTGGTACTGCAAGTGCTTTACATTCCTCCTGGATAAGCTTTGGCTGCTCGCTTCAGCTACCCATAGAAAGCTTTAGCTATCTGGACACATATTCACTATCACTAAGAGTTGCCTGTACCCAGTATAGGGTGCGACACCATAGGTGTACACCATAAACTGAGCCAGCCGCTTACACATATGAAATACATTTTTTTCTAAAAAGCTTAAAAGTTTGTTGACCTATTCTGTAACGGCAATGTAAGAAAGTTAGCCAGACAAACACTTTTTTACACACCTGGATTCTCTTTATTACCACTTCTATATTCTGATCCCAAACACGAGATTTCCCATTGTCAGTAATGTATGCCTTACAAGTTGTAACCATTTGATTTGTGACCTGTGATAGGAAAGTAAAACAAACAAGAAGCATTTTGAAAACTGTAGTATGTACATATATTAATAATCAATGTAAACTATTGTGAAATAAGCAATTCATCTAAAGTACAAACAAGTAACACTGAAATGGTGAAGTTAATTTTGTGAGGGACACAATATCCTGTGAAATAATGAAGGTGCGTATGGTCTGACTGATGCAGATGACTGATTTTATACATGCCTAGGCAGTACAACTTTATTTGGAGAGTTCTTACAATTGTCACAAAAGTAGTGCAGAAATATAATAGATAATAAGGCCTTCATTCTGAGTGGCCCGGTAATGAGGCTGGATAATAGCAGCTACTGGCCTGATCAGATATACAAGATGCAGTGTTTCATACATCGACTGCAGCTGCTGAAAAGAAGCTGTAATCCCCATACCTAATAATGGTAGAAAACATGTAAATCAGTTTGGAAATACTGACTAGCTCCTCATCCAGTTCTTTGCCCCTTACTTACATAATGAAGTAATGAGGAAAATCCTCACAGAAGTCACCCCTGTTAAATAAAATAGTTCCACTCACTTAAAGTATTAAAGGGGAACAGAACATAAAAACATCCAATTTTGTTATGTGCACACCCTCAAGTACACTTCCTTTGGCCTGTTTTTTTAGGCGAAGCTTAACAGCGCAGCTGTCAGACAATTATTTAAGAGTCAGAAAGAGAGGGGCTTTGGCTGCAACCACATGTTGAAAGTCATGATTACATGTTTTGTTTGAATAGAAGGTGAGTGCTTCCACAAAAAAGTGCTTAGCTTCCACATAGCTGTGATCAGTTTGTTTATTTATGAAGCTGCATGAGCTTTAACATTCAGGGTCACACACTGTAGGAGGCTGGCCTGGTTTGTAGTGGGTACCTAAGGTACTTACACCTTACACCAGGTCCAGTTATCCCTTATTAGTGAAATGTAGGCAGTGTCTAGAAGCCAGGCTCTCTGGAGGTCGATGTAGCTGAGCAGCCAAGGCTTATCTAGGAGACATGCGAAGCTCATTCAGTACCACTGTAGTCACACAGAACTCAAATACATGAAAGAAAGTACTCAGTGTTACAAACATAAAGGTACTTTATTTTGGTGACACAAATACCAAAAATACCATTGAGACTATACTCCCTTAGGAGGTAAGTAATACACAAATTATATACACTAGTATGCAGAAATAGGCACAAAAACAGTTAGAAAAAAGTGCAATTAGTGAAAATCACAATAGTTAGAAATGGGCCTTGGGGTAACACAAACCATATACTAAAAAAGTGGAATGCTAATGTTGGTTTCCCACCTAGGCAAGTGCAGTGTGTAGAGGGGAGCTGGAAGTACTAGAAAACCCCAAGGGTACGTACTAGAACCCACCCCAGTGACCAAGAAAGTAGGAGTAAATCACAGTAACTTTCCCAGAACACACACAGAAACGAAAAGGAAGATTATGCAAGAATCAGAAGAGACTACAAGACACCAACAGTGGATTCCTGGACCTGAAGACCTGTGGAAGAAGGGGACCAAGTCCAAGAAGCACAGAAGAGTCCAGGGAGAACAAGAGGCCCTGCTAGTAAGGAAGAATAGTCAGTACTGCACCCAAGAAGAGTCAGTTTCCTGGTTGGTGCAAATGATGTCCCACGATGGATGGATGATTGCAGTCTGCTTTCGTCGCTGGAGTCCGCCAACAAGGCTTGGCACACGCAAAGCTAGCGGTTAGGGGAAAATGGCACTGCTCAGGACCAGGAAGGACCAGGTGGACTCTACCCAGAAGAGGGGCGTCATAGGGGGCTCTCAGCAACTCAGAGAGCCCACAGAATACCAGGCTGCGCGCACAGGAGTCCCACAGCACAGGGACATAGAAGGAGCAAAAGAGGCCCAAACAGCACGACGACAAAGGATCCCATGCCCCGTAGAACCACTCAGGAAGCAGTGCGTTGCATCATAGAGTGCTGGGGGTTGGAGCTGCAAGATGCACAAAAACTTTGTGGAAGGATGCCAACAAGCCTTGGCAACTGCAAAACACGTTGTGCACTTGGGTACTGTCTTGTGTGGTGAGGCAAGCTCTTACCTCCACCAAAGTTGGACAGTGGGATGTTAGGACCATCGGGACCAATTCAGTCCACCACCCGTGATGCAGGATCCACGTAGCTCGGCAGGAGAGGGTATCGACGCAGCCGGTCGTCGTTGCAGTAGGTGTCTGCTGAAGCCAGGGAGTGGCTCCTTCACCCCAAGGGAGATTCCTTCAATCTTCTGGTGCAGGCTAATGAAGGGCTGTCCTCAGAGGATGCACAACCAGGAAACAGTTGAAGTTGCTGGCAGGGGCTGAAGATACAATGTGCAGAAGGCGTATTGCTTCTTTGCTGCAGTTTGTAGAGTTCCTGGAGGGTCCAGATGCAGTTTTTCGGTGAGAAGTTAAAGTGGAGGATACAGAGGATTCCTGCTGGGGTCTTGCAATCCGAATCTGAAGAACCAGCCAAAAGAGCAACCCTAGATAGCCCTGAAAGTGGGATTGGTCAGCTTACTAGGTAAGCACTTATCAAGGGAGGGCTCTGACGTCACCTGCTGGCACTGGCCACTCAAATGCTCCCAAAGTTCCCTGCCAACTTGGAGTCCAAGATGGCAAAACCCAGGGACCCTCCGGAGGAGCTCTGAGCAACACCACTGGGGTGGTGATGAACAGTGGAACGGTCACTCCCCTTTCCCTTCCCCAGTTTCGCGCCAGAGCAGGGACTGGGGGTCTCTGAAACGGTGTAGACTGGATTTTGCAAGGAGGGCACCAAATGTGCCCTTCAAAGCCTTTCCAGTGGCTTCGGGAGGCTACCCCTTCGACAACCGCCATTTGCAACTCCTTTGTCCCCCTGTTCTGGGACTCCTATGGGTGCTGCCTGGTCTTCTGAGGGCTTTCTGAAGTGCTGAGAGCTCCCTCCCTCTCCTCATCCTGAGTTGAGAGCACCAGGTCCCTCCTGGGCCCGGGCAGCGCCTTTTTCAGCCAAACGCATTTCTTGCGTGAGCCAAGGCTTCTTGGCGGAATCCAGTGACGAAAACCAGCCTGCATTCATCTACTCGACGTGTGACTTCTGCTGCACCAAGCAGGAACCCACAGCTATCTTCTTTTGTGCATTTCTGACTTTTTCTTCCAACCGGAGGTTTCACTTTTGCACCTTCATCCGGGTTAGCAGGGGCTTCTGTTCTTCCTGGCGAATCTTGGACTTGGCCTCCTCTCTCCACAGGTCTTCAGGTCCAGGAATTCATTGTTGGTGTCTAGCAGTCTGGCTTGTTTTTTGCATTATTCTTTATCACAACTTCTAGTGTGTTTTAGGAAACATGCTGTACTTTACTCCTGCTTTCCTGGGCTCTGGGGTGGGGTATTTTACTTACCTTTGGTATTTTCTTACACTCTTGGCGTCCCTCTACACACTACACTTGCCTAGGTGGGAAACCGACATTCGCATTTGTAGGAAGGTAGCCTCTTTCTAGCCTTGTTACCCCCACTTTTGGCCTGTTTGTGAGTATATGTCAGGGTGTTTTTACTGTCTCACTGGGATCCTGCTAGCCAGGGCCCAGTGCTCATAGTGAAAACCCTATGTTGTCAGTGTGTTTGATATGTGTCTGGGATCCTGCTAGCCAGGACCCCAGTGCTCTTAAGGTTGTGGCATATAGGTGTTCCCTGTGTGGTGCCTAACTGTATCACTGAGGCTCTGCTAACTAGAACCTCAGTGTTTATGCTCTCTCTGCTTTTAAAATTGTCACTACAGGCTAGTGACTAATTTTACCAATTCTCATTGGCACACTGAAACACCCTTATAATTCCCTTGTATATGGTATCTAGGTACCCAGGGTATTGGGGTTCCAGGAGATGCCTATGGGCTGCAGCATTTCTTTTGCCACCATTAGGGAGCTAAGACAATTCTTACACAGGACTGCCACTGCAGCCTGAGTGAAATAACGTCCATGTTATTTCACAGCCATTTTCACTGCACATAAGTAACTTATAAGTCACCTATATGTCTAACCTTCACTTGGTGAAGGTTGGGTGCCAAGTTACTTAGTGTGTGGGCACTGTTCAGGGCAAATTCCCCGGACTTTGTGAGTGCAGGGACACCAATACACACATGCACTACATATAGGTCAATACCTATATGTAGCTTCACCATGGTAACTCCGAACATGGCCATGTAACATGTCTAGGATCATGGAATTGTCACCCCAATGCCATTCTGGTATTTGGGGGACAATTCCATGCATCCCCAGGTCTCTAGCACAGAACCCGGGTACTGCCAAACTGCCTTTCCGGGGTCTCCACTGCAGCTGCTGCCAACCCCTCAGACAGGTTTCTGCCCCCCCGGGGCCTGGGCAGCCTGGTACCAGGAAGATAGAACAAAGGATTTCCTCTGAGAGAGGGTGTTACACCCTCTCCCTTTGGAAATGGGTGTGAAAGGCTGGGGAGGAGTAGCCTCCCCCAACCTCTGGAAATGCTTTGATGGGCACAGATGGTGCCCATCTCTGCATAAGCCAGTCTACACTGGTTCAGGGATCCCCCCAGCCCTGCTCTGGCGCGAAACTGGACAAAGGAATGGGGACTGCCCAGAGCTCCTCCAGTGTGTCCCAGACCTCTGCCATCTTGGATTCAAAGGTTGGGGGGCACAATGGACAGCTCTGAGTGGCCAGTGCAAGCAGGTGACATCAGAGACCCCTTCTGATAGGTGCTTACCTCTCTGTGGCCAAGCCTCCTTTCTCAGTAGCCAAACCTCCTTTTTGGGTTATTTAGGGTCTCTCCTCAGGGCTATTCCACAGATAACGAATGCAAGAGCTCACCAGAGTTCCTCTGCACTTCCCTCTTCGACTTCTGCCAAGGATCGACCGCTGACTGCTCCAGGACGGCTGCAAAACCACAACAAAGTAGCAAGACGACTACCAGCAACATTGTAGCGCCTCATCCTGCCTGCTTTCTCTACTGTTTCCTGGTGGTGCATGCTCTGAGGGCTGTCTGCCTTCACCCTGCACTGGAAGCCAAGAAGAAATCTCCTGTGGGTTGATAGAATCTTCCCCCTGCTAACGCAGGCACCAAACTTCTGCATCACCGTTCCTCTGGGTCCCCTCTCATCCTGCGAGCGTGGTCCCTGGAACACAGGAGCTGGGCCCAAGTGTCTCCGACAGTCCAGTGGCCCTTCTCGCCAAATTTGGTGGAGGTAAGTCCTTGCCTCCCCACGCCAGACAGTAATCCTGTGTACTGCGTGATCTGCAGCTGCTCCGGCTTCTGTGCACTTTTCAAAGGATTCCTTTGTGCACAGCCTAGCCTGGGTCCCCAGCATTCCGTTCTGCATTGCCCAACTCGCTGAGTTGGACTCTGAAGTCGTGGGACCCTCCTTTGTGAATCTGAGTCGACCGCTTTCCTCAGATCTTCTAAGTGCCTGTTCTGGTACTTCTGTGGGTGCTCTCTAGGTTGCTGAATGCCCCCTCTGTCTCCTCCTCCAAGGGGCGATATCCTGGTCCTTCCTGGTCCCCAGCAGCACCCAAAATCCTCAACCGTGACTCTTGCAGCTAGCAAGGCTTGTTTGCGGTATTTCTGTGTGGAAACACTCCTGCATCCTCCAGCACTCCGTGGGACGTCTTCTGACCAAAGGAGAAGTTCCTGGCACCTTTCGTTGTTGCAGAATCTTTGGCTTCTTCCACCCGGAGGCAGCCCTTTTGCACCTTTATCTGGGGTTTAGTGGGCTCCTGCCCCCCTTGGACACTTGCGTGACTCTTGGACTTGGTCCCCTTCCTTTACAGGTCCTCAGGTCCAGGAATCCATCTTCAGTGTTCTGCTGGCAGTTGTGGTTCTTGCAGAATCCCCTAATTCGACTATACTATCTTTCTGGGGTAGTAGGTTAACTTTACTCCTACTTTTCAGGGTCTTGGGGTGGGGTATTTTGGACACCCTTACTGTTTTCTTACAGTCCCAGAGACCCTCTACAACGTACCATAGGCCTTGGGTCCATTCGTGATTCGCATTTCACTTTTGGAGTATATGGTTTGTATTGCCCCTAGGCCTATTTCTACCAATTGCATCCTATTGTGATTCTACATTGTTTGCACTACTTTTCTTACTGTTACTTACCTGATTTTTGGTTTGTGTACATATAATTTGTGTATATTACTTACCTCCTAAGTGAGGGTATCCTCTGAGATACTTTTGGCATATTTTCACTAAAATAAAGTACCTTTATTTTTAGTAACTGAGTATTGTGTTTTCTTATGATATAGTGCTATATGATATAAGTGGTAGAGTAGGAGCTTTGCATGTCTCCTAGTTCAGCCTAAGCTGCTTTGACATAGCTACTTTCTATCAGCCTAAGCTGCTAGAAACACCTCTATTCTATTAATAAGAGATAACTGGACCTGGCACAAGGTGTAAGTACCCCAAGGTACCCACTATAAGCCAGGCCAGCCTCCTACAGCATTCCACTATTTTAGTATATGGTTTGTGTTCCCCCTAGGCCCATTGCAACCTATTGCGATTTTCACTGTTTGCACTATTTTATGACTGTTTACTTACCTACTTTTGGTTACTAGTGTATATTTTGTGTGTAATACTTACCTCCTAAGGGAGTATAGCCTCTAAGATATATTTGGCATTTGTGTCACTAAAATAAAGTACCTTTTCACTGTGTATTATTTTTCATGCGTGTAAGTACTGTGTGACTACAGTGGTATTGCAAGAGCTTTGCATGTCTCCTAGTTCATCCCTGGCTGCTCTGCCTACAGCTACTGCTAGACATCCTGGCTTCTAGACACTGACTACATTTCACTGATAAGATGAAAGTACCTTAGGTACCCACTACAAACCTGGCCAGCCTCCTACAAATGCCCACATAGCCAACGAAGAGCTGATCTTCATCTTAAACTCTCTTGTCCTGTCCACGCAGAAGCTCAACACTCTTTTTGGATCCTGACGGTGCAGCATTTCCTCCTCCTTAGAGGGACTGGGGGGGGGGGGATAAAAGGACAGAAGGCTGATGGACTGCCCCAAATGGAAAGGGGTCACCACCATTGTGGGCAGGAGTCACCACCTTTGGCAGGAAAGCAGCCCTGGATCTCAAAACCACCTTGTTGGCATGGAAAATGGTAAATGGGTTTTTTACACTCAGAGTTTGCAGCTCACCAACGTGCCTAGCTGACGTGATTGCTAAGAGAAAAACTGTTTTGAAAGTAAGGAGCCTCAACAGGCAACTATGCAATAGTTCTAACAGTGTGCACATCAGATATGTTAAAACTAAACTGAAATCCCACTGAGGCTTTATAAATAGAGTGGGAGGAAACCTATTAAACAAACCTTGAAGAAACCTCAGAACTATAGGGGACTTAAAGAGGGTTGGTCAGGTAAACAAAAAAATGCCAACAGTGTACACAGATAGCCCTTCACTGTCGCAACTGTGCAACCTTGTGGTGATAAAGAGAGAGCAAATTGGAAAAAACTGGACAAATGGGCCTTTAAAGGATCAACATGCCTTTTCTCACACCATTTAACAAACTTGGCTATTCTACCAGCATAGACAGTTTTGGTGGCGTGTCGCCTGGCCGATAATATAACGTCCACCACTTCTGGGGGAAGAGAAAAGGAATTCAGATTGCCAGTTTCAATCTCCAGGCACGTAGGTGGAGGATCTGGAGGTGGGGGTGTAGAACCTGCCTCTGCAAATTCGAGAGGAGGTCTGCCCTGTGAAGGAGAGGGAGTGGAGGGCATGGCAAGAAGTAAAGGAGGTCTGTGTATTACACCCTTCATGGCCAATCAAGGGCTTTTAAAAAGATTTGGGCCTGGTCTTGGCGATTCTTCCTCAGAACCCGAGGAAACAAGGGTATGGGAGGAAACGCGTAAAGCAGCCGGTTGCTCCAGCTCAACTGAAATGCGTCCCCCAATACTCCCTGCATCGGAAACCGGAGTCTATTGCCTTCTGACCCCTGTAATGCCCCAAAATCCAGGATTTAAGGGCCTCCCTGAACCCAGCTCACCAGTTTATTGGCGACCTGACAATAAAGAATAAGGACTGCTAAGCTGAACTCCCAACAGAGAAGAAGGAATACGCAAACTGCTGGCATGTCTCCTGCTTCAAAGAACCTGCAACAAGAAAGCGACGCATCCTGTGGGACCAGTGACCTATGCAAAGCTCCAGAGGAGTGCCATGCACCCCAAAGGACCAAGAACTCCCGAAGACAGTGGCCCTGTCCAAAAATAAACTACACCAAAGGACTCCAGAGCCTCCCTTGATCCGTGAATCCTGGCCACTCTGCACCCGACGACCACAGCCCGTGTCGAGGTGGCCCAACCAGCTAGAGAGGATCCCCAGGCTATTCTTAGAAGATGCCTACCCTTGGTTGAACTCTCCTGCCCCTCACGACGATGGCTGCAGTGTGAATCCAGAGGACCCCCCGACCACAAAAGCTCCGGACGAAGATATCTGAGGCCTAAAGGTACACAGCACTCGCAACCCCCAGGCCTTGGAGGACCCGACCACTGGTTCATCAACGTTCAGCAGGCTCCTACTTGTCCAGCCAGTGGTTTTCCCAAACTAACAAAGTCTGCAACATTTAAGTGACCCCCGGGGTCCTCTCATATAAAGGCATTGGGACCCCAACGCTCTGTTTGCACCCTGCTCCCGGCCGCCCCTGTGCCGCTGAGGGTGTGTGTTTGGTGCCTACTTGCGGCACCCCCGATGATCCTCTAAACCCCCCAGGTCTGCCCTCCGAAGACACGGGTACTTACCTGTCAGCAGATCTGAAATTGAGTGCCCCCAGTCTCTATAGGAGCCCATGTTAAATTTGCCTCAACTTTGACCTCTGCACCCGGCTCGCCCGTATTGCTATTGGTGGGTGTTTGGGGTTAACTTGAACCCCAATCTGTGGACTTCCTAACCCCTGGAGACTGGAACTGCAAGTCAAGTACTTACCTGTATATCGTTATTACTTTTCTTCCCCCCAGGAACTGTTTCAACTTTTAAAACAGATAATTGCCAATATTTCAAAAACTGTATAACTTATCGATTTCAAATAAAGTATTATTGATATATGTGTGAAATACAAATCTATTGAAGTACTTACCTGCACCTTGAAACTTGTGGTTCTAGAAATAAATTAAGAAAATATATTTTGGCTATATAAAAACCATTGGTCTGGAGTTAAGTCATTGAGTGTGTGCTGCTTCTGTTGTCTGTGTGTGTACAACAAATGCTTTGCACTATCCTCTGATAAGCCTAACTGCTCGACCACACTACCACGAAAGAGAGCATTAGTATTATCTACTTTAGCCTCTGTTAAGTATTATCTACTTTAGCCTCTGTTAAGCCTCTGGGGCACCTCTGGACTCTGCGCACACTATGGTCCTCATTACATCCCTGGCGTTAAAAGCCGCTGTCGGCCGCCAACATACCGTGGCGGAAATCCGCTACAGGTATTATGACCCACATCTAGAAATCCGCCACAATACAGACACCCACACAAGTCTGCCACACCAAAGGTCAGTGATAAACTGGCGATAGCAAAAGCCACACCATTACGTCAACAGGAATACGCCCACACTATCACGATCCACGAATCAACGTGGCGATCTTTCAATCGTGGTAATCCATTGGCAGTACACACCGCCGCACTCAAAATACACACACACTTACAAAACACAACCACATTGGACAATTCATACAACACACACCTGACACACACACACACACACCACACCCACACACTCACACCACTATAAAACACCCACCCACATTACCCACAACCCCTTAAAACGAGATTTTTGGAAGAAGCAGAGAGAGAGAATAGCAAAGACAACACCAGCATCCAGAGGCACACAACACCATCACTCATACACAATCCACGCACCTCAAAGGACACACCCCAAGACATCAGAGCACACATCACATCAACCATCACCTCACACATCACCCACACCACATCATGGCACCTCAAAGACACCCCGGGTTTTCTGAGGAGGAGCTCAGGGTCATGGTGGAGGAAATCATCCGGGTAGAGCCACAGCTATTCGATCACAGGTTCAGCAGACATCCAATGCAAAGAAGATGGAGCTATGGCGCAGAACTGTCGACAGGGTCAACGCAGTGGGACAGCACCCAAGAACACGGGATGACACAATGAAGAGGTGGAACGACCTACGGGGGAAGATGCGTTCCGTGGTATCGAGACACCAGGTAGCCATACAGAGGACTGGCAGTGGACCCCCACCTCCTCCCCCACAACTAACATGGGAGGAGCAAGTCTTGGTGATCTTGCATCCTGAGGGTCTCGCAGGATGACTGGACTCTGGTAAGTCAAATCTTTACTATTATATACCCTACACTACCTGCATGCCATCACAAGCATCTACCCCTACCCTCACACCAATCACCTGAACATTTCACAGATATCCCACAATCACAACCCACACATTCCAATACCAAGCCCTGCATGTGACAACAATGCATGGACACCCATCACAGACCTGCATGGACACCCATCACCAAAGCATGTCCAGTAGAGAGAATCAGCCAGGGCACACAATCACCAATCACTCAAGGGCCAAGGCGATAATGTAAGCACAGAAGTATAGGGAAACTCACCCACTGCAACAGATGGCACACACAAATACAATAACTATGCATTTACACCCCAACAGGACCCCTACCCAACGTCACTGGACAGGAGGTGCCAGCCATATCCAGTCCCCCCCCCACAGAAGAAGCCCACAGTGACAACAGCAGCTCTGCACGCCTGGATCAAGATGATCAGCCCGGCCCATCAGGGACCTCTGGACAGTTGGTTCCCCTGCCTGTGAGAAAGTAGCCTCTTTCTAGCCTTGTTACCCCCACTTTTGGCCTGTTTGTGAGTGTATGTCAGGATGTTTTCCCTGTCTCACTGGGATCCTGCTAGCCAGAGCCCAGTGCTCATAGTGAAAACCCTATGTTTTCAGTATGTTTGTTATGTGTCACTGGGACCCTGCTAGTCAGGACCCCAGTGCTCATAAGGTTGTGGCCTATATGTATGTGTTCCCTGTGTGGTGCCTAACTGTCTCACTGAGGCTCTGCTAACCAGAACCTCAGTGGTTATGATCTCTCATTTCTTTCCAAATTGTCACTAACAGGCTAGTGACTATTTTTACCAATTTACATTGGCTTACTGGAACACCCTTATAATTCCCTAGTATATGGTACTGAGGTACCCAGGGTATTGGGGTTCCAGGAGATCCCTATGGGCTGCAGCATTTCTTTTGCCACCCATAGGGAGCTCGGACAATTCTTACACAGGCCTGCCACTGCAGCCTGAGTGAAATAACGTCCACGTTATTTCACAGCCATTTTACACTGCACTTAAGTAACTTATAAGTCACCTATACGTCTAACCTTTACCTGGTAAAGGTTAGGTTCAAAGTTACTTAGTGTGAGGGCACCCTGGCACTAGCCAAGGTGCCCCCACATTGTTCAGAGCCAATTCCCTGAACTTTGTGAGTGCGGGGACACCATTACACGCGTGCACTACATATAGGTCACTACCTATATGTAGCTTCACAATGGTAACTCCGAATATGGCCATGTAACATGTCTATGATCATGGAATTGCCCCCTCTATACCATCCTGGCATAGTTGGCACAATCCCATAATCCCAGTGGTCTGTAGCACAGACCCTGGTACTGCCAAACTGCCCTTCCTGGGGTTTCACTGCAGCTGCTGCTGCTGCCAACCCCTCAGACAGGCATCTGCCCTCCTGGGGTCCAGCCAGGCCTGGCCCAGGATGGCAGAACAAAGGACTTCCTCTGAGAGAGGGTGTTACACCCTCTCCCTTTGGAAAATGGTGTGAAGGCAGGGGAGGAGTAGCCTCCCCCAGCCTCTGGAAATGCTTTCTTGGGCACAGATGTGCCCAATTCTGCATAAGCCAGTCTACACCGGTTCAGGGGACCCCTTAGCCCTGCTCTGGCGCGAAACTGGACAAAGGAAAGGGGAGTGACCACTCCCCTGACCTGCACCTCCCCTGGGAGGTGTCCAGAGCTCCTCCAGTGTGCTCCAGACCTCTGCCATCTTGGAAACAGAGGTGCTGCCAGCACACTGGACTGCTCTGAGTGGCCAGTGCCACCAGGTGACGTCAGAGACTCCTTCTGATAGGCTCCTCCATGTGTTAGTAGCCTATCCTCTCTCCTAGGTAGCCAAACCCTCTTTTCTGGCTATTTAGGGTCTCTGTCTCTGGGGAAATTTTAGATAACGAATGCAAGAGCTCAGCCAAGTTCCTCTGCATCTCTCTCTTCACCTTCTGCCAAGGAATCGACTGCTGACCACGCTGGAAGCCTGCAAACCTGCAACATAGTAGCAAAGACGACTACTGCAACTCTGTAACGCTGATCCTGCCGCCTTCTCAACTGTTTTCCTGCTTGTGCATGCTGTGGGGGTAGTCTGCCTCCTCTCTGCACCAGAAGCTCCAAAGAAATCTCCTGTGGGTCGACGGAATCTTCCCCCTGCAACCGCAGGCACCAAAAAGCTGCATTACCGGTCCCTTGGGTCTCCTCTCAGCACGACGAGCGAGGTCCCTCGAATCCAGCAACTCTGTCCAAGTGGCCCCCACAGTCCAGTGACTCTTCAGTCCAAGTTTGGTGGAGGTAAGTCCTTGCCTCACCTCGCTAGACTGCATTGCTGGGAACCGCAACTTTTGCAGCTACGCCGGCCCCTGTGCACTTCCGGCGGAAATCCTTTGTGCACAGCCAAGCCTGGGTCCACGGCACTCTCACCTGCATTGCACGACTTTCTAAGTTGGTCTCCGGCGACGTGGGACTCCTTTGTGTAACTTCGGGTGAGCACTGTTTCACGCATCCTCGTAGTGCCTGTTTCTGGCACTTCTCTGGGTGCTACCTGCTGCTGAGAGGGCTCCTTGCCTTGCTCGATGTCCCCTCTCTCTCCTGGTCCAATTTGCGATCTCCTGGTCCCTCCAGGGCCACAGCAGCGTCCAAAAACGCTAACCGCACGATTTGCAGCTAGCAAGGCTTATTGGCGTTCTTTCGGCGGGAAAACACTTCTGCACGACTCTCCACGGCGAGAAGGATCCGTCCACCAAAGGGGAAGACTCTAGCCCTTTTCGTTCCTGCAGAAACCGCAGATTCTTCTGTCCAGTAGAAGCTTCTTTGCACCCGCAGCTGGCATTTCCTGGGCATCGGCCCATCTCCGACTTGCTTGTGACTTTTGGACTTGGTCCCCTTGTTCCACAGGTACCCCAGATTGGAAATCCAGCGTTGTTGCATTGTTGGTTTGTGTCATTCCTGCATTATTCCTCTAACACGACTTCTTTGTCCTTAGGGGAACTTTAGTGCACTTTGCACTCACTTTTCAGGGTCTTGGGGAGGGTTATTTTTCTAACTCTCACTATTTTCTAATAGTCCCAGCGACCCTCTACAGGGTCACATAGATTTGGGGTCCATTCGTGGTTCGCATTCCACTTTTGGAGTATATGGTTTGTGTTGCCCCTATCCCTATGTTTCCCCATTGCATCCTATTGTAACTATACATTGTTTGCACTGTTTTCTAAGACTATACTGCATATTTTTGCTATTGTGTATATATATCTTGAGTATATTTCCTATCCTCTCACTGAGGGTACACTCTGAGATACTTTGGCATATTGTCATAAAAATAAAGTACCTTTATTTTTAGTATAACTGTGTATTGTGTTTTCTTATGATATTGTGCATATGACACTAAGTGGTACTGTAGTAGCTTCACCCGTCTCCTAGTTCAGCCTAAGCTGCTCTGCTAAGCTACCATTATCTATCAGCCTAAGCTGCTAGACACCCTATACACTAATAAGGGATAACTGGGCCCGGTGCAAGGTGCAAGTACCCCTTGGTACTCACTACAAGCCAGTCCAGCCTCCTACATTGGTTGTGCAGTGGTGGGATAAGTGCTTTGAGACTACTTACCACTCTTGTCATTGTACTTTTCATAAGAGAAAAATATACAAAACAAGGTCAGTGTATATACACATAGCCAAAAAGTTTTGCATTTCCTCTTTTTCACTCTTTTCTAAGTGCTGAAAAGTACTTCTAAACTTTCAAAAAGTTCTTAAAAGTTTAAAAAGTTTTTTTCTGTCTTTCTAAAAAGTTCTGAAAACTTTTTTCTCTTTTTCTATCACTTTAACTCTCTCTAAAAATGTCTGGCACAGGCCAAAATGTTGATCTGTCCAAACTTGCATATGACCACCTTAGCTGGAAAGGAGCAAGGAGTCTCTGTGTAGAGAGAGGTTTGAGTGTAGGGAAGAATCCTTCCTTGGAATTGTTACTTAACATGCTTAGAGAACAAGATAAGGCTATAAGTGCCCCATCTGTTGAAAAAGTACCTAATAGTTCCCAATCCGATTCAGGCACTCCCCCAGGAAAAGATTCAGGAAATAAACTTCCTAGCCTGCCCATTACTAGACAGTCTAGCATAGTTGGTAATGATGATGAGCCACACCATACAAATAGTGTTGTCTCACATCATAGCAAAAGCATTTATTCTCACCATACTGGTAGTAATGTTTCTGTTAGCCAAGCTGTTAGGGTGGCTTCTGTAAGGGACAGGTCTCCTTCTGTTCATTCCCATCATACCTCTGTATCTAGGAATGTCCCTCCCACCAACCCTGATGATAGAATGTTAGAGAGGGAACTCAATAAGTTGAGGGTGGAACAAACCAGACTGAACCTTAAAAAGCAACAGCTGGATTTGGATAGACAGTCTTTTGAACTAGAGAAGGAAAGACAGAAGTTGGGTTTAGATACCCATGGTGGCAGCAGCAGTATTCCCCATAGTCATCCTGCAAAAGAGCATGATTCCAGGAATCTGCACAAGATAGTTCCCCCTTATAAGGAGGGGGATGACATTAACAAGTGGTTTGCTGCACTTGAGAGGGCCTGTGTTGTACAGGATGTCCCTCAAAGGCAGTGGGCTGCTATCCTATGGCTATCATTTAGTGGAAAAGGAAGGGATAGGCTCCTAACTGTGAAAGAAAATGATGCCAATAATTTCCAAGTTCTTAAGAATGCACTCCTGGATGGTTATGGCGTAACCACTGAACAATACAGGATAAAGTTCAGAGAGACCAAAAAGGAGTCTTCACAAGACTGGGTTGATTTCATTGACCATTCAGTGAAGGCCTTGGAGGGGTGGTTACATGGCAGTAAAGTTACTGATTATGACAGCCTGTATAACTTGATCCTAAGAGAGCATATTCTTAATAATTGTGTGTCTGATTTGTTGCACCAGTACTTGGTGGACTCTGATCTGACCTCTCCCCAAGAATTGGGAAAGAAGGCAGACAAATGGGTCAGAACAAGGGTGAACAGAAAAGTTCATACAGGGGGTGACAAAGAGAACAATAAGAAGAAAGATGGTGAAAAATCTCAAGATAAGCATGGGGATAAGGGTAAAACCAAAGATCCCACTTCAAATCTTAAACACTCTTCAGGGGGTGGGGATAAAACAAATTCTTCCTCTTCTTCTCAACCTACACAATTTAAAAAGCCTTGGTGCTTTGTGTGTAAAAACAGAGGCCATAGGCCAGGGGATAAGTCCTGTCCAGGTAAACCCCCTGAGCCTACCACCACTAATACATCAAGCTCTAGTGCCCCTAGCAGTAGTGGTACTAGTGGTGGGACTGCTGGCAACAGTCAAGTTAAGGGTGTAGTTGGGTTCACTTATGGGTCCATAGTAGAAACTGGGGTAGTCACTCCCAAGACAGTTTCTGTCACACTTAGTGGCATTGGCCTTGCCACACTGGCTGCTTGTCCCCTTACAATGGATAAGTACAGGCAGACAGTTTCAATAAATGGTGTTGAGGCCTTGTCCTACAGGGACACAGGTGCCAGTATCACTTTGGTGACTGAAAACCTAGTGCACCCTGATCAACACATCATTGGACAACAGTATAAAATTATTGATGTCCATAACTCCACTAAGTTTCTTCCCTTAGCTATAATTCAGTTTAGTTGGGGTGGAGTTACTGGCCCTAAGCAGGTGGTGGTATCACCTAGCTTACCTGTAGACTGTCTCTTAGGTAACGACCTAGAGGCCTCAGGTTGGGCTGATGTAGAGTTTTATGCCCATGCAGCCATGCTGGGCATCCCTGAGGAATTGTTCCCTCTCATTTCTACTGAAATGAAAAAGCAAAGGAGAGAAGGCCTGAAAACTCAGGATCCCTCTCCATCAACAGGTAAAAAGGGTATCACAGTATCCCCTAACCACCCTACCATTCAGGATACCATTCCTGTGGTGGGAGAAACCTCTCCTGGGGTGGCACCTGTTCCAAGGGAATCATCAGCTGGCAAAGCTGGACTCCCTGAGGTAGAAGTACCTCTCTGTGGGATAACTAACATTGGTGAGAAAAAGAGCACCATTTTAGTTAACATGGAGCATCCCTCCAACCCTCCCAGAGAAACTTTAGTGCAGAAACTCTGCACTGCCTCACAACACTTAGGACAGCATCCCTGCCCTAGTGTGGAGCTCATAGGACAGCATCCCTGCCCTGCTCCAACTCAAGAGAAGCAGCATCCCTGTTCTCTCTTCCAGCCATATGGACAAAGTTTTTGCCCAGCTATGGCTTTACTGAGACAGCATCCCTGGCTGGCATTTCCATCATTACAAATAGGTTCAGTGGATAATTCCCACTGCTCTAAACTAAAACTTACTGATAGAAACTCTGAAAATACATCTTCACATTGTTGCTTAGCTAAAAAACTTCAAACAGGGTGGTTTACATCCCCACAGGGAAGTAACCATATAGTGGATGATAAAGGGAGTAACCAGTCTATTGCAGAGCTACTCCCTACTTATCACCACTTAGACAATAAAGTCTCAACTGGCCAAGGTTAGCCTTATTGTCCTTCGTTTGGGGGGGGGGGGTTGTGTGAGAAAGTAGCCTCTTTCTAGCCTTGTTACCCCCACTTTTGGCCTGTTTGTGAGTGTATGTCAGGATGTTTTCACTGTCTCACTGGGATCCTGCTAGCCAGGGCCCAGTGCTCATAGTGAAAACCCTATGTTTTCAGTATGTTTGTTATGTGTCACTGGGACCCTGCTAGTCAGGACCCCAGTGCTCATAAGGTTGTGGCCTATATGTATGTGTTCCCTGTATGGTGCCTAACTGTCTCACTGAGGCTCTGCTAACCAGAACCTCAGTGGTTATGCTCTCTCATTTCTTTCCAAATTGTCACTAACAGGCTAGTGACTATTTTTACCAATTTACATTGGCTTACTGGAACACCCTTATAATTCCCTAGTATATGGTACTGAGGTACCCAGGGTATTGGGGTTCCAGGAGATCCCTATGGGCTGCAGCATTTCTTTTGCCACCCATAGGGAGCTCCGACAATTCTTACACAGGCCTGCCACTGCAGCCTGAGTGAAATAACGTCCACGTTATTTCACAGCCATTTTACACTGCACTTAAGTAACTTATAAGTCACCTATATGTCTAACCTTTACCTGGTAAAGGTTAGGTGCAAAGTTACTTAGTGTAAGGGCACCCTGGCACTAGCCAAGGTGCCCCCACATTGTTCAGAGCCAATTCCCTGAACTTTGTGAGTGCGGGGACACCATTACACGCGTGCCCTACATATAGGTCACTACCTATATGTAGCTTCACAATGGTAACTCCGAATATGGCCATGTAACATGTCTATGATCATGGAATTGCCCCCTCTATACCATCCTGGCATAGTTGGCACAATCCCATGATCCCAGTGGTCTGTAGCACAGACCCTGGTACTGCCAAACTGCCCTTCCTGGGGTTTCACTGCAGCTGCTGCTGCTGCCAACCCCTCAGACAGGCATCTGCCCTCCTGGGGTCCAGCCAGGCCTGGCCCAGGATGGCAGAACAAAGGACTTCCTCTGAGAGAGGGTGTTACACCCTCTCCCTTTGGAAAATGGTGTGAAGGCAGGGGAGGAGTAGCCTCCCCCAGCCTCTGGAAATGCTTTCTTGGGCACAGATGTGCCCAATTCTGCATAAGCCAGTCTACACCGGTTCAGGGGACCCCTTAGCCCTGCTCTGGCGCGAAACTGGACAAAGGAAAGGGGAGTGACCACTCCCCTGACCTGCACCTCCCCTGGGAGGTGTCCAGAGCTCCTCCAGTGTGCTCCAGACCTCTGCCATCTTGGAAACAGAGGTGCTGCCAGCACACTGGACTGCTCTGAGTGGCCAGTGCCACCAGGTGACGTCAGAGACTCCTTCTGATAGGCTCCTCCATGTGTTAGTAGCCTATCCTCTCTCCTAGGTAGCCAAACCCTCTTTTCTGGCTATTTAGGGTCTCTGTCTCTGGGGAAACCTTAGATAACGAATGCAAGAGCTCAGCCGAGTTCCTCTGCATCTCTCTCTTCACCTTCTCCCAAGGAATCGACTGCTGACCGCGCTGGAAGCCTGCAAACCTGCAACATAGTAGCAAAGACGACTACTGCAACTCTGTAACGCTGATCCTGCCGCCTTCTCGACTGTTTTCCTGCTTGTGCATGCTGTGGGGGTAGTCTGCCTCCTCTCTGCACCAGAAGCTCCGAAGAAATCTCCCGTGGGTCGACGGAATCTTCCCCCTGCAACCGCAGGCACCAAAAAGCTGCATTACCGGTCCCTTGGGTCTCCTCTCAGCACGACGAGCGAGGTCCCTCGAATCCAGCAACTCTGTCCAAGTGGTCCCCACAGTCCAGTGACTCTTCAGTCCAAGTTTGGTGGAGGTAAGTCCTTGCCTCACCTCGCTAGACTGCATTGCTGGGAACTGCGACTTTTGCAGCTACTCCGGCCCCTGTGCACTTCCGGCGGAAATCCTTTGTGCACAGCCAAGCCTGGGTCCACGGCACTCTAACCTGCATTGCACGACTTTCTAACTTGGTCTCCGGCGACGTGGGACTCCTTTGTGTAACTTCGGGTGAGCACCGTTTCACGCATCCTTGTAGTGCCTGTTTCTGGCACTTCTCCGGGTGCTACCTGCTGCTGAGAGGGCTCCTTGTCTTGATCGACGTCCCCTCTCTCTCCTGGTCCAATTTGCGACCTCCTGGTCCCTCCAGGGCCACAGCAGCGTCCAAAAACGCTAACCGCACGATTTGCAGCTAGCAAGGCTTGTTGGCGTTCTTTCGGCGGGAAAACACTTCTGCACGACTCTCCACGGCAAGAGGGATCCGTCCACCAAAGGGAAAGTCTCTAGCCCTTTTCGTTCCTGCAGAAACCGCAGCTTCTTCTGTCCAGTAGAAGCTTCTTTGCACCCGCAGCTGGCATTTCCTGAGCATCTGCCCATCTCCGACTTGCTTGTGACTTTTGGACTTGGTCCCCTTGTTCCACAGGTACCCCAGATTGGAAATCCAGCGTTGTTGCATTGTTGGTTTGTGTCTTTCCTGCATTATTCCTCTAACACGACTTCTTTGTCCTTAGGGGAACTTTAGTGCACTTTGCACTCACTTTTCAGGGTCTTGGGGAGGGTTATTTTTCTAACTCTCACTATTTTCTAATAGTCCCAGCGACCCTCTACAAGGTCACATAGGTTTGGGGTCCATTCGAACGAGTTACTTACCTTCGGTAACGACTTTTCTGGTGGATACATTAGCTACCTGTGGATTCCTCACCTAATGAATACTCCCATGGCGCCAGCATTCGACGGAAATCTTCTTCCTAGTCTCTGCACGTCGACGAGGACGTCACTCTAGCCCACGCGACGCCGTCTGACGTCATACAGGCAATAAGAGGTCCTCGACGACGTGCCGACGTCAGTACCAAAAAATTTTACGTGCATGAGAACAACCACCCAATGCAATGAAAGAGCAAGGCAACATCCCATAACCTTGTAAAATACACAATATTGCAATGAATAGCTGTAAATTTAATATAACGAACAAATATATGCAAATCATGTATGTACACAAAGATATATATATATATATATATATATATATATATATACAGATAATATACACACGTATCCATATATACAACGTCTATTGCAACCTTGAAGACCAAGAGGAGCGCACTCAAGGATTACTTGGTAAGACCAGAAAGGCAACGGGGAGGCGGGTGGGACCGTGAGGAATCCACAGGTAGCTAATGTATCCACCAGAAAAGTCGTTACCAAAGGTAAGTAACTCGTTCTTCTGATGGATACAACTACCTGTGGATTCCTCACCTAATGAATAGAGTCCCAAAGCAGTACCACGCCCGGTGGCGGGTGCCTAAATGGTCAAACCAAGAAATCCTGCAGCACTGACCGTGCAAAATGGCCGTCCCTTCTGACCTCAGAGTCCAAACAGTAATGTTTCGCAAAAGTGTGAAGGGACGACCAAGTTGCGGCCTTGCAGATGTCAACCACAGGAACACCCCTGGCCAAGGCCGAAGTGGCCGACTTAGCTCTGGTGGAATGAGCTCTAATGCCCTCAGGAGGGTCCTTCTTTGCCAAAGAGTAACAGATTTTAATGCAAAGAACCACCCACCTGGAGAGTGTTCTCTTGTGGACTGCCTTTCCTCTCCTCTTGCCCACGTACCCGATGAACAGCTGATCCTCCAGCCTGAAATCCTTTGTTCTATCAATAAAGAAGCTCAACGCCCTCTTTGGGTCCAGACGGTGCAGTCTTTCTTCCTCTTTAGAAGGATGAGGCGGAGGATAGAACGTGGACAAAGTAATTGTCTGAGCCAAATGGAAGGGTGAAACAACCTTCGGGAGGAAAGCAGCCTTGGTCCTCAACACCACCTTATCCCCATAAAAAGTTGTATAAGGGGGCTTTACCGATAAGGCCTGCAACTCACTCACTCTCCTTGCAGATGTTATCGCTACCAGGAAAACTGTTTTTATAACCAAATACCTTAAGGGGCAAGAATGCATAGGCTCAAAAGGGGACCCCATAAGGAAAGTCAGGACCAAGGACAAATCCCATTGCGGCATAACGAAAGGTTTTGGAGGATATTTATTTAGAAGACCTTTCAAGAATCTGATAACAATAGGGGATTTAAATAACGATGGTTGGTCTGGAAGACAAATGAAGGCTGACAAGGCCGACAAATAACCCTTAATGGTAGCCACTGCACAACCTTTCTGTGCTAGAGAGAGAGCAAAAGACAAAACGTTCGATAGATGAGCATGTAAGGGATCAATCTGCCTCTCTCCACACCACGCAACAAATTTAGACCACCTATTAGCGTAGATAGATTTAGTGGAGTGTCGCCTGGCCGCTAATATAACATCCACTACATCAGGCGGGAGAGAGAAGGAACTCAGGTTGCCCCGTTCAATCTCCAGGCATGTAGGTGCAGACTCTGGAGGTTGGGGTGTAAAACCTGCCCCTGCGACTGCGAGAGGAGGTCTGCCCTGAAAGGGAGACGGAGCGGAGGGCACATTGAGAGTTGGAGAAGGTCGGAGTACCACACCCTACTTGGCCAATCCGGAGTTATTAAGATGACTAGCGCCCGGTCTTGGCGAATCTTCCTCAATACTCGAGGAATCAAGGGTATGGGAGGAAACGCGTAAAGCTACTGGCCGCACCAGGTTATTTGAAACGCGTCCCCTAACGCTCCCTGCATCGGATACTGGAGGCTGCAGAATAACGGACAATGCGCGTTCTCCCGAGTGGCAAACAGATCTATCCGAGGAAACCCCCACATCTGGAAGATTAAACGGACTTGATCTGGATGGAGACGCCACTCGTGGTCGGCCGAGAATTGGCGACTGAGACTGTCCGCACGTACATTCAAGACCCCGGCCAGATGATTTGCTACCAAGCAAATCTGATGGTCCTTTGCCCAAGACCATAGTCGAAGAGCTTCTCTGCAGAGAAGGTACGACCCTACTCCTCCCTGTTTGTTTATGTACCACATCGTGGTAGTATTGTCCGTCAGGACCTGTACCGACTGACCACGAAGGGAAGGGAGGAAGGCCTTGAGAGCCAGACGTACAGCCCGTAACTCTAACAGATTGATATGAAACATCTGCTCCTCTGGAGACCAAAGGCCTTTGATCTCCAGATCCCCCAGATGAGCTCCCCACCCTAGAGTGGAAGCATCCGTTATGACCGTTGCCACTGGTGGCGACTGCGCGAACGGCTTTCCTTGTGAAAGATTGTTGCTCGCAATCCACCACTTCAAGTCCACAGCAGCATCTCTGGAGATCTTGACAGCACCTTCTAGATCTCCTTTGTGTTGAGACCACTGCCTTCGGAGGCACCACTGAAGAGCCCTCATGTGCCAGCGAGCATGCGTGACCAACAGAATGCAGGAGGCAAACAGACGGTGCAGATGAAGGACCTTGAGGACTGGAACTACCGCTCCATTTCGAAACATTGGAACCAATTCCTGAATATCTTGAATCCGCTGAGGCGGAGGAAAGGCTCGACTCAATGTTGTATCCAGTACTGCCCCTATGAACAGGAGGCGCTGAGAGGGCTCCAGGTGAGATTTGGGCTTGTTCACCGAAAAACCCAGGTCGAACAACAACTGAGTCGTTGACTGCAGATGATGCGACACAAGCTCCGGCGACTTGGCTTTGATCAACCAGTCGTCCAAGTAAGGGAATACTGCTATCCCCTTCCTTCTGAGCTCTGCCGCAACCACCGACATCACCTTTGTGAAGACTCGAGGTGCTGAAGTAAGACCAAACGGAAGGACCGCAAACTGATAGTGCTGCGATCCCACTATAAACCGGAGATACTTCCTGTGTGACTTGAGTATCGGGATATGAAAGTAAGCATCCTGCAAGTCGACAGACACCATCCAATCTTCCTTGTTCAACGCCCAAAGCACCTGAGCTAGGGTCAGCATCTTGAACTTTTCCTGTTTGAGGAACCAATTCAAGATCCTCAGGTCCAGGATTGGTCTCAACCGACCATCCTTCTTGGGAATCAGGAAATACCTTGAGTAACAACCTCAACCCCTTTCCTGCTCTGGGACCAACTCTACCGCGCCCTTTGAAAGGAGGACTTGTACCTCCTGTTCTAGCAACAGGAGGTGTTCTTCTGAACAAGAAGATGGGCGGGGCGGGATGAGGGGCGGGAACTCCCGAAAGGGAAGGGTGTAGCCTTTTCCCACAATACTGAGAACCCAAGTGTCCGTTGTAATAGTCTTCCACTTGCGGAGAAAATGCTGTAATCTTTCCCCTACAGGAGAGGAGTGAGTGGGAAATGGTGGAAGCCTAAGGCTGCTTTCCCTGCTGCACCCCTCCAGAGGACGAGGAAGAGGCAGAGTGCTGCTGAGAGGCTCCTCTGGTGCGGGCCCTCCCTCTCCCTCTAAAAGATCTATAGGGATGGGAAGAGGCAGGTTGCTGGAATCTCCCCCGAAAGGAAGAGGAGGAAGAGCCACGCCCAAATCCCCGAAACCTCCTGAAAATCCTGGAAGAGGCAGAGGAAGAAGGAGCTTGGAGTCCTAGCGATTTGGCTGTGGCCCTGCTCTCCTTAAAACGTTCCAAGGCCGAATCTGCCTTGGCGCCAAACAGCTTGTCCCCATCAAAAGGGAGATCCAATAGGGTTGACTGCACATCTGCAGAAAACCCCGAATTACGGAGCCAGGCCTGTCTCCTTGCCACCACAGTCGTGCCCATTGCTCTGGCCACCGAGTCGGTCGTATCCAGCCCAGCCTGAATAATCTGGGTCGCAGCAGCCTGGGCATCTGAAACAACATCCAAAAGACCCTGGGGAAGCTCCGTAAATGATGAGGAAATGTCCTCCATAAGAGCATGAACATATCTCCCCAGGATACAAGTTGCGTTGGTGGCCTTCAACACCAGACTGCAGGACGAAAAGATTTTCTTGGCCTGCGCATCCAGTTTCTTCGAGTCTCTGTCCCCAGGCACCGTCGGGAAAGAACCAGGCGCTGATTTGGATGAACAGGAGGCATGCACCACCAAGCTCTCCGGTGTAGGGTGCCTAGAAAGAAAGCCAGGGTCAGTTGGTGCAGCTCGATACCTCCTGGCTACGGCTCTATGAACCGCTGGGGAAGATACTGGTCTCTTCCACACCTCTAGCACCGGATCCAGCAAAGCGTCATTAAAGGGCAATAGATGCTCTGCCGCAGCTGAGGCCGGATGAAGCACCTCTGTCAGAAGGTTCTGTTTTGTCTCTGCCACCGGCAAAGGCAGGTCCAGAAAACTAGCTGCCTTCCGTACCACTGCGTGAAAGGAAGCAGCCTCCTCCGTATATTCCCCTGGAGACGAAAGATCCCACTCAGGGGAAGTGTCCAGCCCACTGGCTGTATCTAGACCATGAAGTCCATCAACCGAGTCCTCTAGTTCTCCTTCTTCCAGGACTCGTTGGTACTCCTGCTCCTCTAATAAACGGAGAGCACGTCTCCTCGAATGAAGCCTCTGCTCGATACGCGGAGTCGACAATGCCTCCGCCGAAGCCGAAGATCGGCGCCGATCTTCAGAAGCCACCGACGCCGCGTCCAGCGCCACAGGTAACTTCGGCGCCGATGAAAGAGCACTCGGAGCGGATGGACCCACCGGAGTCACAGGACGAAATCCCGACGTCGACGGGATGGAAATCTCCGGGGCCAATCCCTCCGAAGCCACCGGAGCGGCCACCGGCGCCGAGCCCACGTTCCCAAAAGGGAGAAAGGGCATAAAGGGTGCCGGCCGTAGAGGCGCAGGATCACCCAATGAAAAGGCCAAAGGGCCAGCCGGAGCACCCCCTGGAGCCATCTGTTGGAAGATGGTATACATCGCATTTAGGAATGCGGTACTATCGGCTCCAGGGGTGGGAAAAGCCGGATACTGGGGTGCCTGTATCGAAGGCGACCCCGACGCCGGCCTCGACGTCTGCGACGCCGGGGACAACACCAGAGGCTGCACCACTTCAATCACCGACGCCTGTCCAGGTGAAGTCGGTGACGCCGGAGAGGACAACGGCGTCGATGGATGCGGCGTGACCGTGGGACTGACCTCCCAAGTCCTCCGGCGCCGATCCGAAGACCTGGAACGAGTCTCCTTGCTCGAATGGCGCCGTGATTCTCTACGGCGCCGGGAGTCTCGATGACGCCGATGCCTTGGCGAAGAAGACTTCTTATGATGTTTTTCTTTCTTCGACTTCGCCATAAACAACTTCGCCTCACGTTCCTTGAGGGCCTTTGGATTCAAGTGCTGACATGAATCGCAAGTCGAGACGTCGTGGTCGGAGCTTAAACACCAAAGACAGTCGGAGTGAGGATCCGTAACTGACATCTTGCCCCCACACTCATGACAAGGCTTAAAACCCAACTTTCTCGGCGACATTATTACTGCAGTGAAGGACTACGCAGCAAAAAATACACTGTAACCACGAAAGTAACAGTTGCTCCCTCGAAGATAACCGTTTCGAATGCACGGAAAAAAGGGAACTGACGCCGGCACGTCGTCGAGGACCTCTTATTGCCTGTATGACGTCAGACGGCGTCGCGTGGGCTAGAGTGACGTCCTCGTCGACGTGCAGAGACTAGGAAGAAGATTTCCGGCGAATGCTGGCGCCATGGGAGTATTCATTAGGTGAGGAATCCACAGGTAGTTGTATCCATCAGAAGTGGTTCGCATTCCACTTTTGGAGTATATGGTTTGTGTTGCCCCTATCCCTATGTTTCCCCATTGCATCCTATTGTAACTATACATTGTTTGCACTGTTTTCTAAGACTATACTGCATATTTTTGCTATTGTGTATATATATCTTGTGTATATTTCCTATCCTCTCACTGAGGGTACACTCTGAGATACTTTGGCATATTGTCATAAAAATAAAGTACCTTTATTTTTAGTATAACTGTGTATTGTGTTTTCTTATGATATTGTGCATATGACACTAAGTGGTACTGTAGTAGCTTCACACGTCTCCTAGTTCAGCCTAAGCTGCTCTGCTAAGCTACCATTATCTATCAGCCTAAGCTGCTAGACACCCTATACACTAATAAGGGATAACTGGGCCTGGTGCAAGGTGCAAGTACCCCTTGGTACTCACTACAAGCCAGTCCAGCCTCCTACATTGGTTGTGCAGCGGTGGGATAAGTGCTTTGAGACTACTCACCACTCTTGTCATTGTACTTTTCATAAGAGAAAAATATACAAAACAAGGTCAGTGTATATACACATAGCCAAAAAGTTTTGCATTTCCTCTTTTCACTCTTTTCTAAGTGCTGAAAAGTACTTCTAAACTTTCTAAAAAGTACTAAAAAGTTTTAAAAGTTTTTTTTCTCTGTCTTTCTAAAAGCTCTGACAAACTTTTTCTCTTATTCTATCACTTTAACTCTCTCTAAAAATGTCTGGCACAGGCCAAAATGTTGATCTGTCCAAACTTGCATATGATCACCTTAGCTGGAAAGGAGCAAGGAGTCTCTGCATAGAGAGAGGTTTGAGTGTAGGGAAGAATCCTTCCTTGGAACTGTTACTTAACATGCTTAGAGAACAAGATAAGGCTATAGGTGCCCCATCTGTTGAAAAAGGACCTAATAGTTCCCAATCTGATTCAGGGACTCCCCCAGGAAAAGATTCAGGAAAGAAACTTCCTAGCCTACCCATTACTAGACAGTCTAGCATAGTTGGTAATGATGATGAGCCACACCATACAAATAGTGTTGTCTCACATCATAGCAAAAGCATTTATTCTCACCATACTGGTAGTAATGTTTCTGTTAGCCAAGCTGTTAGGGTGACTTCTGTAAGGGACAGGTCTCCTTCTGTTCATTCCCATCATACCTCTGTATCTAGGAATGTCCCTCCCACCAACCCTGATGACAGAATGTTAGAGAGGGAACTCAATAAGTTGAGGGTGGAACAAACCAGACT
Source organism: Pleurodeles waltl (assembly GCF_031143425.1). Classification (NCBI taxonomy): domain Eukaryota; kingdom Metazoa; phylum Chordata; class Amphibia; order Caudata; family Salamandridae; genus Pleurodeles; species Pleurodeles waltl. The sequence goes on along the minus strand of NC_090444.1, from coordinate 1,833,189,729 downwards.
GAAGCTTAAAAAGCAACAGCTGGATTTGGATAGACAGTCTTTTGAACTAGAGAAGGAAAGACAGAAGTTGGGTTTAGAAACCCATGGTGGCAGCAGCAGTATTCCCCATAGTCATCCTGCAAAAGAGCATGATTCCAGGAATCTGCACAAGATAGTTCCCCCTTATAAGGAGGGGGATGACATTAACAAGTGGTTTGCTGCACTTGAGAGGGCCTGTGTTGTACAGGATGTCCCTCAAAGGCAGTGGGCTGCTATCCTATGGCTATCATTTAGTGGAAAAGGTAGGGATAGGCTCCTTACTGTGAAAGAAAATGATGCTAATAATTTCCAAGTTCTTAAGAATGCACTGTAGGAGGCTGGACTGGCTTGTAGTGAGTACCAAGGGGTACTTGCACCTTGCACCAGGCCCAGTTATCCCTTATTAGTGTATAGGGTGTCTAGCAGCTTAGGCTGATAGATAATGGTAGCTTAGCAGAGCAGCTTAGGCTGAACTAGGAGACGTGTGAAGCTACTACAGTACCACTTAGTGTCATATGCACAATATCATAAGAAAACACAATACACAGTTATACTAAAAATAAAGGTACTTTATTTTTATGACAATATGCCAAAGTATCTTAGAGTGTACCCTCAGTGAGAGGATAGGAAATATACATAAGATATATATACACAATAGCAAAAATATGCAGTATAGTCTTAGAAAACAGTGCAAACAATGTATAGTTCCTATAGGATTCAATGGGGAAACATAGGGATAGGGGCAACACAAACCATATACTCCAAAAGTGGAATGCGAACCACGAATGGACCCCAAACCTATGTGACCTTGTAGAGGGTCGCTGGGACTATTAGAAAATAGTGAGAGTTAGAAAAATAACCCTCCCCAAGACCCTGAAAAGTGAGTGCAAAGTGCACTAAAGTTCCCCTAAAGACAAAGAAGTCGTGTTAGAGGAATAATGCAGGAAAGACACAAACCAGCAATGCAACAACTGTGGATTTCCAATCTAGGGTACGTGTGGAACAAGGGGACCAAGTCCAAAAGTCACAAGCAAGTCGGAGATGGGCAGATGCCCAGGAAATGCCAGCTGCGGGTGCAAAGAAGCTTCTACTGGACAGAAGAAGCTGAGGTTTCTGCAGGAACGAAAAGGGCTAGAGACTTCCCCTTTGGTGGACGGATCCCACTCGCCGTGGAGAGTCGTGCAGAAGTGTTTTCCCGCCGAAAGAACGCCAACAAGCCTTGCTAGCTGCAAATCATGCGGTTAGCGTTTTTGGACGCTGCTGAGGCCCTGGAGGGACCAGGAGGTCGCAAATTGGACCAGGAGAGAGAGGGGACGTCGAGCAAGACATGGAGCCCTCTCAGCAAGGTAGCACCCGGAGAAGTGCCGGAAATAGGCACTATGAGGATGCGTGAAACGGTGCTCACCCGAAGTCGCACAAAGGAGTCCCACGTCGCCGGAGACCAACTTAGAAAGTCGTGCAATGCAGGTTAGAGTGCCGTGGACCCAGGCTTGGCTGTGCACAAAGGATTTCCGCCGGAAGTGCACAGGGGCCGGAGTAGCTGCAAAAGTCGCGGTTCCCAGCAATGCAGCCCAGCGAGGTGAGGCAAGGACTTACCTCCACCAAACTTGGACTGAAGAGTCACTGGACTGTGGGGGTCACTTGGACAGAGTCGCTGGATTCGAGGGACCTCGCTCGTCGTGCTGAGAGGAGACCCAAGGGACCGGTAATGCAGCTTTTTGGTGCCTGCGGTTGCAGGGGGAAGATTCCGTCGACCCACGGGAGATTTCTTCGGAGCTTCTGGTGCAGAGAGGAGGCAGACTACCCCCACAGCATGCACAAGCAGGAAAACCGTCGAGAAGGCGGCAGGATCAGCGTTACAGAGTTGCAGTAGTCGTCTTTGCTACTATGTTGCAGGTTTGCAGGCTTCCAGCGCGTTCAGCAGTCGATTCCTTATCAGAAGGTGAAGAGAGAGATGCAGAGGAACTCGGCTGAGCTCTTGCACTCGTTATCTAAAGTTTCCCCAGAGACAGAGACCCTAAATAGCCAGAAAAGAGGGTTTGGCTACCTAGGAGAGAGGATAGGCTAGCAACACCTGAAGGAGCCTATCACAAGGAGTCTCTGACGTCACCTGGTGGCACTGGCCACTCAGAGCAGTCCAGTGTGCCAGCAGCACCTCTGTTTCCAAGATGGCAGAGGTCTGGAGCCCACTGGAGTAGCTCTGGACACCTCCCAGGGGAGGTGCAGGTCAGGGGAGTGGTCACTCCCCTTTCCTTTGTCCAGTTTTGCGCCAGAGCAGGGCTAAGGGGTCCCTGAACCGGTGTAGACTGGCTTATGCAGAATTGGGCACATCTGTGCCCAACAAGCATTTCCAGAGGCTGGGGGAGGCTACTCCTCCCCTGCCTTCACACCATTTTCCAAAGGGAGAGGGTGTCACACCCTCTCTCAGAGGAAGTTCTTTGTTCTGCCATCCTGGGCCAGGCCTGGCTGGACCCCAGGAGGGCAGATGCCTGTCTGAGGGGTTGGCAGCAGCAGCAGCTGCAGTGAAACCCCAGGAAGGGCAGTTTGGCAGTACCAGGGTCTGTGCTACAGACCACTGGGATCATGGGATTGTGCCAACTATGCCAGGATGGCATAGAGGGGGCAATTCCATGATCATAGACATGTTACATGGCCATATTCGGAGTTACCATTGTGAAGCTACATATAGGTAGTGACCTATATGTAGTGCACGCGTGTAATGGTGTCCCCGCACTCACAAAGTTCAGGGAATTGGCTCTGAACAATGTGGGGGCACCTTGGCTAGTGCCAGGGTGCCCTCACACTAAGTAACTTTGCACCTAACCTTTACCAGGTAAAGGTTAGACATATAGGTGACTTATAAGTTACTTAAGTGCAGTGTAAAATGGCTGTGAAATAACGTGGACGTTATTTCACTCAGGCTGCAGTGGCAGGCCTGTGTAACAATTGTCAGAGCTCCCTATGGGTGGCAAAAGAAATGCTGCAGCCCATAGGGATCTCCTGGAACCCCAATACCCTGGGTACCTCAGTACCATATACTAGGGAATTATAAGGGTGTTTCCAGTAAGCCAATGTAAATTGGTAAAAATAGTCACTAGCCTGTCAGTGACAATTTGGAAAGAAATGAGAGAGCATAACCACTGAGGTTCTGATTAGCAGAGCCTCAGTGAGACAGTTAGTCACTACACAGGTAACACATTCAAGCACACTTATGAGCACTGGGGCCCTGGGTTACCAGGGTCCCAGTGACACATACAACTAAAACAACATATATACAGTGAAAAATGGGGGTAACATGCCAGGCAAGATGGTACTTTCCTACACAACCCCCCCCCAAACGAAGGACAATAAGACTAGCCATGACCTGATGAGTCTTCATTGTCTAAGTGGAAATATCTGGAGAGTCCATCTGCATTGGAGTGGCTACTCCCAGGTCTATGTTCCACTGTATAGTCCATTCCCTGTAGGGATATGGACCACCTCAACAATTTAGGATTTTCACCTTTCATTTGTTTTAGCCAAAGTAGAGGTTTGTGGTCTGTCTGAACAATGAAGTGAGTGCCAAACAGGTATGGCCTCAACTTCTTCAGAGCCCAGACCACAGCAAAGGCCTCCCTCTCAATGGCAGACCAACGCTTTTCTCTAGGGGTCAACCTCCTACTAATAAAAGCAACAGGTTGATCCTGGCCCTCAGAATTAAGTTGTGATAGGACTGCCCCTACTCCTAATTCAGATGCATCAGTCTGGACATAGAATTTTTTAGAGTAACAAGGGCTTTTCAGGACAGGTGCAGAGCACATGGCCTGCTTCAGCTCCTCAAAAGCTTTCTGACAGTTTGCTGTCCATAATACCTTTTTAGGCATTTTCTTGGATGTGAGGTCATTAAGAGGGGCTGCAATGGAGCCATAGTTCTTAATGAACCTCCTGTAATACCCAGTGAGGCCTAGGAAGGCTCTCACCTGAGTCTGAGTGGTAGGGGGAACCCAATCAATAATAGTTTGGATTTTCCCCTGAAGTGGTGCAATCTGTTCCCCACCAACAAGGTGTCCCAGATAAACCACCTTACCCTGCCCTATCTGGCACTTTGAAGCCTTGATAGTGAGGCCTGCCTTTTGCAGGGCCTCCAAAACTTTCCATAGGTGGACCAGGTGATCATCCCAGCTGGAGCTAAAGACAGCTATATCGTCCAAATATGCTGCACTGAAAGCTTCCAGCCCTTGCAGGACTGTGTTCACCCACCTCTGAAAAGTGGCAGGTGCATTTTTCAAACCAAAAGGCATTACAGTAAACTGGTAATGTCCTCCAATGGTAGAAAATGCAGTCTTAGGTTTAGCATCTTCTGACAATTTGATCTGCCAATACCCTGCAGTCAAATCAAAAGTGCTTAGATACTTGGCAGATGCCAGTGTATCTATGAGCTCATCTGCCCTGGGTATAGGGTGAGCATCAGTTTTGGTTACTAAGTTGAGACCTCTATAGTCTACACAAAACCGCATTTCCTTCTTTCCATCTTTGGAATGGGGTTTTGGTACCAGTACCACAGGAGAAGCCCATGGACTGTCAGAGTGCTCAACCACTCCTAGTTCTAACATTTTCTGGACCTCTTGCTTTATGCAGTCCCTGACATGGTCAGGCTGCCTATAGATCTTACTTTTGACAGGTAGACTGTCTCCAGTATCTATAGTGTGCTCACACCAAGAAGTGGTACCTGGCACAGTAGAGAAGAGTTCAGAGAATTGATCTAGGAGATTTATGCAATTATCTTTCTGCTCAGCAGTAAGACAATCAGCCAAAACTACACCTTCCACAAGAGTATCTTGTTCTGTGGAAGAGAAGAGATCAGGTAGAGGATCACTGTCTTCTTCCTGTCCCTCATCAGTTGCCATGAGTAGGGTGAGATCAGCCCTGTCATAGTAGGGTTTCAGGCGGTTGACATGGAGCACCCTAAGGGGACTCCTGGCAGTGCCTAAGTCAACTAAATAGGTGACTTCTCCCTTCTTTTCAACAATTGTGTGGGGTCCACTCCATTTATCTTGGAGTGCTCTTGGGGCCACAGGCTCCAAGACCCACACTTTCTGCCCTGGTTGGTACTGAACCAAAAACAGCCTTCTGATCATGCCATTGCTTCTGGAGCTCTTGGCTGGCCTGAAGGTTTTTACTGGCCTTTTTCATGTACTCAGCCATCCTTGATCTGAGGCCAAGTACATAATCCACAATATCCTGCTTAGGAGCTTTTAAAGGTTGTTCCCAACCCTCCTTTACAAGTGTGAGTGGACCCCTAACAGGGTGTCCAAAAAGAAGTTCAAAGGGGCTGAAGCCCACTCCTTTCTGGGGTACCTCCCTGTAGGCAAAAAGGAGGCATGGTAGAAGGATATCCCATCTCCTGCGGAGTTTTTCAGGGAGACCCATAATCATGCCTTTGAGAGTTTTATTAAATCTCTCCACCAGTCCATTTGTTTGTGGATGATAGGGTGTTGTGAACTTGTACGTTACACCACACTCCTTCCACATGGCCTTTAAGTATGCAGACATGAAATTGCTTCCCCTGTCTGATACCACTTCCTTTGGGAAGCCCACCCTGGAAAATATTCCCAGGAGGGCCTTTGCCACTGCAGGTGCTGCAGTGGTCCTTAAAGGAATAGCTTCAGGATAACTTGTGGCATGGTCCACTACCACCAAGATAAACCTATTGCCTGAAGCAGTAGGAGGGTCAAGGGGGCCAACTATGTCAACCCCTACCCTTTCAAAGGGAACCCCAACCACAGGCAGTGGAATAAGGGGTGCCTTTGGGGTGCCACCTGTCTTGCCACTGGCTTGACAGGTTTCACAGGA